>NC_141035.1:14170000-14492500 GCF_052040795.2 Danio rerio | reverse complement strand
ATCACCATGACAAGAAATTAGTAGTCAATATCGGCTGCAAAAATCCTGATCAGAGTATCGCTATATGTTACATATTGCTTTTGGACATGCTGTGGTGGTGTTCCTCAAGCTTCGATCTTCGGCCCTAGTTATTTCTCTTACTCTTACACTTAGATTGCACCAGTCAATTTTTTGTTACAGATCGTATGTATTTTTTGAAGATAAGATCATTTGGTGGTGTACCTCAAGGTTTGATCATTGGTTCACTTCTCTTCCACTTAATCTCAGAAAGAAATGAAAGACTTTTTGGTTAAATATTGAAGTTTTACAGTGTTCTAATATGATTAAAAGTGTCAACAAAATGAAATTATTTCCTATCAATCATTTTACCACCATAACACAACACTGTTCATTTTAAATACTGGCCATATATAAAATCTCTTTATTTTTGTTTGTCTCTTTTTTTTTTTTTTGTGCAAAACATTACTTCAACTCGAAAACATTCAAATGATACTTATATGGAAGCATCCTAAAATGCCTGTAGGTTACCTGGGTGTCAGTAAGCTGTCCAAATTAGTCTAAAAAAATTAACACAATGGCCACAGCAAAAGGAAAACTGATGGATGAATAGATGGATGGATTTATGGATGGATGGATGAATGGATGGATGGATGGATGGATGGATGGATGGATGGATGGATGGACGGATGGATGGATGGATGGATGGATGGACGGACAGACAAATTGATGGACAAATAGATGGACGAATTAGAAGACGAATGGAAAGATGGATGGATGGATGGATGGATGGATGGATGGATGGATGGATGGATAAATGTATTGATAGATGTATAGATGGATGGAAGGTCTGATTGATGGATGGATGGATGGATGGATGGATGGATGGATGGATGGATGGATGGATGGATGGATGGATAAATGTTATGGTATGGATGATAGGATGAACAGTGTGCACTTTTAAATCCCAGAGTCGCCACTGCAAAGAAGGTCTGGTGACCACATGCATGTTAACATATATTCTACTCAACATATACTACTCCAATCATTACGATACAATTTTTCAGCATTTGGAACATGTCAACAGCATGTAGCTGTCTTTTTTAAGCTGTCTCCTTGGCTAGAGAAGTTATAAGGGAAAACAGAGAAGGGAGGGAATGTTTCTGAGCCTGAAGCTGACTAAGAATCCCAGAAGACAGAGAGGAAGAGAAGGAAAGAGAAAGCGGAGGGAGGAGGGGTGGAGAAAAGAGAAGAGCAGGCATGTAATTTGAATCTCATATACATTTCAGTTGAAAACCAGCCTAGCCTTGATACAAACTCTCTAGAGAGACCACCACAAACCCCCTCCACCTCCTCAAACACATTCACGCACACACAAACACATCTCCTCTGCAGTCACCATACCTTTAATACAAGGCCTAGGGCATCAGAGCATGACCGCTTGCCATGCACAACAAACACACAAAACACACACGCACATGCATACACTCGCTGACTGGTACACGGTTAGTCTTTCTGCGTACGTTGGAACAGATTGTTCTTGATGCATTTGCTGAACAGCTGAATGCTCACAGTCTTGCTAACATAAAGCAAGATCTGGATGCTGAAACATGCAAGATGTATGACTATTTTAACACATGTGAAAAGTCCCCAAGAAAGATGTCTTTACAAGGTACAATATCCTATTCTAGAATTTAGCTTTAAGTTACAGCTGAGAAATAAACAGCACTTATAGAACTGCCACCATTGTTACTGTTCTTTTCACTGTTTATATAAGAGCCGACTATGAGTATGAGTACGAGTATGCAGTTGGTTTTCAGATATATGCTGTAACCAATTACAATAGACGGTCAACTGACCAATCAGAGCAGAGTCTCAGAAAGGAAAAGTTTACATAGACCTGATCCTTGAACAAACCATTTGAGATACTTTGAGATATTAACATCTTTATTTGTTTGTTGATGTGCATGTCATTCTTTCTTCTAACGATGATGTTGGAACAGTTTGTTTGAGCAGTATTTGCCCCACCTTCACCCACCTTTATTACAAACTGTAGACTACACTAGATATCACATATGAACCCTGTGCATTTGTACAATGCTCCCCCAGGACAAGTCATTCAATCACACTAGTTAAGAATTAGGCCAATGTGAAGATGCTGGACTTTTGCGCAGCGTATGGGTGTAATAACAAGCAAACAAAGAAAACAAAGCAAAAGGGCAGAACATTTCATATGTAAGATTTAGTTTTTTTACGTTTTTGCATGTTACAAACTTTTGTGCTCAACAAGTAACGTAATTTATGATAATACAGTCACTTACTGCATTTACCATAAAGCAAAGTAGCACCAACTTGCACTAAATTCTAGGCTTACGCTAGTTTTGTTTGTATAGAATCAGCAAACTACGTAAATTAAATATGACAGTAAGACGCTGATGCCAGAAACTTGTATTATTGTCAGCTAAGTTAAGTAACGGCTAGTTTTTGAAGTAACTTAAAATCGTGCCTGATATCATTTCAGTGCCTGCGCTTCAATGTGCATACTGTCCAACCTAAACTATAGAATATTACAAATGTTATACATCATTTAGATCAGTAAGGTGGATATGCACATTGAGACATGGGGACATTGATGGTTCAGACGAATTCATAATGGAGATTCACTCAAAACTGAATCGCTCCACCGTTAAAATTAGTGAAAGCAGGAGAGGAGGATGTATTTTAGGACATGGATTTCAATCAATTTAACAGAAAGGAAGGATGAATACATTTTCATGCAAGTTCCATGAAAACTCCAGATCATAAAAATATCATGTATATAGGTATATATGTTTACTAGGGGTGAAATGGTTCAATATACTCACTGTTCGATGTGTATCATGGTTTTAGGGTTACAGTTTAGGTATGGTATGGTCTGTGCTATGCTTAGAAAAAAAATGCCGACAGAACAATTCAAAGAACAATACATGGCGCGTATGACTGTAGATTTGCATGTTCTCACATTAAAAGTAGGCCAATCAATTGCTTAAGAAAATACAGAGAAAATTTCCCCTTTTTCTATTTTACACCTCGACTCAACCAATTATGCAGATAATAATTGTCAACACATCTTAACTTTTGAGCACTTTTAAAGCATTGATTACTTCTGTTTACTTTATGCTTGCATTGCCAATACTACAGCACATTTTTATTTTTGATTTCTTTATGATTTTTGTATGATTCCAAACAGCACATTTTCACTTATCAGCACCATCATAGTGAATAAAACTTAAGCAAAGAGGGATTGTTCTACTCTTTACTCTTAATTTAGCGAAAAACAGTCAGTCGAGAAGAAAACTTTTCTTAGCAGACAGCAGGAAAACAGGGTGAATAGTGGGAGTGATCGGGTGTGAAAGAACACCCAGCAGAAGTGGGACTGAAGTAACAGACCTGATGTATTTCCGCATCTATATGGAACGCTGTTCTGGATCTGGACAAGGACCTCAATCTGGCTGTTAGTAACTACGGATCTAGGCAACAGTCAGTGATCGTAGCAACAACAAATAGGCTTTTGTTATGTTTTCGTATCTGTCTGAATTTACACTGAGTGTCTGTTGAAACACTGACAGCAATGCGCTGTGATTTGCCCTCACCTGCGCATTTGCTCTGTGTCTTCTATACTTGCCATGCTGAAACCCACAGAAACTCCACACACAAACACTGACACATGAGGAAACTTGATGTCAACAACAGATTTACATACTAAGAGGTGACTGGACAGGTCTTCGCATGTGCAATGAGTGTGAAAGGTAATGGGAAGCATACAAAGGCAGAACTGATTTGTTGAGGTTGTTTTTATTAACAAACCAATATTAATAATATTTAGTCTGAAGTGCGGATCACAGGATGCACCGAACAGTGGGAGGACAACAAAACAATATGCTTTTTTTACCGAGAACCGTTGCATCCCTAATGTTTACATATCTATGGATCCAGATGGCCAGTCCTCCACTGCAGCTTGGTCCCACATACATTTCAAATGAGCCTTACCCTGTACTAAAATGGCAGCTCTATTGACGCATTCCTTCCAATACAAGACAATAGTGAAGGCAACATCCAATATAAATATCTATGGATTATTAACTAAATAAATATTTTTAAATAACTAAATGACTTTAAGACTTTAAGTCATACTGTATAGCTATTACTAAATATGTGTTGCTTGGGCAAACTACTCTGTAATGTGAATCAGACCATTAGTAGTTTTGTAGTTGGAGTTCTAGCATTGAGTTTTCCACTTTTTATTTATATTTTCGGTCACACTTTACAATAAGGTTCATTAGTTAATGTTAATTAATGCATTTACTAACATGAACAAACAAAGAACAATAAATCTACTACTGTATTTGTTCATGTTTTATTTTACGTTAGTTCATGAAAATACAGTTGTTCATTATTAGTTTATGTTAACTGATGGTGCATTACCTAATGTTAACAAGCATGGACTTGGATGTTAATAATGCATTAGTAAATGTTCAATTAATATTAATAAATGCTGTACAAGTGTTGTTCATGATTAGTTCATGTTAGTAAATGCATTAACTGATGAACCTTATTGTAAAGTGTTACCATATTTTCTTATGTTCATTCTGTGTATGCGCATGCATCAGCTATTTGTTTGTCTCATTCTTTCACTCTTCCTGCAGAGTATCGTCCTCCGCTGCTTCTTCTTCATTCACCTCATGACCTTCTCTGTCTTTCTCTCTATTTTTTTTTTGTTTTTTCAGTTGCACCCACCTCAGTGTTTTTGAATGCCCATGTATTTTTTCCTCTCTAGACACTGAGTGCCCTCTGTATCGCTCTCCCTCTCTCATTCTCTGATAGACAAGAGCTTGCCTTGTTTATTTGAGAGGAAAACAGACTCACATTCATTCGCTCCTCGTGTCTTTTTCCTGTCCTTCTTCCCTCCACTCCTGTCTATCTTTTTGAGATCATCTCTTGCACATGTTATATTTGTGATGTTCCTGTCCTTTTCCATACCGCAACGAGATCATACTGCCCATTATGCCAAGGTTTTTGCCTAAAGTGACAAAAAGTTTGCTTGTGATTGATTTTAAAAAACTATAGCATATCTGTTTCATATAGTACCTCACCTGATTTCCCCGGACAATAGCGACATTTGAAACCAATGTTTTGAGCAGATGACAATGACTTCAAAAGGTTTATGCATTCATGTCTACTGTCCTATGTCAACAGGAACTTTGGCGAATTAGTGTTTTGCCCCTGTCAGTATCTACTGTAGCTTAGTTTTGGCCAACTGAACATGCTAAATTGGCAGTTATCCGGTTACAGCATGTCTACAGCCCAACCCACACTTGTCTAGAGTCTTTTTCGGACTCTAATGTTTCACCCACCCTGATACTTGGGGAAACTACCCTGGAACTTGTTTTTTTTTTTTTTTTTTTCGACAGCAGTTTCAAATGTAAAAACTTTTTTAGATATAAACAATTTTCAGACTCGTTCTTTCACAGTACACTCAAATAAATGGTGTTTGTTTAAACTACTTATATAAAATAAGCTGAAACAACACAATTCTTGAGGTTTGGGACAACTTAATTGTTTTATGTTCCATACACTTAAATTTGTTAATTTAATTCTTTCAAACCAATTGTCGAACCCAGCATTTTTATACAGTGACGTTTCAATGTAAAGCACAATGTACGTAACTTTTTAGTTATAAACTATTTAATTGGAAACTAGATTTAACTTTTTAGAAATTTGTATTCCAACAGCAATGACAGATTCTTAAAATCCTAAAAAGATAAAAAAAAACATTAAAAAAAATATACTCCTAGATTAAAATATGTGGCTTTAATAATTTGTTTAGCTGATTAATGACCATTGTGATCCGATTTAAACTCTGATAAAGTTCTGACAGTGCTTAAAGATTTAAGAAACTTTTCTGCAGAGTAACTTCAACTGCAATTACTGTCAAGCCAATAACCAATAGGAGCTCCAAACCTGGCATTATGACAACTGAGATCTTACATGGGGGCGACATGGTGATCATAATCATACAGTGTGACAAGCTACAATCGTAAAGGATTATTAAAAATCTCAAAGTGTAAGCCCAGCTTAACCTTTTCACTGGTAAGTTTAGAATATCTGTCTCCCTGAAGTAAGATTTTTAAAAGCTTTAAAACTTTACACTGCATGTTTCCATGACAACGCATCAAGCTTCAATTAAAAGGAACTTGACGTATTGCCATTTTGATTTGAAATTGCTAAATTTCACATATGTGTATTTCTCGAGGGACAAAAAATAACTTACTGCTCAAAGGGTTTAAGGCTTAGTTCATCTAAAAAATTTAAAAATGTTGTTATTAATTACTCACTTTCATGTAATTCAAATTGCCTGAAACCTTTGTTTATCTTAAACAATCTTAAAATTAAGATTTTTTTGGATCAAATCTGAGAACTTTCTAATCCTCTAGACTGCAATGCTCCTGGCTCATTCAAATTTCCAAATAAATGCCAACAAATATTCTCAAATCAGACCATATGCCTTCAGTGGTTTAACTTGGTTATCATAAAGTTGCAAAAATACACATAGGCAAGATTAGGCAAGTTTATTTATATAGAACATTTCATACACATTGGTAATTCAAAGTCTTTTACATAAACAGAAATGAGACAAAAGAGACAAGTGTAAAAAAACAACAACAACAAAGAATAAAAGTGATTAAAAACAGATAATAAAAATGTGTTAAAAAGATTTTAAGGTATTAAAGAAATGAAGAAAAAAAAACATAATAATGCAATCTGTGGGACTTGGCACCCTGCTTTGACTAAACTCTCGGAATCTGAGTGATCTATTAGGTTTGTATTTAGCTAGCATATCTGTAATGTAATGAAGTCCTAGGCTATTTAGTGATTTATAGACAATTAACAAAACTTTAAAATCTAGTCTGAATGTAACTAGGTGCCAATGTAAAGACTGAGGACAGGTGTAATGTGCTCCAATTTCTGATTCTGGACCGACTTCTGGCAGCAGCATTCTAGATGAGCTGTCTGACTGTCATTTGGGGAAGGCCAATGAGGAGGCTGTTACAGTAATTCACCCTGCTGGTGATAAAACCATTAACAAAGTCCTCACTGGAAACAAAGCATCTAGTTCTTGCAATGTTTTTGAGATGACCACCGTTCCCTTCATTTTAAACAACAATTTATTATCCTCTGTGTCAGTATATTTATTGAGTGTATAGTTTGTGAGCACTGATGCCCACATGTGACTTCCTCTGTTTGAAAGCGCACAGGTTTATTCGAGGTAATAAATCAGCAGTGTGATCGAGTGTGGCAAACAAAGCACACAACATTCATAAAAGAGCAACCTATACTGACACTGAAGAGAAGAAACTCTTAAAAAAAGATTATTTTTGCTTTATGTCTTCACAAAATTATTTGATAATATTTTAATTGAACCAGAAGATGTACCGACTGTTTTGACTGTTTGGTAATTTTCTGGACTTTGAACTAGCCTGGACTATTATCTAAAATATCTTATTTTTATTTTGTTTTCAGAAGACAAAAAGAGGATTTTCAGGGGTTTGAAATAACATGGGGTAATTAATTACTGAATCTTCATTTCTTTAGAACAACCCCTTTTTTTAACTACCTCTAAGACTAAGAACTACCCCTTCCCTTATAAGAAAACACATGCATTAACCAGGTGTTTGCCCACATCTGCTACCTTTAGCATAGGTAGTGTTAATTGGGCTTTACAGAACACAATGCATGCTGGGCCAGTAGGTGATGATGCTACTTTCAAAAGAAACACTATGAAATTGTGCAAAAACAGTTATGTTGTCCACAAGAGTTGTATCTGTGCATGACTGACCTAACAAGTTAAACTCTAGACATGACATTTTTCACAAATTTGAATCGTTTGGGCTATACAGACACCTCAAAATGCTATCAATGGGTAAAAGACTGACCAAAACCCAAAATATTTTATTCATAGTGTTGTGTAAATTCTCCCTAAGTTGAAGCATATCTTCCTGGGCTATAATATCACAACCTCTTGGTCTGATATGTACGTGTAGATTGTGGTGTGAATGTTTGTTTTTGTGCGTGTGAGTGGGAACGCGCAGAGGTGTAAGCGTATATTTATCTAGTAAAGTGCGCACTCTGTTCTTCACAACGTCTTGCTATTTTATTTCCTGACCTGACCTGTGTCTGCTCACTCATGCGAATCCCCGGCTCTCTTTCGTTTTCCAGTATCTTTCCATCGATCCCCCTCTTTTCTCTTCGGTTCAGCTTGGGAATGAGTTTTATTGATGTGACAAGACTTTGGCGGCACGCTTGGAGCTCCTTCAGTTTTACCTCCCACTGATTTCCCCCTTCTTCATAATTCATCCATCTATCTATCCCTTTTGTCTTTCTCATCCACCTATCTTCCTCTCTCCACCCCTCTGGCCTGTTCAGTGTAAAGGAGGGTGCATGTGTGTGTGGTCTACATCAGCCATGGCATCAATTACAGTTCATCTCCATTAACCTAATTTGGGTCTTTGTGAGAGCGTGTTGATGTTGTGTATGAGTCTACTCTCTGCAGCTCTTTCTAGTTGCTTTGTAGACCATTTGCATTTACTGCAGTGTCTGTAAGCAAAAGGGAAATCGGGTAAGAGAGAGAGAGAGAGAGAGAGAGAGAGAGAGAGGGAGAGGGAGAGGGAGAGGGAGAGGGAGAGATGTGGGCAATGGGGTAAAAACAGCCCTAGGTTCTGCCAGATGGCCGACTAAATGCCCCCACTCCCCTTCATCACCACCACATGCACTTTTTGTTCTTTCTCTCCATTAAGATGAGCAGAGCAATACAGCTTGTGTATTATATTTATAGGTATGGACAACACAAACCAGATATTATAGACTGGATTGCTAAGTAAACATTTGTTTATGTGACAATAATACACCAAATTCCTGAATATAGCACAGTCAAATGATCCCCATTTACATGGAAGATGGCTAAAAATGCTGTTATTTTGTCAGTGTTGTGATAACTTGGCTACTTGGCTGTCAAGTAGAGGAGAGTTGGGACAAAAGTAACAAACCAAATTTTAAAAGATAAGGTTTTGAGCAGAAATATATATTTGCTAGAGTGCTCTATCAAAATCAGCTGTTATTTTGTATCAATGTAAAGCAACTCCATTATAACTTCACTTAAAACTTCACTTTAAACTAAAGTTGTACATTGTTACTTTTGACCCCATAGGCAGGGACGAAAGTAACACAAGGGTGGGATAAAAGTAACATGGCAATATTAGCTAGATTTTTCTGGCTTAATCTTGTTTATTTTAAATGTATCTGACAATGACCTTGTTAATGTTAACTGCAAATATATTTAGTCTTTTATTTAAAAAAAAAAAAACAATATTAAACTGCATTTTCATTTTAAATTAAATATCTGTCAAATGTTTCAAAAGCAATTGAATATGTTAAAATTTTAAACTATTTATTTTTAATTATCAATGGCAATATGCATTATTAAAAAACAAAAAAACAACAAAAAAAAAAAAAAAAACATCTGAATCCAAACACTGCAAACTCTAATGTGGAAGCAAAAAATAATGTATTGCTATTAGCAATGAGACATAAATAACAGTTGCTTTCGTCCCTACAGAAACTTTTGCCATTTAAATCTGATTTACTTTTAAGCTGAAAAACTCAGACATTTCAAACACAAGGATGTGTTGTTGCACTAAATAACCTGTAGATTGATCATTAGTGTGATGCATGTAAAGAGAAACACATGCATATAAGGAACATAATAACATAATAAGGAAAAAAGAACTGCTTAAATCATTTGAACTTAAAAACTGAAATTTGGAGCTAACTGCAGGACACAGCCTCAAAATCCCATAATATTTGGCAGCTTCATCAATGGTTGCATGCTGAATGTGCTGTTAAACCCTAAAAAGCAAATGTTGTCAGGGCTTAGAGAGAATCGCTTTCTTACTTTCATCTAGGGTTGGGCGATATAGCAAAAATGTAATCTCGATAATTATTTTCCATATTGAACAATAATGATACATATATATTTATATAAGTTGTTAATGCATCCACATTTAAAAGAGTACCACGACAATGACTGAAGCCACAAAAATAAGAGGGTCTATTAAATGGCAAAACATTTTCGGCTGATCAATTTTTCATGGCAGAAAGTTTGGTACATCTCTAATATCAACACACTTTTGTTAAACATTGTTAAACATTTCTGCTGTGTGATTGGCTCTTAGATCAATATAAAGTAAAAAGTCCAGAGCTTATCGTTGTTATTGACATAAATTTTATCGCGATTCGATATAATATTGTTTATCGACCCAGCTCTGCATTCGTCCCACTCCCCACTCACCCCTACTTGCATATGCTCATACAGAATAATGTGTAAAGGTAGATAGCAAGGTTTTTGTAGCTAAGCAACTTTATGTAGGTATTGATTTGTTTGTGTGAGAAACAGGCCAAACTTTAAGTTGCAATTGACTGAAAAGTTTTTCAATGTTAAAACTTGGAATTGGGTGAGAAACAACACACTACAGTTAAAATTGCTTGAAATATAAACTTGTAGAAGCATAGTAATAAACTGATAAATTATTTCACATTTTCAGTTCTCTCTTTAAAAAAAAAATGATTATGCAATATTTTGATTCAAACTACTAGGTAATTTTGTAGAACTAGACAGTTAAATTTTCGAGATGAAAAATCAAAGCAGACATAAACCTCCCATTATGCAATTCAATCATTCGATTCATATTTCTATTCAAGTCATGACGTATGGAATACTGTTTCTAGGTTCTAGTCGCTACTTATTTGAATTGAGAACATATTTGTTTACGACCCCTTTTAGTTCTATCACAATAAATTAAATTTTATTTAAAATAATGGTGTACACAACAGTCTCTGATTTTTTGAAAATATAACATTGTCTCCTTATTCAGTTAGACAGAGCGCCTGGACCCAGAAACCGCTTCGTGTGACATCACAAGTGGATTAGTTGATGCTACCATTTTTTTAAAAAAGTGTTTTTAAATGTATGTTTGGAACGTGAAGTACAGTAAAAAATAAAATAAAAATACATCAAGCCTATACTAATTGATGTTTCAGAGCTTATTTAAATGTGCTACATTGCAAAACGCAGTAAAAATCAATGCTATTTGGTGTCACTTTGGTACAGCACTTCTTGTTACACCAAGTTTTATTATCC
Source organism: Danio rerio (assembly GCF_052040795.2). Taxonomy (NCBI): domain Eukaryota; kingdom Metazoa; phylum Chordata; class Actinopteri; order Cypriniformes; family Danionidae; genus Danio; species Danio rerio. The sequence continues at coordinate 14,481,270 of NC_141035.1, read as the reverse complement.
ACACACAGAAATGAAATGAGAGTAATGATTTTCAGTCAATAACGACATAATTTTCAGCAGCCAACCAATCCAATAGTCACACCAGAGATGATCAATGACAATTGATATCAAATCCATTTTAAAGCAGATATCCGTCGTTTTCAATGAAATCTTTTTGCTTTTATGTGAGCACTTCTTGCCAAACGTGTTTCAGTAGCAAAGCATTATTTCAGAAACAGCTGAGCTCATTAAAAGCTGCAGTAGTGTGAGTATTAATGCAAAGCTTAGCACTGCAAACAGTCAGATCTGAATAACCCAGTTTTATTTTGAGACTAACAGCAGCCACATCACACATATGTAGCGGGTGCCATAGCAACTCTGACAGTATGTTGGGATGTGTATGCAGATTTATTTGTCATATAGGCGTGTACATTATGTATGTGACAGAGTCGATTTTTGGTGCATGCACATGGGTCAGTTTGTGTGTTTTGATATTGATTTGTGGGTTTGTTTTGGGGGTGGCAGCACTGCAGGGTGGTCTCATGCTCAGATTAGGAATCTGTGCGATATGACATCTTTCTGATAGCAGCATATCTGCCATTAAAATCAATAATCCTCTCATGGGACCAACCCTGAGGCCAGTGCGCTAATGCACCGAGCTACCCAAACACACTAACAAACAAGTCACATTGATATTTACATAATCTTGCATTGATATTTACATGTTGTTTGAAAAAAGGCTGTGTCTCTTGCTCTCTCGCTCTATTTTTGGTGTTTAGTAAGGGTCTGCATTTTAAGCCGTTCTCTTGTCCTTCTTTTTTTTTTTCATGTTGCGTAAAGGTTAAACCTGATGTGACCCATAACCCAGACAGCCAGAACACTGCTTTGTCTGTCTAAATGAGTGTGTGTGTGTGTGTGTGTGTGTTTGTGTGTGTGTGCCTGGCTCTCCATCTCAACCCTGCCATCCCAATCATTCAAATGAACACCTAGGAAATTGGAATTGATTCGGCCCCTTTGTGTGTGCGTATGCGTGTTCAGGACCCTTAAACAGGATAGATTGTCACCCTTATGCAGGGAAATGCACATTTGCAGACACATTTTTGTATCTGTGTGGAAGTTTGATTGACATTCATTGTTTTTATACTGAACTAATGATATTTTCTACCGTCTACTTTTCAAAACTAAACCTTACACCATTGGTTGGATGGTTGAGTTAAAGTTTTACTGTCCTTGTGAGGACATTTGGTGTTCTTTGCACTGGAAAAACCTTACACACACAAACACACGATTTGAAGAGCAGGCAGTGAGCTTGTAACTGGAGCGTCAATGTGTAATGCCAGGGAGATTAAATGTATGTTTTTTTTTCCGCTCTTGATAAGTCAACAGCGCGTACCAGCGCTCAGCTAATAGGAAGACGGCTTGTACACACACGCACCGTGTTGCCAAGCAGACATTGCCGACTGGCATGCCCGTGTGTTTGTGTACGTGCATAAATATGAGCACCACTAACGATTCCGCATATTCTGTGCCGTAAAGCCAGATGCACCCTCGCCACATCCACATCTGCGTAATCTATAGAAAAATGCCATTTGGATGAAGGAGGGATTAAAAAAAATGGATAGAATAGATAAGATATAGATATAGCGAAAAAAAGAGGGGGTAAATGGAAGCAGAGAAAGTATGGGCCACCAAATGCATGTTTAAATTTTGAGCAGGCACTTAAGGGGACAGCACAGAAATGCATATTTCTGGAAAGACATGGAAAAACAGCTTTAAGTGTGCACGTGCTGCCAGGGCAGCAGTTTTTAATGGGAGCGTGTGAGGTGTGCAGGGGAGAGGAGTGAGAGAGGAAGAGGAAGAGAGGAGAGAATGGAAGCCTTAATGGATTCATTTTTGCTTCACTAATTTTAGGGCCTTTTAACAGCATGTGCCTTCTCCCCTTTCTCTGCCTCCCTCTCTCTCCTTTTCTCTGCATCTCCAGTTAATTTAATGAAGAGTCGCCCGATTGCTTTTAGCATTAATATTCCAATATGGAGTGGTGTAAATAATAAATGCTTCTCTCTCTCCCTCTCTCTCTCTTTCTCTCTCTCATGGATGATGTTGAGTCCCATCTGTTGTGTCTTTGGTGCTACTGACTGAGCACTCCCTCTGGATAGAGAGAAAGAGAGAGAGAGATAGAAAAAGTAGACACATAGCAACAGTATGGCTAAAATGGAAAGGTGTGTCTGTTAGCAAATCTGTCAGATTTATAAATCTGTTGGAATAAGTGCAATACCAAATTATACAAAGACTGTTAGCTTATTTTACTTTATTGGTAACTCTTCTGAAGTGTTCTGAAACAATTGTTATTTTTTGTCTAAAAATGAAAGTAAATGTCACAGCATAATTGAAATTAGGAAGAAATTTAATTAAATTTATTAAATTTAATTATTAAATTTTGTGAATTTTGTTAATTAATAAATTTATTAAATTATTACATTTTGTATTTTACAAAATATTATATATATAATACAACATGTTATAAATATATAAAAACAACATTACATAAATGCAGAGAATCTTTTGTAAATCGTAAAATATTTGTGATATATATTAAATCACTTAGTCAGCAGGAACTTTTAAAAATCATTTAGACTTGTCTATAGGCCTTTTTATTGTTATTATTTTTAATGAAATGTTTCCCAATTGGCTGTTTATTCATGCGTTTGCTTGATTTAATTAGTTTGGCTCATTTTCATGTGTGAGTAATGCAAACCTATGTGAGTAAATGTATTTTTTTGTGTATTTATTGTAATGTAAATGCATATTGATTAATATTCCATGAAATAAGTATTCAACACGTCACTGTTTTTCCTAGAAAACATATTTCTAAAGGTGCCGCTGACTTGAAATTTTCACCAGATGTTGGAAACAAACAAAGAAATCCATATATGCAAAGAAGACAATGTTAAATAGCTCACAAATTCATATCATTGTATATATCTCGATGATGGAGAGAAGCAAGAAGAGAGATATCTGCTTGTGTCCACAGGCTGTTTCATTAAAGCTAGAGGCCTCTCGCAAAATTGTAATGAGTTCAGCTAATTAATTTAGACCATGTCAACAGATGGCTAAAGCCACATGTCTACTGCAAATGAAAGGTTCTCTTTTCCTCTGTCCATCTTTCCACACTTACAAGCACTTGTATATGAAGAAATACTGAAAGTTTCCCAAAATTGTGACAAATGTTAGCTAAATATGGTGAAACTTTCTCTTTCCCTATTATTATTATTGTTATAATTATTATTATCCAGATATATGAAGTATGAAAGTATAAAATATGTCTTAGCATTTTTGACTAGATAAAATGTGTATATAATGTGTATATAATTACCTTTATATATCTTCCATAGACGTTTTTTGTCCCATTTTAGGTAAAGACTCTGTAAGTGTGTGTGTGTGTGTGTGTGTGTGTGTGTGTGTGTGTGTGTGTGTGTGTGTGTGTGTGTGTGTGTGTGTGTGTGTGTGTGTGTGTGTGTGTGTGTGTGTGTGTGTGTGTGTGTTGTGTGTGTGTGTGTGTGTGTGTGTGTGTGTGTGTGTGTGTGTGCATAATAAATGGTGTCAGTTTCAGACAGAAAGGCTGATCGATCTCCTTTCCCTCGCTCTGCTCCTCTGGAATCAAAATGGGCCCAGAGCAGACCCCTGGGGTGTGCCTGTGTGTTCTCAGCCTATTAAACAATTATACACACACATGGGGCACTCACCTCTGTCCTGACACACACACTTACACAGTAAAACTCTCATATCCCCTCCTAAACATCACCAGCACTAAAAGTTATATTCTACATCACCAGCACTAAAAACTGTATTCTCTTTTGATGCAAATAATTATTCATCTTTTTTTTTTATTCCTAAAGCACTTTTACAATGTAAATTGTGTCAAAGCAGCTTAACATAGAAGTTCTAGTAAACTGAAACGGTCAGTCCAGTTTTCAGAGTTGAAGTTCAGTTTAGTTCAGTTCAGTGTGGTTTCATTTTCAATGCTGAAAGTCCAGACACTGAAGAGAAAATCCATCGATGCGCAGCTCCACAAGTCCCAAACCAAGAAAGCCAGTGGGGAGGAACAAAACTTTACCATTTGATGAAAGTGGAAGAAAAATGATTAGTGTGTGTAAAGCAGAATGCATAGCCTTTAGAATATTTAACAGACTTAACACCGGTGGTCAAGACGTCTACTAGAACATTTCATCACTGTTCAATGCCTCCACAATTTCTCTCCCGAAGACTTTATCCACTACCCACAAGTGTACCCACAAACAGTCTTTTATTGTTGCACATTGGTTATTTTTTGACTGCAAAACAGTAGACCAGGCAAGTATTTTTACACTGTGGGCAAATAAATTAGTGCAATAAAAAAGCTTCATTCCTAAAAAATGAGGCCGTAACAAAAAAATGTTACATATTGGGATTTAATCTGCTCAAAAATTGCTTTTTCGTGTTCACATAACATGACATTATCAGGCATGTGATCAGCCGAGGACAAAAAAGAAGATGATATAAATGAAAATAAGAAAAGATAAACTTTGGATTTATGCAAATTACAGGGATCCCCCCATTGAGCTCAGAAAATACAGAAATATGTATTTATACAGATGAATCCCATCCCTGCATTATATATGTATGTATTATATATTTGATGCATTTGTGCAATGATGATCCTCCTTTATACAAGGTGATCATCTATTTTATCCTTGACTACAAAGTCCCTTTTTCAGCAGAAACTAGAAGATGAGAGAAAGTAAGAGTAAGTGAAAGCAAGTGGTGCCAGAGTGGTTTTAGCAGGTGTGTGTTTTGGGGGCATCTCCGAGAGTGGTGAGCATAGACAATCTGTCAAGGACAGGTTGGGCACAGGGGGGGTGGGTGTAGTTTTTAAGAAAACGACAGAAACAGAGGCAGAGAGAGAAAGAGAGACAGGCCACATTAATGGCTACATTTGTCTGCATGCGCGTGCGGGCATGTAAACACAGCCACGACAGAGAATTGTTCCATTCTTCCACTTAACCTTCCCTCTCAACAAAACCCCCTTTTTTTCACTCCGTCTCTCCTCGTATGGCCTCTCTCCACTCATGCAACCACAGCCATTTCACAGCTAGTTTTGGTCTGAGTGCGCTAACAGAAACTACCCATTAAAGATTAACAGTTAAAGGACAGTACGTTGAGTGCCACCCCCGTCCCCCCTGCTCTTTGAAAGAGGTCGCAGTACTCTAAAACGAAGCATGCTAGCTTTAAGCGACATTTGTCATTCTGCAAAGATCTGACGAATCAGCATTTTCAATGACCCCCCCACCTATGTCAGGTCAAAAATTGCTTTGAAATGCAACGATGATACACTTTTAGCCAGCGAACTTCAACTAGACAACGCAACCTTGGGCTTTCTCATGCACACATCCTACTTAGGAGAGGCAAACACAGACAGTACACTTGTGTTGTATTATTAAACTCTACCTAAGCGCTGAAGGATTGTTAGATACCATTATAAACAGAATCTGTACTTGCGCATGCATCCATATTTTGGAGGTCACGTCGTCTCTTACGTCTGCATCTCAGAAGCAGCGTCTTTGTCAAAATGCTGTGTGTGCACGTGAGCATCTCAGGGTGCGTGCGTCTTTGTGTGCCTGTCAGTTTGTGTGTGTCTGGTGCACAATAGTGGTAATTATGTTGGCTGTGGGGGCTCAAGGGGAGTTGGTGAGTCTGTGTGTGTGAGCCAGAGCGAGGGGCAGCAGTCAAACAATAATATAATCAGGGGCTTTTGTGTAGGAAGGGCAGAGGGCAAGACGGTGTCAGCTGTTATTGAGTACTTATCCCTGTAACGCACCATTCATCACACGGGCACACTTAGTCGCACATACGCACACAATATAAGTATCTCGAAAGCCACAATTTATTAAAAAAAAATATATTCAGCAAATATACAAAGAAACAAACATGCAGACTCTCAGCTGGTACACAATAGCTCCATGACGGCGAGTGGAGCTTGTTAAGGTCTGAAAGACTTTTATTGTATCGAGGCACTCTTGAAGCCAAACAGCAAATCGCCACAGAAACAGCTTGTGGTATGGCGTTTGTCTCTGAGGTGACCGCAGTTAATCTCTAACTATTTAGTTTTTAATCTTACACATGCTAGAGGAAGCTCTGGTGGAGTGTTTGATGGATTGGTGTAAGATCAGTTTTGAGGGTGTAGAAAGACTATGAAGCCACACTTGAAGTGTGGTTACATTTATCGTTGTTCATTAAAGTTTTGCAGGCCAAATTGAGTCGTTTCAGTGGGAATCCAGGTAACTGGAAATTTTGTGTGACTTCTGTGTACTGTGTAGTTGGTCACAACATTAGCCCCTTTCACACAGTGATACCGGTAAATATCCGGAAAATTTCCGGAACTACTTTATCGGTATATTCCCAAAAGCGCTGTTCACACAGGCGAGGACGTTACGGAATTTTTCCGGAAAAGAGCATTCATCTATCGCAAAATGCCGGTAAATTCTGACATCATTAACTAGAAATGACCTCTAAACGGCTGCGCTTGTGTTTGTAAACATTTGACTACATTACAAATTCTTCCGATGGATCAGTATTGAGTACAACTCTAATGAAAACATAGGGAAACACTTTTGCATGTCGAGATGTTCATGATATGTGTGTGTGCTGGCACTATGGGCGCTCACGGGCACACGCAAAGCTTGAAGGTAAACAAACAACGGATTATCATAAACATTTTATCGATAATTATTTACACAGTTAGCATTAAGAAGGAACATAGAAACATTATCTGACTAACATTTAGCAGCTAAAGGTGTCTGGAAAAAATATTCAAAGGCTTTTATTCTCATAAACCGAGCGCACATGAATGCGTCTGACTGTTCTGATTGGCTAAAGCAGGTGTCTCACGTCAGCCCGTTCTAGACGTGGAAGCGCTTATAACGGCAATCTTCCTTCTGCATTCACACAGCGCAGCATTCCGGCAAATTACCGGTAATGTTACAACTTCTCTTTCCGGAAAATAGCCAGAACGAATTTACCGGTGTTTCAAAAAGGGCCTGTTCACACATACAACCTTTCCGGAAAATTGCCGGTAATTTTCCGGAAAGGTCTGTATGTGTGAAAGGGGGTATTGGCTCTTGGTGAAATTAGTGTCTTGATACCTACTCTCAAACTAAAGTAAAACTAGTGATATTTCCACAGATTAAAAAAAAAATGGAATAAAATGTAATGCCTCAATTGAAAATAACCTTTAAAAATGTCTCATTTAGCAGAATGCAATTATAATTGTTTCATGTAAAGTCCAATCAATGACAAAAAGTATGGAAGTGGCTTAAAGGATGTGTTTTGGTTTTTGTCTTTCTACCACATTAGTAAACCATTGGATATCACTTTATATTGATGGTCCCAACAAAATGTGTTGATTATACATGTTACAGATGTCATAGATTTTTCATTGCACTACAGTGCATACCCACTAATTTCCATTAAAGAAGTAGACTTAGGTTAGGTGACATGTACTTTCAAAGATTCTTATTTTCAGAAGAAGCTGTATAAGCTGACCATAAGCAGACAGTCTGATAACACTCTGATGAGAATGTTTTCATGTAGTTATGATATGTAACAAAAGCCATACCCACCATTGCAGAGCATCTACTATATATTTATTTAGGACAGTCTTGATTCAAAACAGTGCAAACATATTTTATCAGGGGTGTCAAACTCAATTCCTGGTTTAGTTTAGTTCCAGCCCTGCGTTAGCACACCTATCTGCACTCAATTAGTTTGATCAGGTGTGTTTAATTAGGGTTGGCACTAAACTGTGCAGAGCTTGACTCGTGTGTATTATATGATTTGCTAATATTGAGATCCTTCTGAATTATTTGTTAAAACTTAAGAACATCATGCATAAAACCACATTTTGATAATGATGTAAGGCTTTCCAATGTCATTAAAAAATACGTTGGGAAATTTGGCCAATAGAAAGAGGATCTCAGGTATGATGACTGAGCATGCATGGTGGGTAAAGATGATAACTACAGACCAATCATAGACTCTTTAGACTAATTGCTCATATAATTTAGCTTCATGTTTATTCTTTATGTTTACTTGTGGCATACTGTTTGTGTCTTTGATTGGGTGAGCAAGCTGCCAATCTGACTGAGCTGGTTGCTGGTTTACAGTATGCAGCCTCGCCTCTGGCTGGTCAAATCGGAACCGATGGATGCATGCATTCCTACATTTTCCCTGTGAGATTTTACTAATGGGATCACATGGTGTGTAGATTGAGTAGCAGTCCAATATTCAGTCTGCATCAGATTTGGTAAATATTGCACAGGGGACAAGTATGAGTATTTGACTAAACCTTCAAATAGGAGACCCAACACTTTTGACATCCCGGTCATGCAATAATCGTTGATAGATGCAACTAAAGCAAGTTTTTGTGACAGACTGTGAATCAAGGAATTGTATGTGTGTGTTTTTTCTTTGGTGGAATACTGGTCAATATATTAGGTAAACCTTACTAGTACCGGGTTGGACCCCTTTTGCCTTCAGAACTACTTTAGTCCTTCATGGCATAGATTTAACAAAAACTCAGTTTGAGCTGCAGCATATCTTTTTGACCATGTCCACATGCCTAAATGCACTGAGTTGCTGCCATGTTATTGGCTGATTAGAAATTTGTGTTAAGCAGTTGGACAGGTGTACCTAATAAAATGGCAAGTGAAAGTCCACGCAAAATTATATAACTTTTACTATATGGATAAAATATTTTACTTTTTTAATCATTTGATTTTTCTAGTACTTATTTCAGTACTGTTGACCACTAATTTGTCTGTGACAGCATATGTTTGCAGAGTAGCTACTACAACTGTCAGTCATACGCTAAACTTGTATTAACAGCAAACATGGCATGGGGAGGGGGGAGCTGAGGGTTATGGGATTGCAGTAAGTGCTCTCTATATGGTCTCTTTGGGCTTATCCATGACCTTCTCTTTACTGCAGATCAGCTGCGAGCCTGGCAGGGGGTTGAACTTGATTTTGAACTATATGACAATCAGCTCTTTGATCTCTATCTCTCTCTTGCTATCTCTCTCTCAGGACTGTGTCCGGGATGATAAATAAATGTTTCGCTTTGTCTTGTCATCAATAATGCATTATTCCTTTAAGTGCTGATGTGAGCTCTTCCATTCTTTCTCTCCCTCTGTTATTCATTCAATTTATTCCATCCATCAGCTAAAGGTAGACGAGTGAACTAAGAGATTGAAACAGCGAAAATCACTTAAAGGGTATTGTTGTGAATCGGTGTTTGGGGACGTGTGTGTTTATGTGTGTTGTACAGTTCAGAGAGAGAGAGAGAGAGAGAGAGAGAGAGAGAGAGAGAGTTCAACAGGATTTTCTGGTATCATCATATCAACTGTTGCTGCAGGGTTTTTGCTTGAATTGTACTTTAACTTTTCATTACCTTAACACAGATTTTTCTCTCCCTATTCATTATAATTTTATGAAGTTTTGGTTTGAATTGCATTTTTTTTTTCCTTTGGATATTACAGGGAAAGAATCTGCTGTGCATTTTAAATCTAGCCTCCTGCATTATTGAGTGTTTCTTTCAATCAAAATTCACAAATTCCACCATGTGTGAAAGACAAATGGAAATGTATAGAGTAAAAGAAAGAGAAATTCCACTTCTGCCGAGAGATTGCAACTATTTCAATACTGTAATAAAGTGTATTGTCAGGTAACCTAAAATGTGCATTATGTGTTAAATGGTAATCTTAATGAACAGGTTTTATTCAAATAAAAAATAATATTTCAAGAATTGTGCCAGGTTTATTAAAGCTCTGCCTGCCAAAGCATTCCATTCTCAGAAATGTTCAGCTCATACGTTTGCCAAAGTACTTATTTCAACTCTTTCATACAAAAATTCCATTTCATCAGTAAATGATTGCAGTTTTTTAAAGGCATCTTTTCTATTTTAAAAAGCACATTTGCATGTATACGGTTTGTGGTTTTCTTTACAATATTATTTAACTGCATTTTAACTGCAGGTTTACACCTGCTACAATATGTTTTCAGAGATCCAATCAGTCAATCAGTAAGTTGTATGCCAAGACACATTACCATTTTCACCATGCTATGAACAAGCATTCGGATGTTTGTCTTGGGACCATTTAGTTTTGCATTAGTATGGATTTTATAGAGACTAGTCCTATTAATTCCAACCATAACGTCACTTGAGTGTTCAACTTTTGTTTAAATAAAACTTTATCTTTGCAAAAGTCAGGACCTGAGGTTTTTATAATTCAGAAAATGGGAGAGAAGAAAGCAGATGGACTGAGCACTGGAGTTAAGGAGAGATGGGTGGAGCAAAGAGAGGGGCCCAGAAATATGGAGAGATCAGGGGAAATATGGAATATGAAGGGGGCGGGGTGACCTAATTGTGGAAGGGCAGGGCAGGGTGACCGCCAGTAATCAGCTTACTGTAGCACTCCACTCCTCAATCTGGGACACCGTCTCCCTCTGTATGCATGTGTGTTTTTAGCCATCTCTAAGCGTGTGTTGATCATGGGATAGGTCATTGTGTGAGATATGAATTATCGCTATGATTTATACTTTGAATTTCAATTTGAAGCGGAAGATTGTTAAAAAAGGCAAAAATATATACTTTATACATATGGATGTAAATGTAAGCATACAATTTAAAAGCAGCTCATAACTAAATGCTGCAGTACTGGAATTGCCACAAGGAGTGCTGTAGTGGTCCATCTCAGATTTTGAAGTCAAGTGGGTAGTGAATGGAACTTTACACATGCAAATCTGCTCAAAACAATTATGTGTGTGTATATATATATATATATATATATATATATATATATATATATATATATATATATATATATATATATTTTTTTTTTTTTTTTTTTTTTTTTTTTTTTTTTGATGCATGATATAGATAACACTTCATGTTTTGGTTCCTTTAGACATACTGTTGATCCCAAGTAAATCTGAGCTACACGTCTACTAAAAATCATTATTAGTTATTATTATCACAGTATTAGTATTTATTTTCAGCTACCACTTTTACATTGATGATTTCCTAACAGAAAATCTGCTGACTTAAAAGTAAAAATAACTTTGCAAAAATAAGTTACTTAGAACATGTCAACTAATTTCATATTCTACTAACCCTAACTCAACTGCTCTGTAATGGTTATAAAAAACAGTAAACCAATTGCCGTAAATTAAGTAAATTTAATTTGCATAAGTACAAACATTAAGTCAGCTAAACAGTTCCAAGTTCCAATAGGTTTACTCACTTTTTAATGCCAAGTACCTAACATTTTTTTTTCAGTCTAGCTATGAAAAATGGATTTCAAAAAATGTTCAAATGTGGTGACTCAATATTCAAAAACCAAAATGCTGTGACTCGATCTTCCCATGTAACAGCAGATGTTGCTTCCCTGTATGTTGGACTTATCCAATCCTTTTGTCAATTTAAGTCCCACTCCTTTAATAAAAATCGAGTCCAGTTTTGTTTAGGTGGGAGTGTTGAGTGGCAAAACAGAGAAGGGTCTGCATGAAAGGGGGAGTTTCAGCTGATTTTCACACCGGCAACAAACACAAATGCAGGGGAGATAGACAGTGATTCAGAGAGCGCTTTTTACACCGGATCTGAGAGCTGTGTGGAAGTGGAGGATGTTCAGTCCATAATACTATAGTGAAATTATTGTAAAATTCATTTTGACTAAGCTATGTCTTTAAAACTGAAAGAGTACTGCTGTTGATACTAACTAACTTTGCCATCTGAATAAACATTGATCACACACTTACCAATTCCATAGAGACAGGACAATCAACCCCAACTAGAACCGCGTCTTTTTTAAAAGAAGACTTATCCGGATTTCACTCTTTCCAGATTCGAAAAGCTCTCATGTAAAAAATGTTCCTTACAAACATATTTTTGCCACATGTTAGCAGACCAACAATCCACACATGTGGGTCCACACGTGAGCTGTGCTCTATTTGCAGGGAAATTAAAACAAAACCTTCGTTGCAGCACTTTTATAAACGCAACACAGATTACCCATGTCTCTAAATAATTATTCTACTACTTGTTTGAATAACGCCACACAACGTGGAATCTCTCTGAACACTGTAACAGGTATAACGAGTCTTTGAAGCTATATCATGCTTATTAATGAAGTAACACCTTGTTCCCAATAGAGTGCACTGATTGGTTCAAACCAAGACTTTCTCAAGAATTAAGCCTAATCTCAATTCTACCCCTTAGCACTTACCCCTCGTTTTGCACGCTCACATGAAGGCGTAGGGGAGTCCCAATACTCTTTAGCTTGAAGGCATAGGGCTAAGGGGAAGGAGTAGATAGCCCTTAGAATGGAGATTTTTCAGCACACAAAAGCAAGGGGTAAGAAAATTTCCCAGAATACACCTGCCACAACAGCATAGCCACACCTGGAAGTAAGGAGATCAACAAATTAGTATTTTTTGTCATTATTATAAATTTTTACAACAAGCATATGTTTTAATATTTTCATAACCACCTTTATGTTTTACCGTTATGCTTTAAGAAAAAAAAAGTTTTTAAGAAAAAAAAAAAAAAAAACGCTACCAATAATCCCTAATAATAACTCCTGTATAGCAGTCCCACAACATGACACTCGATGACACTCGAATACCCTGTCAGAAGAGTCTAGTGGCTAGGAATGACCTTTTTACAGTGTCTGCTATAATTAATGTTGTTTTTTGTGGGTTTACATAGATGACTATGGCCACTGTGTAAATCAGCAGTATAGTTAGGATCTTAATGAAACATTTGATCGTTTTGATAACATAATATATGCCTTTAGTGATGTCCTGAAGATAAATACCAAAAAAATAACGCAAGTGGAATAACTACAGCAGTTGCCGTAGTTATTCCACTCTCATATGAAGCAGTAGATCGCGATGACATACTGTATGATGACATGTGCAGGTGCTGTAGTGGTGTACCATTTCTCAGGGGTAAATTTTGAAGCCTTTCCCCTTCACACTTGGTTTTAAGGGCAAAGGGAATGGGGTAGGAGTACAAAAGTAGAATTGGGCCTTAATGAACAGATGTGCTGAAAACTCAATGACGTCACTTTTTACCAGCCAGTATAGACATCCAATTTCCACACTGGAATTTACACAATTATCTCATCGCTGTGACGTTGCTTCAAAACTTATTTTCAAATTGGAAGAACAAATTAACTTGAAACAACACAAATACAACCAATGTTTACTTGTTAGCTAAATATATGTGTCCTAATAGTGTTTTTAGTGACGTCAGACATATATAAATATATATTTTTACCAACCCCCCTGTCTTCCCCTAAAATATGTGGGGTCCATTCCACTGCATTTAACAGTGTTGTGAAAAATAAAGGCTTCATCATCATCATCATCATCATCATCATCAATTATTTACTATTTCAATTTAATTGAATTTAGACTCTTTGAGTTTTTTTAAAACATTGATTAAATGAATATCATATATTATATTGTGGAATGCAAAATAGGTTATAACACTTTAGAAATGCTGGATTGGTCTAACTTAAATATGACCCCAACCACTAGGATGGTCTAATAATTACCTTTAAATGTCAAAATTGCTTGTTTGTATATTAAAAAAAAAAAAAAAAAAAAAAAAAAACACTAAAATTTAGATGAGGTTCAGTTTAGTCAGTTCACAATGAAACATTTGAGTATATTCATGGTGTACATGCCCATGTGTGATGATGATAAACATATGCCTTGTGACAGTCTGAAGTACAGTATGTGTGGACGGCTGTAGGCAGCATGAGACAGACTCCACTGGATCACTGTCACTCACAAACACACACAGAGACGCTGACGGCACATCACAATGACACAGATCTGGACCTCTGTCCTTTTCTTTTACCCCTGTCCTGTGTGTATGTGTGTGTGTGTGTGTGTGTGTGTGTGTGTGTGTGTGTGTGTGTGTGCTGTGCTCTCTCACATCAAATCAAAGGATGGCACATAAACTTTAGCCACCAGCCTTGTGCCTCCCTTCCCCCTTCTGCTGTCTCTCTCTCTGTCTGTGTTGATATGTGCCTGGTAGTGGCTGCTGCCACACTGCCTAATTGGGGCTGTCATAGGCTGTTACATCCAGGGCAGAGAGAGAAAGAGAGAGAGAGTGCTGAGGAATGGTATGTCTCTCCGGCATCCACTCTATCTTGGTAGCATGCTACAATTTGGCCGGGTTATGGGGGTCAAACAGGACACGAAATGTCAACGAGGACCATGACCTCTGGGTAAATATATTGTCACTAGACATCGTGAAGTGGACAGTGTTGCCAGTGACACAACGGAAACAATACTCAGTTGCACCAAAAACCAATGGCACCTGCTGATAGAATTATTTATTTGTGCATGCTGCCTATGCTGTTTTAACACTCATGTTCATGAAATAAATAATGATAATACTTTTGTTTTTACATTTGATTCTAATTTTTATTTAATGTTGGTTCTTATGTTTGTTCTGATGGCTAAAATAGCCTATATAATTCCTAATTAAAATTAATTCTTATTGACAAGTTTACGATTTGATTCAATTTAAGTTAATTCAGAATGAATCTGATTTCAATTCGATTCAATTGTGATTCTAAATCATGTTTGCTTGAATAAATGTTGCTTAAATAATGTATGTAAGTACTGTAAAGTTTACAGGACTGTGTTTTAACCCAGTAACTTATTTGTATCTCTATTTTAATAGGACTTGTTATCATGAGAGATATCTGTGCCCTTTAACCCTTTAACTGGATTGCATTTCTTAACTGCTTATGTCGCTAGTTAACACACTCAATGCATTTTTTTCAACACATCCCATAATTTCTAAAATATCAACCTCTACCAAATGGTAGATATGTCGGTTTATGGTAAAAGTTTCAGAATGAATACATATCATATACTATGAAAAATCATAAAATATGAAGTGTAAGAACAATTTATTTTTAAAAAAAATCTTCAAATGAAAACATTTTCGAACACTAAATCTTAATTTTTCGAGGTAAGCCATAACATATTTCAGAATCTCATTTACATGTTTTCTTGTTTTTTTTTTTTAATGATTTTTGTGTGTGTCTGTGTGTTTGTGTTTTTAACACTAAAACCAAAATCAAGTGTAATATTGCAACAGGATTATGTTTGTTTGATTTATTTATTTATTTATTTTTTTTGTAAAGCAACAATGCTGTGTAGTGTAAACCATTATTTAACACATTATTTTTTTTTTTTAATTACTGTAACAGTCATTATTTAACACAAAATATGCTCAACCATTTGGTAGAGAAGGCAGTTAAAGGGTTAGTACTTTTTAAATCTGCTAAGTCTGTGCATTTTCTAATATAGCCTCTGCAATATTTCTACAGTAAACTCAGTAATACATTTGAAGGATCGCATTGATTAAGATGTGCATAAATTAAAAGACGTATTATATCATTATCATCAGCATTGCTATTGTTTAAAAAGAGGTTGTGATTAAATTATCCCTTATATCACCCAATTATTTGCTTGAACTTCTTACCACCTGAATTCCACCCACCACTGAGTTAAATGGTAAAGCTAGTTGTTAGGTTTTCCTAGAGCGCTGTAACCCTGCTTAGTTTAAAGGTGCTTTTTAAACACAGTCCCTCCCCTGCCTTCAAAAGCCACGCCTCCTAAAATCACGAATGTGCACCTTAAGTATGATAGTAGACAACCCACTAGATCATGTCATTTGCCAGTTAAGCCCTGCTCACACTGTGAGATTTCAGCCACAGTTTTGTCATCGGAGACAAATTTGGAAAATCCTAAAAGATTCCTGAAATCCTAGGCTAAAATTAGAGAGCCGCTTCAGATTTATCCTCCGATATAGTTCTGGCAGTGTCAGAAGATTTCAGACACTTTTCTGCAGTGTGACGACAGCTTCAATGAGCGTCAATGCAAGAACCAATAGGAGCTTCACATTTGATGACGCAATCCATGCGATAATTCAAACCACCGCGGGGAAATTTAAAAAGTTTTTTTCTTCCTAGTTTTATTATTGTGCCGTGCTGTGCGCAAAATTGGCGCTACACATCGTTTGCTGTGAGTAATCATTTCAGAATGCAGGATAGTGAAAGTATCATGATAGTGAAAGATGACGTCCAATTTTGAGGGCATTTTATTTTGTGTTTGGCACGTCTTCATTGTCGTTTAGTCTGACTTTATGACACCCGAGATCTTACAGTGTGACATGGGAGCCATATTCATGCAGTCTGACATCTGACAATTGTTCAGGGTTATAAATAATAATAAATAAATAAAATATAAATAAAAATATATATATGTAATAAAAATAATTTTCAGTGAGAGTCGGTCTTTAGAAAACATTATAGAACTTTGTAATGCTACTACTGAATGAAAAACTGTATTATCTATAGCATGTGTTTAGTTGTGTAGCAAGCAAAACTTGCAATATTACGTGCAATATTTCATGCATGCAAAGATCACTGGTCTCACTTTCTTATGCAATTTGTCCTAAGGCGACGTCTGTATGCTTAGTGGTTGGCCAGCGGGGTGCAGACTGAATATTCAAAGTAGCATGGTAAACAATATAGGGAGCCCGTCACAAGTTGTCATTGTTCAAAAAACAGAAAAAGACGGAATATCGCTTATTTACTTGTGTTTTGATGTTATACTAAATAAAAATCGACATTATCGATGCTGCAAATGACACCTTACGAAATTTAAATAGTTACATAAATCTTTCGCCGGAAGATTTCATTGGCTGAACAACATTTCCGTGCATATAACCAATTCGTAAAACCACACAATCTGCATAGCATAGCCTGACAAAAATAGTTTTAAAACATAGCATTACCTGTCTAAAAGAAATACTTCAGCCATGGTGTCATGCTTCCTCCAGCATGCAAAAGTAACTCCAATATTGATTCAGAATTTTAAAAAGTTTTTCTTTTTAAAAAAATTGAATGGCGGATCCACAGTTGCACAAATCTACATTTGTTGACAGACAGTTTCGGTTACTTATCAGAATTATGGAAATTTTTAGCCTAACAAATTTAAATTGAATGAATATGTTCAGTCTCATGCCTTACCCAGGATATAAAAATACATAAAAATACATTTAGATCATTTACTTAAATTATTACTATTGACATGTAAAAAGACTTTCAACCAGCTCAACCTCAACAAAAAAAGTTTCTGAAGACAATCAGCTACTGCACCTTTGAATTCATGAATTCAATTTTATATATCAGATTTTGTTCATAAATCAGTGCAGAAAATACTAAAACAGTCTGCAGTTTTCATCTGGGCCTGTAGATCTCCCACACACTTCACTCTCTGTCAATCATAACATACACTCAGTTCAATCTTTATGTAACATCTGAACAACAGGAACTAGCATGCTAGCATAAAAGTACCCCCCCCCCCAACACACACACACACACACACACACACACACACACACACACACACACACACACACACACACACACACACACACACACACACACACACACACACACACAAAGGGCCTGGCAGCTCTTGTAATCCCTTCGACAAATTACAAGATTTTCTCCTCCTCCTTTACTCTTTCTCCTTCTTTCAGCAGCAATTGGA
This sequence comes from Danio rerio, assembly GCF_052040795.2. Classification (NCBI taxonomy): domain Eukaryota; kingdom Metazoa; phylum Chordata; class Actinopteri; order Cypriniformes; family Danionidae; genus Danio; species Danio rerio. The sequence goes on along the minus strand of NC_141035.1, from coordinate 14,463,612 downwards.
TTTGGATAAAGATGGCTTTTCCTTTTCTCTTCTGTTTTTCCTTCGTGTGGCTAAAGACGGATTTGCCCAGGGAGATTACAGTCAGCAGCGGAGAGAAATCGCATTTGAGGAAAAACGTCTTCACTAACCCCAAACAACAATCCCCCTCAGTCCATCCATCCATCCCTCCCTCCCTCTGCTTTCCTTTATTTTTTCTTTCTGTATGTACAGCTTATTGCTCGGAGCAGAAAGGGAGGAAAAAAAGCAAGATTGAGACCATAATCCTCCCCGTGATGTTAGGGCAGATAAACAGGGAAAGACACAAAGGGTCAGCAGCCGCTCTCTATCTCTGTCTGTATGTTTCTGAATAACCACCGGTCTGGGCTGGCGTAGTTAGTGGCATTAGCGCAGAGGCTAACATTAACGCTAAGTGCTGAATGGACTGGGAGTGTCAGAAGGCCAGGCTAAATGAGAGCTTAGCTGCTGCTCTTTGGCAGCTTAGTGTGTTAAGAAACTGGCCGGGATGTTGTCACCCGATGAGACTTAAGCTGAGAAACAAAGTGGCCAGCGGCGCGTCAGAGAGTCTTACAGTCTGGAAGTGCGCAGCAGTTCTGTGTTAATGTTATATGGTAATACCATAATAACTTGGTATCGACTGATTGTATTTTCTCATATCATACTACTATTACAGTATTTATCATGAAAGTCTAATATTCCAAAATAACATTATCATGCCATATACTGTATGTCCAAAAATCCTAGCATTGACCTGGTACTTGTCTAACAAAAATGTGGTGCTGTGATACATATCCATAAACATTAACAACCACAAAGAATCATTATCATGACCAAGAACCTAGATGTCAAAGAAAAATGTTTTAAAAGCATTGAATCACCATTGTAAACATGCATACTGACACTATGGTACATTATATGCAGGGCAATGGATATAATTAACCTTAAATCCCACGATTCCTATATGCCAAACTCTTAAATGAATTAGTAGAATGTGTATTGCATTTTTATTTTAAAAGTTTTGTATATGGAAAAAAAAGTGCAATAACAACACTGAGGTGTTTTTTACAGCAATATTACTTATTAACAGTTAAAAATTGTTTACTTAAACATATAGTCACAATCTACACTGAATACAGCACTATGCGGATACATTAATCTAATTAAATGTAATACTACAGCAATTTGCCACTGCATTTGCCACATTAGCAGTTCTCAGTTCTTGTCCTTGCACCACATTACGCTCAAACAATCAGCTAGATCACAGCTTTGTGCATGAACTGTGTTCCGAATTACAGAATCCCTACAGTGTTCAATACTACCTACTAACCTGAGCATGGGGAAATCTTTACTTCACTTCAGAACGCTAATTCACCCATTTGCGCAATGCCACAGTCTGCAGCACATGCATTATAATATGATGGGTTCGCACCAAAAGCAAAATTAAGTATTGGTGTTAGTAGATTACATACAAAGTCACTGCAAATGCGTAAATATTGGTGAGTTTATAAGCAGGCAGCACAGATGACATGGAATATGTAATACGTTTGTTACGATCGCATGAAATTTGCCTTAATCAGGTCTTTCATGTAAGTGCATGTAATTGTTTTTAAGCATAAAATTAGCTTGAAGGGGGAACAAAATCCAAGTAAACTAAAGCAAGTGATGGTGCGCCATGTTTGGTATTAACCCAGCATTGGGCCCATTCTAAATGACCTCATTGGTTGAAACATGTGATGACGTCCATCCCAAGCCATTGCTTTTCAACACCCCACCCTACCTGTGACCAACCTTGTGTATTTGGAGCCAATGAGCAATGGACTAAATAATACAAAAAAAATAAATAAAAACTGTTAATGTGTGATAACATAATTTTACACAACCCGACAAAAGTCTTGTTGCCCATCCAAGTGGCTTATATGAAAGGCAAAGGCCTCTAGATTATGCTTATTTTACAAACAATAAAATATGATGATACCTCAATTAATTACTTAATTAGGACCGTAAATTCTGACTTTTTTTTAGACAGAAGTCTTGTCGCTTAACAGAAATAAAGTACAGTATAGAATATAAAGTCATGGTGTAGTGGAAAAATAATTAATATTGTGTATGACCATCCATTCATCTCTGCAATGACTCAAATAACTTTTTAATAAAGTAATCTGGAATGACAAAGAGAGCATTCTTGCAGGAATCCCAGAGTTCATCAGGATCCTTTGGATTCATGTTCAATGCCTCCTCCATCTTACCCCAGAAATGCTCAATAATGTTCATCTCTGGTGACTGGGCCGGCCAAACCTGGAGCACCTTGACCTTCTGTGCTTTTAGGAACTTTGAAGTGGAGGCTGAAGTATGAGAAGAAGCGCTATCCTGCTGAAGAATTTGCCCTCTCCTGTGGTTTGTAATGTAATGGGCAGCACAAATGTCTTGATACCTCAGGCTGTTGATATTGCCATCCACTCTGCAGATCTCTCGCATGCCACCATACTAAATGTAACCCCAAACCATGATTTTCCGTCACCAAACTTAAATGTTTTTTGAGAGAATCTTCGGTGTTGCGGTTTCCAATAGGTCTTATGCAGTATTTGTGATGATTGGGATGCAGTTCAACAGATGATTCATCAGAAAAATCTTCCCTCTGCCACTTTTCCAAATGATCAACTAGAAGTCAAGTTATTATTTATTGTTTTTACAACTGGTATCGATGACAAGACTTTTGTCATATACCTATTATTCTTTTTGTATAATAAATTTAAAATAAATGTATTAAGTTAGCGCAATATCAATGCATTATATAGTTGCATGGTTATAGACATGGTTTATACCCAAAAACCTGTTAAGTTTACATCCACAATTTCTGATTTGTGAAGACTTTAATACTGAATGTGCAGTTTCCCAATGTTCAAGTGTGGGACAATTACATTATTCTATATTTCAGCATTTGATACTGTCCAATTTACATTATGTGTGCATGCTGTTGAGTCTGCTGTGTCTCTTGTGTGTGTGGGTTGGACAGACGTTGGGCAGGGTGAATAATTGAATGGTGCGGGCAGCAGTAGGTCTTTAACCCTGAACCTCAAGACAACACAAGCAATCAATAATGCAGCTAGAAGACATGATACAGACCTACTTGATACCACTCTGGCACTCAACTTTCATTTCTGCGTCTTTCTCCAGCTCCGCTACCACGATATCAAGATTGCAGAGTCTACCGGAAGTTACTTCTATTAATACATCAACCAAATTAATGCAAATTCTCTTTATCAGCAGCGTCGACCAAAAGTGTGATGCATATATTATAATTAAGACTGGTTTTCATGAGGGACATTTTTTTCTGCGGTGGATTGTGTTCTATGGAGAGAAGGAAAGTATGTGTTTGGTGTGTGTGTGTGTGTGTGTGTGTGTGTGTGTGTGTGTGTGTGTGTGTGTGTGTGTGTGTGTGTGTGTGTGTGTGGAGCGCGTCCCACGTGGTGCGGTTGTCAGGCTGAGACAGGCCGCCGTGTGCTGGGCGGCTGCATGTGTCTGTGTGTGTATGTGTAGTTGTCAGGCCGCTGTGTGCAGTGTGTGCCACCAGCGCGGGTAATGGGGATGGACCTGTCAGCTCACTTAATGCAGCTAATGTGTGCTAGAGCCGGGGGATATGAATCCACACACACACACACACACTCTCTCTCTCTTTCTCTTACACACACACAGACACACATACACAGTGCTTCCCTCTCCTCGTCACCGCTCTGTCAAATTCTTTCGCTTCCTCCAACCTATGCCTATTCATTTCCCTCTCATACCTTCATTCCTTCTCTGCACTTTTACACTGTAAAAAATGAGGTGCATGTAGAGCTTAAAATATGAAGGCAACAGTTTGCAAGCTGAATTCATTTATGGATAAAAGTCTTCAAAACATGTGCTTTACATACTTCAGAATTTAATTTGTTAAATTATGTACAGATTTTGACCTGAGTAACCATATTAATGGTACATTTGTAAACCTTGGATCGGTGTTCTTTTGGTATTTGCGTATTTATGAGGCCCATAATGTATATAGTTTGACTGTTTTAGCTTTTCAGTTAAGACGTTTGCCTTTTCTGTTTAATTGTTTGTTAAGATGCTGTAAGTGTGTGTGAAAGTTTTGTACAGCCGACTGTACAGAGCACATGAATATTTGATAGGGCTAGCTCTAAGGTTGTTTATGATTGGTTGTTTGGTGCTAAACAACTCACTGTGAGTTTCTAGCACTGCATGCTTTTACAGTGTACATCTATGGCTCTGCAATTCAGGTGAAGAGTTTCATAATTCAATTTTAAAAAACAACTTTCAAAACCCAGAGTTAGAATTTATTTTTGCATTTGAGCAGTTCATTAATGCGACAGCAGTGCTTTGAGGGTGTAAAAAGCCTAACTTAAAAGGTTTTTGAAACAACACTGTTCTCTTGAAAAGTGTTTTTGTAGCAAAACTGTGATGTAATGTTTATGCTTATTATCTGTTCACTTCTGTGGAAATATTTTAATGTTTAAAGACGTATTTGAGTACCAAAACACCAATCTTTTGTTAAAGCTTTTCAAAGAATCATTAATGCCAATAATAAACTTAATAATATATTTTTTTAAGCATTAGTAAATCTTTTTGTGTACCCTAAAATATTCTATTATATGACATCTGACCTTGTAAGTTGCTAAAATATAAGTCCTAGGCCCATCCTGGGAAAATAACTAATGATCCATAAATTTATTTATTTACACTACCTGACAAGTCTTGTCATCAATCCCAGTTGGAAAAGCAACAAAATAGCACTCCTCCTTATCTTTCAGCCTCCACATCATAGTTCCTGAAAGTTCCAGAATTGGCCTGCCCAGTCACCAGACATGAACATTATTGAGCAAGTCTGGGGTAAGATGAAGAAGGAGGCGTTGAAGATGAATCCAACAAATGTTGAGTTATTGCTAAGATGTATGGGAGCAGAGATGCAATCATGGTTGTTTTACACAATATTCCTTACTTTTCCACTGCAACATGACTTTATATTCTATACTGTAAATCATTTTGGTTATTGACAAGACTTTTGTCTAAGTCAGACCTTACTGTCCAAATTAAAATATTAAAAATCAAGACATAATCTTATTTCATTTTGGTAAAATAAGTGTAAACTAGAGGCCTTTGCCTTTAAAATAAACTACTTCCGATACCAAAAGATCAACTAGAAGTCAAGTTATTATTTTTTGTTCCTAAAACTTGGATAGGCGACAAGACTTTGGTCAGTTAATGTATTCATTCGATAATTGATTCATTTTCTTTTTGGCTTAGTCTCTTTATTATTCCTAGGACGCCACAGCGGAATGAACTGCCAACTTATCCAGCACGTTTTAACACAGTGGATGCCCTTTCAGCTGCAACCCATCTCTGGAAAAACATCCACACGGACAATTTAGCTTAATCATTCACGTGTACCGCATGTCTTTGTATTGTTGGAGAAACTGGAGCACCCAGAGGAAACCCATTTTATAAGTCTTCATTTTATAAACATCTCCATAAAATTAATCGTTATTAATTTTCAAAGTTGCAAAGTGTACTTTTTCATATGCCTAAATGCTTTTAAAAGCATTTGCATTCTCTCACACAGTCATAGGCCTCAAAAAACACTTGTGAAATAATAAATTATAATTCAGACTCAACATACTCACGATGTGACTATTGCGAATGATCACTTTGCGATATCGATGCTGAAACTACATATTGTGCAGCCTAAACTAACATGCACAATAGTACTACTTTTATGTACCATCATCCACCAATAGCTGGTGTGTGGTGAGCGCACTGGCGCCGTTGTCCTGTGTCACACCATCAATGTGGATGCTGCACACTGGTGGTGGTGTGGAAAGACCACCCCTTATGATTGTAATGCGCTTTGGGTGTATGGCCATATACAATAAATGCGGTATATAAATAAACATTACACTACATTACATCAAGACACCAATAAGTGAACTCAAAGTGTTCACACAGCACATTTGTCATCCTGGTGACATCTTTTGTACTGTGTTTTGTACAGCGTATAATAGAAAATGTACACTCACACTTGACTTCTCATGTCAGTTAAAACAATTCTAAACTATCTATTTTGAATCATGTTTAAACTGCAGCCTTTTCCCACCATTATCTCTTTGCCCCTTTTGTTTAATGCTATATTGATGCTGTCACGCTGAACCCTTGTGCTCTTTCACTATACTAATACGCGAATAGGTCAGAAATCTTGCCCTTCAGTAGAGGTCCCGGTGCTCTAGTAATGATTATCTGTTGACAAATGTGATGAATGCTGGAAGAGCCTGAACCCAAACAACAGAGAAAAAAAAAAAAAAAAAAAGGAAAAAAAATCCAATATGTCCAAGGAGAGAAAGCTCATAAAGAAGCAGTGGCATATGGAGATGGAGAAATTCTCTTTTCCACGCCTGTCGCTCTGATGAATACCATCCATGTAGAGATCTACTGTAATCTGTCTCCCTCTCTCTCATCATCTGCCCTCACCTCCATTGTCCATTATTCTCCATTGTCCAATTCTAATCTAAAGCAGCGGCAGTGATTTTGCCAATTAGGACATGTTTCTGGATTAAAATTTCTGTGGGAAAAAAATAAAATAAACTCATCCTGGCTAGTTCAATAACAGTATGTCCAATAATATGTACATAAAAAAAATATCTACATGTCCAATTTTACCATAGTTTACAGAGGAAAGGATACTTTTTTCCTAGACATTTCTCAACATAATAGTTTTGATAATTCATCTCTAATAACTGATTTATTTTATCTTTGCCATGATGACAGTAAATAATATTTTACAAGATAATTTTCAAGATGCTTTTATACAGCTTAAAGTGACATTTAAAGGCTTAACTAGGTTAATTAGGTAACTAGGCAGGTTAGGGTAATTAGGCAAGTCATTGCATAACAATGGTTTGTTCTGTAGACTATCGGAAAAAAAAAAAAAAATTGCCAAAAGGGGCTAATAATTTTGGCCTTAAAATGGTGTTTGAAAAATTAAAAACTGCTTTAACTCTAGCCAAAATAAAAGAAATAAGACTTTATTGAGAAGAAAAATTATTATCAGACATACTTTGAAAATGCTTTTTCACTGTAAACATAATTTGAGAAATAATCTAAAAAGAACAAAAAAATCAAAGGGATGTTAATAATTAGATATTTATTATTCTCATCTGAGTGCCAAAATATTGTCATTTAAAAAGCCATTCATCAAAATAACTAGATTTTTCCCATTTCCCCCCCCCCCAGATTTTATGCCAGATATAAAAAAATTTAGTTTGATCACATATTCCTGGTTTTATTTTTTTTTTTATAAGTATATGTTGTATATTCACCAAAAGTAAGCAAAAAAAAAAATACTTTTACTTTCAGTAACAGACCATTTTGAGGGATGTAAACAATAACAATGATCGTAACGTATTTCCTGTATTACATTTTTAATTATCATAGCTTTAGAGAATACCAAAAAGTGCACATATTGGTTAAAAATGTTATGACAGCTGATTAAACGTTAAGTTGTGATTAAATTGACCTTTTTAACAGTTATGAAATAGTTTTACATCAATCAGGAAATGTTTATTTGCTAATGACATGACCACATTGAAACAGTCTATACAAATAACAAACCTGGTGTCAACATAAAAAAGGGATCAATTGTGTTTAGAATTAAAATAGCAGATTAAATATGCTGTATATGTGTACCTGGAGCATATAATCAGTGTTAAATGGCATGTGTGTATTTGAGTATTTTTTTTTTTTTTTTTTTGTATGCCAAACAACTATGAATATAATATAATATAATATAATATGTTTATTTTTCTAAGTTTTATAAATTTCCTTCCAACTGTTTGAGAATAATGCAAATATACTCATTTATATTTATTCAAATTATTTTAATTATGCCACTTCTATAGTGCAACAAATTGCAATTGCATTGTACATTTATGAACAAGGATTGTAGTGTAGTGTCTTGGATATTTACTGCACAATTTACTGTAATTTAACGTACACCACAAGCAACATTCGTAAATGACCTGTTTTCCAGATTTAGTAAATCTTTTTTTTTTTTTTTTAATGTATGTTTAAATTGCATCATGTGACCTTGATATCTTTTCTTCAACAACTTGATACTGAAAAGTTTGAAAGTGACTTTGTTGTGTTATTTTCTTTTTAATTGTCAGTGGTTGTGTTTTTGGATTATATTTTGGGGAGAGAGAGCAGGGGGGCACCAGGGATTATATTTTTAATGCCTGTTAATTGTTACGTTTTGGTTAAAACTCTTTTTGATTAAGGATTTTAAATTGAATTCAAAATAAAAGTTACTTTTATTGACATCATTAATAGTTTAAAATTACAGTACTTTTTTATTTATTTGTTTTTTACTTTTTTCAGGCTTTATTAATATTTATATATTGTTTGTAACACAATTTTGTCATTTAATACAAGCAGTAAGAAATATGTACCATTAATTTGACCTGCTCAAAGAACACTTATAAGCATTTAAAGCAAATATAAGCATTTAAAGCAAATGGACTAAAGTAAATATTATCCCCCTTGCTTTTTGAGCGCTGTCTTACACCATGTGATTTGTCATTGTCTTTACCCGCTCAACAAAAGGGCTGCTATTGGCTTTAGATATGAAGGCACTGTTAACTGATGAGTGACACGGGATGAACAGCCGCGGTTACAGTCTGTATGTGCATATAACGCCGTTATCACAGGTATTCCATAATAGACACAGTGGAGAAAACTTGCACTTCAGGCATGCTTGTGTCTGGATCTACAAGTATCGCTTTAACAGCTAAGAGTAGAAAAAAAGTTACCTCACAAACAGGCCAGTGGGTCAAATTTCTTAAGTGAGAGAGAGAGAGAGTGAGAGTGAGAGTGAGAGAGAGAGAGAGAGAGAGAGAGAGAGAGAGAGAGAGAGAGAGAGAGAGAGAGATTGGATTTTACAGCATTTCTCCCAAGTAGTGAAAACACGGCTCGTGTGCTGTGCCTTCTTCGGTGTCAATAAAGACTTTCCAGTAAACTCACAAGCAGTTGAATTGTGCATAATTATCGACCTTTTAAGTAGCAGGAGAGTTTTATTTAGTCGCCTTCGCCTCCTTCGCCATGGTATTCTACTGCGACATCGCACATAGATAAATGACGTCAGTACGTATAAACCAGTTATGATCTAATTCTGAACCAATATCGAATTGTCCCCATCTGCATTGTGGTGCACCGAAGAAACAATTTGTTTTGACACCCCTAACACACACACACACACACACACACACACACACACACACACACACACACACACACACACACACACACACACACACACACACACACACACACACACCACACGCACACACACGTTTGTTTTTGTGAAAAGTGGGGACATTACATAGGTTTCCATTCATTTTATACTGTCCAAACTGTGTATTGTGTTGCCCTCACCCCACCCCACCCCTAAACTCAACTATCACAGGAGACTGTGTGCAGCTTTACTCTCTGATTAAACTCATTCTGTAGGATTTATATGCATTTTGAGAAATGAGGACGTCACCAATGTCCTCATATTTCACCTCCTTTTTGTTATACCTGTGTCATACCCATGTCATTATACAGATTTGTATCCTGATGTCACAAAAACACGTATACACGTACACACACACACATACACACGTACACACAAACACACACGTACACACACACACACACACACACACACACACACACAAACACAAACAGAGACAGACAGAGAGAGAGAGAGAGAGAGAGAGAGAGAGAGAGAGAGAGAGAGAGATTTGTATAACTTATGCAACTTATTGTTTCAAACTGAGATGTCAATAAAATGCAGAGCTGAATTTCAAGAATAAAAGCCATCAGAACAGAATACCCCATATCCCATAATGCAATTCCTAGCTAAATAAACAGCAAACACCTGTATATTACAAAATATTTAAATAATTGTAATTGTAAAGGTTTTTTTATTCCATCTTTGGCTAAAAAAATTGTACTTGCTTCAAATTTGTACGTAAAATAAGTTTTCAGGAATATACACTTTAAAGCATTTAGTTGACTTTTAAAAAGTGAGTAAACCCATTGCATTAAATCTAATATGTAAATTATGCACATAAAAATAAACAGTCAACTTAACTTCAATTCACAATTTCCAATTCACTTTACTTTATTTAACTAATCACTATTTACAGTATATATGCAGTCAACCCCAATGCTCTCCATACCCTTCAATGAAAACCAAATATCTAATTAGTTGATGTTGATCCAAAAACACATCCGACTTCTCCAAATCAGTCTTTCAGTTCAAGCAAATGCTGCATCACAGATGCCATTTTAGCTTATCTCACACCAACATCTGACAACAAACCTCACAGTTAAACATCCCAGTTCTGCCTCAAACAACAACAGAAGAAGCAGCTCAAAAGCTGGTAACGGTAGTTCGACTTTATTCTGACGGTGCGATGATCAAGAGAGATGTGTTACACTATAGTGGTTGTTTGTCGTTAGGATTCCTCTAATTTATGCCTATTCACAGCTCTCACCTGCTAAGGCAGAAATGTTGTAATCAGTGCATAAAGAGGAGATTGGCCTCCAGTTTTGAAAGGATTTTTGATTAGGGCTGTTATGCGACGTGGTGTTGCCAGAGAAACGCATCATCAGACAGGCCGTGTTCGCTTGAAAGAGACGCACATGCAAAATCATCATCACTGCGCTCAACTGCTTAACACATGCAACTATCACCACTCAACTCGCAAACTCACTGCACTTGATTCGAACAGTGCCACTAATACACTCTGCTCCACACTAGCATCATGTCTAGACCGATTATGTCCTCTTGCATCCAGGCCAGCCCGTGCCAGTCCTCCTGCACCCTGGCTCTCGGATGCTCTCCGTGAGCATCGCTCAAAACTTCGGGCTGCGGAGAGAATTTGGCGGAAAACTAAAAATCCTGCACATCTCTTAACATACCAAACTCTTCTGTCCTCTTTCTCAGCTGAGGTTACTTCTGCAAAGCAGACGTATTACCGTCTGAAAATCAACAATGCCACTAATCCTCGCCTACTTTTTAAAACATTTTCCTCCCTCCTCTATCCTCCTCCTCCACCTGCATCCTCCACACTTACTACTGATGACTTTGCTACATTCTTCTGCACCAAAACTGCAAAAATCAGTGCTCAATTTGCTGCACCTACAACAAACACGCAAGATACAACACCAACACCACACACACTCACCTATTTTTCTCAGCTCTCTGAGTCTGAGGTGTCCAAACTTGTGCTATCTAGCCATGCAACCACCTGTCCACTCGATCCCATTCCCTCTCATCTCTTGCAAGCCATCTCTCCTGCAGTCATACCAACACTGACTCACATAATTAACACATCTCTTGACTCTGGTTTATTCCCCACTACATTTAAGCAGGCTAGGGTAACCCCACTGCTAAAGAAACCCAACCTGGACCATACGCTACTTGAAAACTACAGACCAGTATCCCTGCTTCCATTCATGGCCAAGATTCTGGAGAAAGTAGTGTTCAATCAAGTCCTGGACTTTCTTACTCAAAACAATCTCATGGACAACAAGCAATCCGGCTTTAAGAAAGGCCACTCAACTGAGACTGCCCTGCTCTCGGTCGTGGAGGATCTCAGACTGGCTAAAGCAGACTCTAAATCATCAGTCCTCATTTTGCTGGACTTGTCAGCTGCTTTTGACACTGTCAACCACCAGATCCTGCTATCTACGCTTGAGTCACTGGGCGTTGCGGGCACTGTTATACAATGGTTCAGATCTTACCTCTCTGACAGGTCATTCAGGGTGTCTTGGAGGGGAGAGGTGTCCAACCTACAGCATCTAAACACTGGGGTACCTCAAGGCTCTGTTCTTGGGCCACTTCTCTTCTCCATCTACACATCATCTCTAGGACCAGTCATCCAGAGACATGGATTCTCCTACCACTGCTATGCTGATGATACCCAGCTATACCTCTCTTTTCATCCTGATGATCCCTCGGTTCCAGCTCGTATCTCAGCCTGCCTGTTGGATATTTCACACTGGATGAAAGATCATCATCTTCAGCTGAACCTCGCAAAAACGGAAATGCTTGTAGTTTCTGCCAACCCGACTCTACACCATAACTTTTCAATCCAGATGGATGGGGCAACCATTACTGCATCCAAAATGGTGAAAAGCCTTGGAGTAACGATTGATGACCAACTAAACTTCTCTGACCACATTTCTAGAACTGCTCGATCGTGCAGATTTGCACTCTACAACATCAGAAAGATCCGACCCTTCTTATCTGAACATGCAGCTCAACTCCTTGTTCAAGCTCTTGTTCTCTCCAAACTGGATTACTGCAACTCTCTACTAGCTGGGCTTCCAGCTAACTCTATCAAGCCTCTTCAACTGCTCCAGAATGCAGCAGCACGAGTTGTCTTCAATGAACCTAAACGAGCACATGTCACTCCGCTGCTAGTCCGTTTGCACTGGCTGCCAGTTGCTGCTCGCATCAAATTCAAAACTCTGATGTTTGCCTACAAAGTGACTTCTGGCCTAGCACCTTCTTATCTGCACTCACTTCTGCAGATCTATGTGCCCTCCAGAAACTTGCGTTCTGTGAATGAACGTCGCCTCGTGGTTCCATCCCAAAGAGGAAAAAAATCACTTTCGCGAACACTCACGCTCAATCTGCCCAGTTGGTGGAATGAACTCCCTAACTGCATCAGAACAGCAGAGTCACTCGCTATTTTCAAGAAACGACTAAAAACTCAACTATTTAGTCTCCACTTCACTTCCTAATCTGCAATTGCCTATTTGAATATCACACTAACTGTACAAAAAAAAAAAAAAAAAAAAAAAAAAAAAATTACTAACACTTCCCTTCTTAGACTTTACAGACCTGAAACTTGCCTTTAGTACTTATTCATTGTTGCTCTTAGTTGTGTAAATTGCTTCCTTGTCCTCATTTGTAAGTCGCTTTGGATAAAAGCGTCTGCTAAATGACTAAATGTAAAATGTAAATGTCAACTCAACTTCTGCTTTAGAAATGCTGGTTTTAGTGGAGTATTTTTTATTTTTATTTATTTATTTTTTTTTTGCAATGTCAGCAAAATAAATGAAGGACCAAGAAAGTCATATCGTAAACTTTTATTTTTGCTGTCTGTTATTTGTCCATTCTGCTTAGTGTCTGCTTTAGGTTGAATTTGGAGTTTATTTATCTATTTACTAACTAAAAAAATTCAATTAGTGTATATCAGCCACTGATTTTACCACCAAAATCTGCTTATCATCTAATTGAGGTTTGGTTTAGAGTTTGAACTTCATGCTTGCACTGACATAAAAATATTGCAAATAATTCAGGAAAAAAATAGCTATGAATTTCCATCAGATTACTTCATATTAAGTTGTATGCATTTATATGTATTTTGTAAAAAAAATAAATAAATTGTAGAGAGCTGTTGGTAGTTTGGGTTGAAATATGTTCATATGTCTTTCTAAAAAAATATATGTTTTAACAACCCAAAACATCCCATTATATTATGAAAAAAATATATATATTTGTACAATTTTGCTTGTAAATACCGTAATTCACAAAATTATTCATACCACTGGCACGTTCTCACTTTATTTTTATTGAGCAATATAACACGAGTAACAGTGCAATGTGGCTGTATAAAAGCATTGGTGGTAAGCATGCGTTGACTCGAGACCACAGGCAAAATGCCTTAGTGTCCCACCAGTGATGATATACAGCCATAGAGCAAATGAGAGGTAGCGGAATTTTAAATTTTCATCAGCCCAGGCGTGGCCATCATCCTTTGCGGTCTGTTGTCGCTACAGATCCAGTAATGCAGAAATGGAGGTTGCTGCTAATAGCGGCAAAAAAAGACCTAAAAATGATCGAACCCAAAGCGGGTTTTAAATCAGATGTGTGGAAGCATTTCTGTTTCTCTCAGAAAAGAAACAAGAAAAAAGAAAAGGTGACAGAAAAAAGGGTATGCAGGCACTGCAAGACTGTGCTGATATACAAGTCGGGGAATACGACTAACATGATGGGGATTCTATTAGTCAAGGGGATGGCAGAACACAGCACACTGCTCAGATTGATGGAGACATTGACTTGTACCACCAAGAGACCTCCATCTCACTCATGGCTTGTCCTTTCGAGTGGTGTTTTTTTTTTTTTTTTGTTACATGGTTTAATATTTTTTGTTATCAAAATTGAATAATTTAAGTTCCTGTTTGAAAGTTTACAGATAGATAATTTGTATGTCATTGATCTGTCCAGTGTTGGGGTAACCTGAACATTCTAAAACTTTTTTTTGAGTCTCTTCAATAGTTTTGTTTTTCCTTTAATTGATTCAATAAATAACGTACCGAGCCATTCATACCGGAAATTTCCGTACCGTGAAATTTTGATACCGTTACATCCCTAATATATATATATATAGATATACATATACATGTATATATATATATATATATATATATATATATATATATATATATATATATATATATATATATATATATATATATATATATATATAAATGTGAGCTCTCTTTTTTAAATTGGACAATACAGTATTATATACAATAACATTGTATAAATTAATATGAATTAGTCACCAGCTGTCTTCATTTGAATAACTGACCGGTTTGACCGGTTACCGTTGTGCTTTACCATTAGAAGGCAACAGACATTTTAAGTGTTGATCAATTTTATTTTTAGATATGAATGAATGGATAAATTTAGTGTTGCTTGTTTGTTTTGCGAATAAGCACCACTGGGAGCAATCTAGCTGCATGTTTTCCGCTAGCATTGTTCTACTCAAGTGAATACACTGTTCTTGGACAGTAATGTGTTCGCTGTGCTGCACATGAACCTGTGTTTAAATGGATAGTCTATGCATTTTGAATGCTGTGTTAGCAGCCTCTTGTAGACCAAGTGATTTTGTTATTTGTAGTGTATGCACAAGTGTGTGTGTGTGTGTGTGTGTGTGTGTCTTTGTGTGTGGTGAGTGTGTATGTTTGCATCCCACTAGATGGGTTGGAGGACACACATTAGCTGTGCCATAGCAGATGTCACCAGGCACATGGTGCATGGCTCATCAATTATAAAGTCTCCCTTTCTCCCTCCCCATCACATTTCCCTCATCTTATTGCATTCCCCTTTTCTCACTCCTCTATGTCCTTAAATCGCTTCCTCTTTCTGGTCATTGCCGGAAGGGTCAAGATCATTTGTTGTTGTTAGTATGATGTGAGAGGCACATTTAAGACTCACTGCATACAAATTTGCACATCAGCTCTCCTACATAACACACAATTTCTTGCTTTGTGGCTAAATGATTATGTAAGCATGAACTGGTTTGTATGTATTTTATTAGTTTATTTTTATTACCTTTTTTGTCCCATTACACTTTAAAGTTTGGAAGTAGTTTAAAGTGTATTATGTTCAGTTCACCAAGACTGCATTTAAGCAAAAATATAGTAGAATATTGTTAAATCAAATTAGCATTTTACAGAATGGTTTTCAATATTGCTACAGTATACTATAAAAACAAAAAAAAAATGTATTTGGGTGAAAGCATTTTCTTTTTTTCTTTTCTTTTTTTTGCATCAATGTCACACAATTCCTTTTGTTAACCTTGAAAAAGCTATGATTACCACAATGCAACGGCTTTTTTGTTTGGGAATAACTATTAAAAAGAAAGTCATTAATTGAGCAAATTATTTATGCACTTGTGAATTTCAACAAATGTATAAACAATTAATTTTACTATTTTCTAATATAATGTATATTATATTTTTATTATATGATTTTCGTGTCCAGAATGTTATTTTATTACAAACAAGAAAGAATAATCAAATTAAAGTTTTGTAATGCACAATGTTGAGGTGAAGGACCACACAACACTCTGTAGTCGGAATGTAGTCGGAATGTAGTCGCTTCCACAAAATGCATTAAAATCCTTTAAGCCATTGATTATCTCACTTATTCCATTGTCATTTGTTTAGGTAGGCCTAAGTTCAAACTTGTTTTGCTTGTGGCAGCACAATATTAGTCAGAATTTCTATCAGTTTTGACATATTAGATTTTTTAGTCCCTCCTCTAAATCAGCAGTGACAGGCAGACAGAGAGAGATCATGCATGTGCTGTTTATACCTGCTAATGTTATTAAGATATGATTTAATCAATCCATCACAGGTGGGCAAATAAGACATTCCCAGTCACACCTGTAGTGTGTTTCCAGTAAATAAATAAATTAATATTTATAATAATAAAAATAATACTGACAACAACAATAATAATAACAACAACAATATATATTTATTATAATAAATATAGTATAATATATAATTTATTATTATTATTATTATTATTATTATTATTATTATTATTATTATTATTATTATTATTTATTTATTTATTTATTTATTTATTTATTTATTTATTTTGTTTATTTGTAAATGTTTTTCTTCAAAAAAGAAACATTCTGTATATGTTAATATTAGGTCCATGTCACCTTTTTCAGGAACCAAATACTAGTGTTATGTAGTAGAATGTTCTGCATGAAATAAAGGTAAAGATGTGGTTTATAGCTCCATTTTCTTTGCTTCTTGAATTCTCATTCTTTCCTTCTATGTCTTTATGTTTTTTCCACCCCCTCCCCCCGTATTGTATGCTGTTTACTGATTATAGTGGCATTGGTTAAATTGGGGCAGAGCATGAGGCACTGATGCAGAAGAGACAGTGATGCAGACAGGATTCTGCCACAATGACTTTACTGACTTTACACACACACACACACACACACACACACACACACACACACACACACACACACACACACACACAGCTCTACTCTTTCTCTCGCTATCTGTCATGTGCAATCTCTTGGCCCCTGGGTCTTACATGAGGGGACACCAAATGCCACACTGCGACATCTGTCTCTATAGCACCTTCACATGTCTTGATTTACCCTTATTATTATTATTATTATTATTATTATTATTATTATTATTATTATTATTATTATTATTATTATTATTATTAATTTATTTAATATTAATAGTATTTATCCCTTAAAGGTAGTACACTTACTGGATGACTGTGATCCTATTGTCAAGAAAAAACTGTAACTGTGCAATATTATGAAAAAATTGTGGAATCGTAATATGAATTTAGAAATAAAAATTATGCATGAAGTTTTATTTATTTGTTTATTTATTTGTTTGTTTATTCATTCTATTATTTTTTTTTTCTTTATGGGGGTTGGTCTCTGCAGATATGAAATTTATTGAAAATAAACAAAATATACAAATGTAATATAAACAAAATTCACTGGAGAAAAAAAAATGTATATGTAGAGTCCCTAATAAACTAAACGAGGAGCAGCTGAACACAATCAGTGAAACTGACATCAAATTAAGAACAGAGACTCAGTAAACAAAGACTACTTTAATAAACAAAAACAACTTTTCAAAACAATTTGTTTATAATCACTATATAATATAACAAAATATATAATAAAATATAATTTTATTATATTTATTATAGCAGATGTGGAAAAAAAGCCTGTCAAGATGCCAGACTTGTTTGAAATAACAAATCCTTTCTATTTAATCTTAAATGAAAAGAAAGTAATCAGCGCATTTAATTATGAGAACAACTAATGTGATGAAGAAGCAGTGCAGTTCTGTGCGAGTGATATTTTGGCGCTCAAGCCTCAGTGTAGGAGTCAGCCAGGCCAAACTTTCCTTGGCGAGACTATGTATTGATTTGTGTGGGAATGGCCAGTGTATACTGTGTGTGTGTTTATGCCTTACATTCTGCACATTCAGCCTACAGATTTAAGCCATCCTCACCAAGCATTCCTGCATCAATCACTGTCAGGTACAAACATGCACCATACAGATTCATCTTGTCTTCAGTTCAACAGGCCTGGTTAGTTTATTAATAATTGATTTCAGGCAAGATTTTAAACATCAAATACAGATTCGTATATGTATATATCACTCTGCCTGTTTTGCACTTTTTTTCTTCAAGAATGCAAAATAATATGTTCATGTTTGGTAGCATTCTCTGTGGCAATGTGCATTAGATATGGATTCCTCATTTCTGCTTCTTAATGCCCATGTCTGCATCAATTATCAATGAGCCTTAATTATTAATAGACAAGAGACTCACAAAAGGACTGCAAATGTGTTTGGATGTTGTCAGCTGATTCTGCGTGCATATTTGAAGACATAAGTGCATGGGAGAAGAATAGCATCTCAGTGGTTTTTCCAAAACCAAATTTAAATTACATGGATTAAAAAATAAATGAATAAATAATAATAATAAAAAAAACTTTATAGAACTTAACTTTAAATAATTCTTAATTCTAAAAGTTTCAGGTCTCAAACTAAGCTACTAAAAGACATACACCATAATAATAATAATCATCATGTTTGTTATTATTATTATTTTAAAAATATTAATTAATAAATAAATACATGGTTTTAGAACAACTGAAACCAAAGACACAAAGTAGCCAATAAACAAATCAAGGAGCAGGTGAACACTCACTAAAACTACAAGTAATTAAAAATGACTAGAAATTAAATGACTAGACATACTGTATACACAAAGTAACTAATGAACAAAACAAACAAGAGACAGGTGAACATAATCACTGGCACAATACGTAACTAGAAACGACTAGAAATTCAATTACTAGAAATCTACACAAATACACTAATATACGAAACAAATAACAGGTGAACAATAACTGATACAAAGAGTAACTAGAAATGACTAGAGTATGACTTGAAATTAGACAGAATTATGGAACAGGAAAACTGGTAATATATCTTATCTACTCTTTGCAAGCTTTGCAAAAGAAATTAAATAAAAATAAATCAATGAAATGTGGCTTCCTGCACCAAATAAACTTTATCAAACTAAATATACTCAGCAATAAATAACAACATAATTGTCTTAAGTATAGCTAGTTCTTACTTTACCATTAGCTTTTTTCATAATGAATAAACATCATAGTTTTTGAATACAATAAATCAACACTGAGCCACCTAGAGTTAAATTTTGACAGTACTGTCACACTATAGACCACTTGGATTAGCTTCATTTTGTTTTTATCACTGATTGTGTTACTTGACGCGAATGCTAAAAAACTGTATAATGCACTAGAAAATCAAAACCACCTAGCTTATGAAAGAACAACCTATGGAGAATCATTTATTTTAAGGTGTCACTTTCTCCTCTCTTTCTCTTCATTTTATACATCTTCCCATTAAGACATCTCGTGTTCGTCTTTCCTCTCCTTTTTGCTTCCTACTTTAACATTCAACCCCTTGAATATTTATGGCCATTCTAATTATGCTCCTGAGTGTGGGAGAAGTTTTAACCAGGACTAGCAGAAAGAGAGAGATAGACGGAACTGGCAAAAAATATATCCTTCCTGCATGTAGGGTTGTACCACCGGGTTCTCTCTGGCTTTTCTCAGATGGAAATGGTCAGCAACAATGCTCATTGGTACTATACGGTCTCTCACACAATTAAACTAACATTAATCTGAACTGCACATGCAAGATGTATCCAAGCATTCAGGGTAAACACAATACAATATGATACACATTTTATTTCTACAGCACAATTAATACAACTGCCATTGACTTAAGTCCTTTTCAGCATAACTACATCGAATCAAAGACAAAAATTCTACAATAATTTATTAAAAACATACAGCAAAGGTGCACTTTCAGTCAAGACTTACAATAAAACTATCCACAGCTGTATTTAAGTATTTATTTTATATACATTGAAAGACGTTAGATTTTAATCTTGTAATAGGAAAATAAAAAAAGAAGTGATTCGAAGATTTCAAAATTCTTACAATTTAACACAGAATTAAAAGCTCAGCAAGTTTTCTGACACCATATTTCGAGCCTAACTTTCAAATGTCACAGCAGATACCCAGACTTACTGGACAAGGCAACATTTTTCAATCTTCTACTGTCCAATATTGAGAAGTTTGTTCGATTAAAGCCTCAGTTTTCTTTTTAGCTGTCAGCGGCAGCACTTTTGCTGTAGCCCATCTAATTCAAGGTTGAACATGTTGTGTATTCAGAGATACTCTACTTCAGAGATTGGTTATTAGAGTTTCTGTTGCCTTTCCATTCGCTCAAACCAGCCTAATCACCCTCCCCTGACCTCTGACACCAACAGAGCATTTTTGCTCACAGAACTGCCACAGAAGCAGTGGTTGAGGCTGAACATGTGTATCACAATTTCCCATTGTAGGAAATGGAGGGATAGAGGGATAGATCGAGGAGGGAAAAAGAGCGGCAGCTGGCATTTGACGGTGAAGCATGCCTTTTTAATGAGCATATTAGTCCTCCACAAACCCACTCTCCTCCAACCACTGCACAGAAAGAGAGAAGGCGAAAGAGGGAGAGCGAGAGATAGAGGGAATGTAGGAAGGGAGTGGTGGAAGATATAAAGTAGTAAAGCAAGGGGTCAAAGAGTGGGAGACTGGGAAATGAGGAGAGTTTTGAAGGAGAAAATAAGAAGATGGCCCAAAGATCTCTGAAACTGTTAAAAATTAAGTTAAAACGTAAATGAAATGCTCTCTTAAAAATAAACAATTTTGCAATCCTAAATAACCTACACAAAATGTGGATTCAGTTGTGCAACAACAGTTCTTTTTTTTTAATTTCTTGAGTTTTCCCTTTAAAAACACTACCAGATACAGCAGGTAAAAAAAAAATATTGAACAAGTCACCTTTTCCCGAAAGCAAATCTCTAAACGTGTTGTTGACTTGACATTTTCACCAAAGGTCAGTAACAACCAAAGTAATCCACACATACAAAAAAAAAAAACCACGTTAAATCAAGTTATATGTAAAAAATTGGAATGACATGGAGAAAAAGCAATGAACACATGACGGAATGTAAAAAATGCATGAAAAGTACAAACAGCAGCTGAAAGCTCTCGGTAGTTAATCAACACCCCTGCTTCTTGTCATTGTAATATTAGCTGATCTAGTCCCAGCAACTATATTACCAGGATGATAAAAATAAAATCAGAGTAGACATGTCTACAAGACATTGAACCCAAACACAATCAAGCAAAACTCTCAGTTGGTTTGTTCCAGCCAATCACTTGACCTGAATCCAATAGAAAATAAGGCCTGAAGATCAAATTTCACACATGAGACTCCACAGAATCATCAATTTTATTAACAAAAATTTTATTTAAAAAAAAAAATATATATATAATAATAATATATATATACACATATACACACACACACACACAAGAGGTGCCTTGATGCTGCCATATATATATATATATATATATATATATATATATATATATATATATATATATATATATATATATATATATATATATAGTCACATGCATTGTCCAGGTGTGATATATATATATATATATATATATATATATATATATATATATATATATATATATATATATATATATATATATATATATATATACATATGTACAATGGTTTGATCTATAGACTTATAGATCAGAATTATTATCAGACATACTGTGAAAATTTCCTTGATCTGTTAAACATAATTTGGGAAATATTTAAAAAAAAATAAAAAAAAAAATCAAAGGGGGGCTAATAATTATGACTTCAACTGTATGGGAGCATCAAGGCACCTCTTGTGTAGAGAATGGAGTTGCATGCATTGTCCAGGTGTGATATATATATATATATATATATATATATATATATATATATATATAGTTTTTCATAAGTTTTTATAATTTTTATAAGTTTTTTTATAAGTTTTTCCTGGAACCCCAACACAGTTATGACCTCCAACCTCATAGAGAGGTGGGGACCGGTAATTGCTACAAGAGCTGGCTTTCAGATATGACAAACATCCTCCCCACCTCACATCAGCATCTCAGACACAACGTTTGCATTGTCACTGGGAGGCTGCGAGGTGTCAGGCGTCTTTTATCAAACTGTGCTTCTATTATTACAAGACACTTCAGGCTGCCTGTACTCTTCGCTTTGAATGTGAATAAAGCTGAAATGAAGGAGAGGTATCATTCATAAGCGTAGATAGTGAAAGAGGGGGGGCAATGAAGGAATGAGTGGCTATTGTCGGAGAGTGTAGATGTCCTATTGTCAGCCGCTGATTAATTCGTTGGCGGCCAAGAGAAGGGAAAAGAAAAGAAATAATGGTGGCGGTGAGAGGTGGAGCAGAAGAGAGTGAGAGAGAGGGCGATATTGATTTCACCGGAACTCTGTTCATTCCCATTCATGCCCTAGTCAGATAGTTCACTTAATACAGCATTCAGCAAGGTCTAAGATTTAGCTGGATGGGTGTTTTATTACAGTTCAATCTTAATTACTTCCTCGACTCTCTTACGCACACACATACGCCATACTGCAGGCAGATGTTAATTACAGTATGTGTTGTGGCCACTGCAATGTGGTAATTGTCTGTGCCTACAAATAATTAATATGCACAGACAGACAGATATATAGACAAACAGATATATAGAATAAACAATATATAACCAAACAGATCTTGTCTCCATGTCCATCCTTCCTCTTTCTGTTTGGCTAAGCAGGTTGTTGTTTTGTCCTCTGCAATAGATGAGTGTTTGTGTCACTGTTGCTGGGCTGGGTTTTGCGGCCATGTACCATATGTCACATTACTATTTAATTTGCTCTGTGCATATCCACGGTGACCCTAAGAGCATCTCCATGGCTTGGTGTAACATGATGTGGCATAGTAAGGTTGGGATTTGGTGACAGACCTACATTCCATTGTTTCTATGCAAAAGAGTGGACAGCTGCATGGGTCTGCTGCTGTCCAATGTGCTGAACTGGAGGAAACCCTGTGTTAGATTATCTTATAGCAGTTCTGAAATCGTGGTGTTGTCCATGGTGCTGAATTCTTCACCAGGAGAGCTACTGTCACATAGACTTGAGTTCCAACCCTGCTCTACCACACTTGCCAAT
The DNA here is from genome assembly GCF_052040795.2 of Danio rerio. Taxonomy (NCBI): domain Eukaryota; kingdom Metazoa; phylum Chordata; class Actinopteri; order Cypriniformes; family Danionidae; genus Danio; species Danio rerio. Next base: position 14,440,551 of record NC_141035.1, on the reverse strand, counting down.
AATTATTAAGTAACCCTGAACCCTTAAATTATCTGGAGGTCTGTTTGGCTGCAAGATGGCAGCTCACCAGAGGTTATAGACCTCTGTTATAAGCACAGTCTTCACACAACTTGTCAATCTAAAGTAAAAAAAAGTAAAAGTAAAAAAGTAGCCCCACCCCCAGCCAATTGTATGCACACTTTTTCCTAAGTGGCTTGTGTATATGCATGTATAATTATGTACGTGGGAAGAGCATTGAGATCAAAAGCAAATTACGTTTATCGGGGTGACTCTGCTCTGACCTTGACAATGCAATGATGGCAGAATTTTGATCATATAACCACACACACACACACACACACACACATGTTGTGGCCAGACAAGCACATGTTTATAGTTGAACTCTCCACACTCAGCAATGTTTTATGCCTGCCCCCTGTGTCCTGTCATTAGGGCGAACCAGGACGGAGCAGGCACTTGGATGAATACTAACATGCATGCGTGGATTACACAGGGGACAGCTGGCTCTGGCTCTGGCATTCTGACCTTTCTCATTCTCAGAAAGCGAATTCAAAACTCTTAGAATTTTATGTAATCTAGTAAGGCTTTGTTGTGTTTCACGTTAAATCAATTGGGTCAAGTGTTTTAATATAATCATTACAATAATTCAGACAGATATTTCAGCTGACTTCTTTGAGAAGGACTAATAGGGCATATTCCACTGTGGCTCACAGTAGTGCTCAAGTCACCAACCCTAAAACTGCCACAAACATATTTATTACCCTTGTGAAACAGTGTGTGGCCTTGCATGACTGTTTTCAAAGAATGCATTCTGAGTTGCCACTGGCCCCTCACACAGATTTGCATGAATACACACTATCAGGATAGGGAATGTCTCAAGATATTCCCTTATCTTAGATGGCTTAGTGTTAGATAGAAAGCGTTTTCAAAAGAGAGGCTCACACACTGCAGTGTTTTTGATGACTGCATTTGAGTCTCAAAACATTCTGTTCAAACAGTACAACTGTGTCTATGACTATGTTATATATACATAATGTCCATAAAACAGGGAAGTATTAATTCAGAGCATAGTTATCAAAACTGTTGAGAGCAGTTCTCGTGGATATAACAGTGACTGGATATAAAACCTTCAGAGCTTTTATCTTCACCTTGTAAAGTACATAAAGACAAAAAAGTAAGCATGCAAATTACAAGATTCAAGTACTGTTTCAACTCTATGTCATTAAAGTCAGCTAGTAGTCCACACTTATTCTGTACTTGAACTGTGAGGGTAAACAAAAGTCTGTTAAGGGTGCAGTACGTACTGTTGATTTGACCTACGCATTGCAAGCCAAAATCTTTTTTTTTTTTTTTCTTTGCTGTATTTTTTTACACGGCGATGATGTAGGTTGCCAGATTGATGACACCAACAGGAGTGAAATTTGTGCTGTGTTCACAACAATTGCAGAATTAAGTATGCTCCAGTAAGAGATGACACAGTGGCATAAAGGTCGCTGGTTCGAGTCCCAAATGATCGCTTGGCATTTCTGTGTGAAGTTTGCATGTTCTCCCCGTGTTCGTGTGGGTTTTCTCCGGGTTTCTCCGGGTGCTCCAATGAAGTAAATTGGTCATAGTGCATGTGTCTGAATGAGTGTGTGTGGATGTTTCCCAGTACTGTGCTGTGGCTGGAAGGGCATCCACTGTGTAAAACATATGCTTACACAAATTGACAGTTCAAGTTGGTGACCCCTAATGAGTAAAGGGACCTGATGAGTAAAGCCAAAGTAAAACGAATGAATGTATGCTCCAGTACATTATATACAAAGTCAATGCAAAGAGAAAATATACATATGGAATAGGAATATGCAAAGCTTTTGCAGCAAGAGCCTGGAATTTGCCTCAAATGCATCTACCACTCAAGTTCAACAAGGCATATATTAGGGCAGCCTTTAGGACTACAATAAAATATGCAGTAATTTCCATCAAGGCAACCCAGGGTGCCAAAATATAATTGGTTAAACTGCCAGTGGGTGGAGTTACAAAGACCAAAGCAAAAACAAACATTCTGACATGGAATATACATTTTTCTACAAAGTAGAATAACCAGCTTTGGCATTACTATTCAGATAAACAGGTATGTTCAAGCATGTTTTTTTGAATATTTCCAAACATATTGTGGTGTTTGTATGCTTTGGAAGGGTGAAAAACTTACATACAGCACATTTAAGGTTTATTAACTACTGCTGAGTAAGCATGGCCATATACTGTAGATTTCCCACACAGTTGTGATTGAGGTTGAGAAGAGCGAGCCAAAAGGTTGCAGTATGGAGACGAAGAGAACAGCGGGAGCCAGCACAAGTAGAGAACACAGGCTGAAGTTGGACAAGAGTGGGTGGGAAGGGAAGAGTGACAGCAGGAAAGTGGAGAGGAGTAGATGCAGGGCCAGGCACAAGAAATATGCGGTGCATTGTTTGAAGAATTTGGCTTCCTTATCCAAATGTACCTGCAAGGCCTATATCAGTAAAGTACAAGATAGCACAGTGTATAAATATAATAAGAGCTAAAGAGCATTGGTATGCAGTAGAGCATATGCAGCTCATAACTATAATAACAACATTGCACACATCTAGTGTCTTACTCCCTAGACCAAACGACTACGAAATAAAAAAAAAACAAAGTGCACAAATATTTATTTGAAAAAGTACCATAATTCAGCTTAAGCAGGGATTCTCAACTCTGATTCTCAGCATCCACGTTTTTGCTTCCATCCATGATCTACAGTAACTCAACAGTCTGTAATATTATATCTTGAGTAGTTATGCCAGCTGGGCTTTATTACGTTTTAATATAATATTTAAATTTCAAAGATCAAAGTGATGGCCCCTGCACTAAAGTGTATAGAGTATTCTGAAATGCAAACTAAGTTGTCCTTTAACACTGTATCTAGCAGGCACTATTGTTGTTTCTTCATGTCATTTTGCAAAACATTTAGGCCCAATCCCAATTCCATCCCTTGGTCCTTACCCTTACCCCTCATTTTACGCGTTCACATGAAGGGGTAGGGGTGTCCCAATTATCTTTAGCTTGATGGCGTAGAGCTAAGGGGAAGGGCTAGATAGCTCACAAAACAGAGATTTTTCAAACCAATCTCGAAACCAATTTCTCAGAATACACCACCTAAAACTGCAGCATTGCTGCACATTTTTTTTTTGATTATGCATTTTTACAACAAATAATCATGTGTTAATACATTCATAACAGCGTTCATGCTTTACCGTCATGTATAGCAAGTCCCACAACATACTTTCACATCTGATAATGACACTTGTTATGGTAATGTTGTTTTCGTGTGTTTACATAGATGAATATGGCCATAGTGCAAATGCACAGTATAGTTTTGATCTTATTGCCACATTATATTGTTATAATAACATGATGTATGCCTTCAGTGATTTCCTGAAGATAAATACCACCCCCCCCCCCAAAAAAAAGAAAAACAAAAAAAAACACTGAAAAAACTACAGCAGTCATGATCGTCGACCTCATATGAAGCAAGAGATCGTGATGACATATGATGACGTGTGCAGGTGTTATAGTAGTGTCCCATTTCTTAGGGGTACATTTTGAAGCTCTTCCCCTTCACACACTGTTTCAATTGGGAATTGGAACTGGGCATTGGACTATTTACCTGGACTTGTCAAAGACATGGTAGGGGGTGCCGTTCACACACTAGTATCTGTTAAGCAGTTGTTTCGTAAATATGTTTGACCAATCAACACAGAGGACCAGACATGTACCATGGTTTAACCCAGTTAATTTTTGTAACTAAACTTCTTTGCTGAGTAATTACTCTACATACATCCAGCATAAGGGTCTGCCAGGCGTGCAAAGAGTGATTTGTTGTAATACAAGTTATGGTGACTGCAGGAACCGTAGAATCATATCTGGATATGTCATATTGCATAAAGGTAAATTCATTTGAAGCATTCTTACAAAACCAGCAGTTTAGGCATGTGTTTGGGCATGAAAAAAAGAATTAACATAGAGCCTTTTTCCTCAACACCCCTTCATCGTCATCCCTTCACTTAGTATCTTCCTTCACTTGGTGACATTGTTTTTACCTTTGATCCCGTCTTGTTCTCTTAGCTATTCTCGATTTTGTCAGTTCTCTTTCGTTAACTGCATTCCACATCGAAATGTTGTTGAGACCCCCTTACAGCCAATCAGAGCCCAGGCTGGCCTGTCTCTCCGTGTGCCAGGCTCTTCGTGCATGCCCTGGTAGCCCGTTTGTGGCTTAACGAACAAACGAGCGTTAGCATCCCCTCCGTTTACACCCCTCCTTGCCAGCCTTCCTATCATCCCTCCCTCCTTCTCTCGCTTCGTTTTTGCACATGCCACCGCAGCGCCCCCTAACCCACATCACGTGAGCGCAGGGGCCCTAGCAACAGCAAGAGAGAGAGGGAAAAGTGGAGCGAGAGAGGGAAAGAGGGAAAAAGGGAGGGGGAAGAGACGCAGAGCATTAATAAGTAATGGGCCGAACAGTTTGAAACCCGGTCCTCGTTAGCATTGCAGCGGCGCCATCATTTGCATGGGAGCTCCTAGAGCAAATTCAACAACAGCTTCAGCCCACACCCTCTCTTTTTGTTTCTATCTCCCTCCATCTTCATGTATATCGTTCTGTCATCGCACATTCTCCTTCCAACTGTCTCTCTGTTTCGTTTTTTTATTATTTGTGATATTTCGGTATTTCTTTTCTCTCATCTCGTGAGCGTCTTCTTTTTCTTTTCTCTTCTGCTGTAGTTCTGTCATTCTCCGCCACTTCCTCAGGGTCCCCTGGCATTCGTGTGACAATTTTTGATGTTTTGATCTTCCACAATATTGTGTTTCGCATTACTATTCATATCTCTTACTCTGTTTCTTTTTACCTTGAAAACGATGGCAGGAAAATGGCGCCTTTACTTCCGGTGGGTTTTTATTTTTAGACCAGATCTTTCCCAGCTGCACACACAGTCCTGTGCTGAGAGAGCGAGAGCGTTTGCCTGCCCTCCTGACATCCTGTAACAAAAAACACACATTCCCAAGCATGTATATAAACCTCTTTTCTCTTTATATGTGTGTGAGTGTGTTTCTCTGGCCTTTGGGAGTCTGTGTAGAGTGAGATGTAACTGGAAGGTTGCCATGCTCCACACATAAATCCAATTCCACATTTTTTTTTCTTCTCTCGGTCTGACATGATGCCCCAGGCTGCCCACGCTACACACTCCAGCACAACCACAGAACTGTGTATGTGTGTGGTACACTCGAGCCCTTGTTTTAGACAGACCTTACATGCCCCCCTCTAATCCTGCCTGCACTCACACATACACTCACCTCAAGGCGAAGGAAGACTAGACAAGAATTGATCTACACTCCCAAACAGAACTGATCGCAAAGAGACGTGGGACTATGTGGATAGCTCTGTCTGTCTCTTTTATATTCCATCAATCTCCATTTGTAAATCTGTACACCCAGTGGGTCACTTCTTCTGTGAAGTCAAATGTCTTGTGTACAGTCACACATACACACCAACAGGTATGAGAGTGTTTCCTAAGGCTTACACTGGTAACAAGTAAACAAGTAAAGTAATGGATTCATGCTGGATTGTTAGCTTAGTCAAAAGAGAATCTGTGGTGCTCAAGTGGAAAGTGGGGGTTTGAATATGGCTTGCAATATGGCTCACAATTTCATTACAACTTTCATTCATTCATTCATTTTCTTTTCGGCTTTGTTCCTTTACTAATCAGAGGTCACCACATCAGAAAGAACCACCCTTCCAGCCACAACCCAACACTGGGAATCACCCATACATTCACACACATAAACTACAGCCATTTTAGTCTATTCAGTTCACCTATAGGGCTTGTCTTTGGACTATGGGGAAAACCGGAGCGCCCGGAGAAAACCCATATGAACACGGAGAGAACATGCAAACTCCACAAAGAGATGCCAACTGACACAGGCGGGGCTAGAACCAGCCACCTTCTTGCTGAGAGGCTATTGTGCTATCCACTACGCAACCGTATATAAATATTAATTAATATTAATTTATTCATATAAATATATTAAACAACTAAAAAGGGGTTATACTAGTGGAAAAACATGGGAGAAATTCAGAATGTTGCTGCCTGAAAATATTTGCTCTACGTTTCAAGAGTTTAAACTTAGATATTGCTTGACACTATTGGCAGGTTTGGCATGCTGTCCTTGAGCTCTGGGATGGTTGAACCCAGGGTCAATAAGCATATAAGTGGAGTCCGAGATCACCTAGCAAGAGCTCACCCTGGTAAAAGGAAAAACAGAGGAGATGAGGTGAAAGAGGGGATTCTTCCAAAACGGAGATAAGACAGTAGGGTGAAATTTGTCTATTTTTGTAGGCTTAGATCAAACTGATTGGATGATTGCTGATTACAGAGGAGAGACCATCCACAATCGATCATTTCACATGCTCCTCTCTTAAATAGTTTGTTAACCTTATTTTAAATGTCATTCAACTTGCACACAGTTTAACAACTGAGAAAAGCCTAAAAACTGAAAAACACAACTATTTTTAGCAGTCATTTTGTAAAAATCGAAAACTTTTTAAAATGCATTTTACTGATATGCATGAAGTTTCACTAACTATCTGTTAATGGCAAGCAGATTTTATGAAAATTAACAAAATAGAAGCATAAAATCTATCAATTCATCAATATGGTTTACTTCTGAAGATATGAAATGTGGCATGTTGGCATGTTTATTGGGCGAATTAAAAATAGACCAGAATATGTGTGTGTGTGTGTGTGTGTGTGTGTGTGTGTGTGTATGTATATATATATATATATATATATATATATATATATATATATATATATATATATATATATATATATATATATACTTTTTTTGTTATTTATTTACATTTTTTCAGTGTTCGTCAGTAGAAGCTAATTTTACACAACATTGGTCAATTATTTAGAAATTTCATTTGTTTGGTGAACTACCCATTTATTATTTCACTTTTTTTGTACATCATTATACAGCAGCAGAGGAAAAATTGTGGAGGGGAAAATAAAAAGAGAGACCTTGTCTCCCTGGTTGCTGATATTTAACTTACCGGCCTTCACAATGAAATAGATCCAAGTGACTGTGATTAAACCAAAACTGCTCACTGACTACCTTGCTTTCTCTCGCTCTCTCCCTCCCTGGTCTCTCGCTCCGGGTGAAATGTTGTGACAGCGTTGCGCTGATGTTGTAGGGGGTTAAAGTCACCAAGTGCATATTATCCTGTAAGGCTTAATATGCAGGTTGGAGCGCGAGGGCCGACTCTTAAATTACAGTTTGCTGGGCCTAGCACTCAGCGTGACAACAATACTCACACAGACACTGTGTTACGTCTACACACACTCACTTAAACACACATGCTTGTGCTTAGCTGTTGCACGAATATTCATTCAGCAAGAAATTTTTGTGACGCAAATAATCACACACCCGTACACACACCCAACTCGGTGCTGACATACTTCATTCCATTGACTTATCACATGGCCATGACATTCACACAGATGCACACTGAATTCATCTTTGTTTTCAGCTATTGTCTTTTCTTTAGCTACTATCCTTGTGTGTGTGTGCGTGTGAGTGAGCTGCTTGTTATAGTGATGGAGTGTGTGTGTGGGCTGCCGAGTCAAGCCTGTCCTCTCCGCTTTCATAAATCTGCGTTGGATGAAGCTCTCGAGCCATAAAATGCATCGATCGCCATCTTTCACACACACATCTACACACATACACACACCCCACAGGGTAACCCTGCTTTCTATGAGAACGATGTGTCTTGTTGAGTGAGTTTTGAATGCACAATTGTATCCTAATATAGAGGGATAAACAAGACACATGGCAAATAGTCAACTAATGATCCATGAGCATTAATGTAAAAACATCTCCAAATTTTTAATGAGTCACAGTGCAGAATCAAACTCCAGATGTTGACCTATACTTAACAGTTTGTTCCAGGGCCGAAGTGGGATTCATTTTCAGACCTGGGGCCTCATGTACGAAGACTTGCGTGGAAATCATACTAAAACATTGCGTACGCACAAAGCTGTAAATGTGCGTACGCAGAAAAAAATTCAGATGTATGAAACACTGCGTACGCCGAATCTCATGCATATTCATTTGTACATCCAAATGAACATGAAACTGAGCGCAACATGCACAAGCACAAAACCCCTCCCTGCCTCCTCCCCCCTATGAATATGCTAATGACTCTACTTTGGCAAAACCCAACGAAAAAGCAATGGCAAAAGCAAGCAAGAAGAGAAACTTTGAACAGAATGCGAATTGAATGTGCTGCTTTCGGAGGTAGACCAGAGGAAAGCGGTGTTATTTGCAAGTTTGTTCTCCGGAATTAACAACAAAAGAAAAAAAATAGAGTGGGAGAGTTTAGCTGATGCGGTTAACACAGTTGGGTCTGAACATCGCACTGAGTGAATCAAAAAAGGAAATAGTATAGTTTATAGGTGTAAAATGTTGAAGCACCCTTAACAGTCTCAGTGGTGCAGCTCATAAGACGCATCACGCATGTCATCATGTTTTGACACGTTCGAGCATGAACTCGGTTCGAATCCAGCATCTGATGATCTCTTTCTTCTTTTTCCCCCCGCTACATATCAGATTTTGCCAACTATTTATCACGAGAAAGACGAGTAGGAATCATTAATACGTTTGTGCATCATATTTTATTTGCACATTTATTGAATGGAAATGTTTCTGATTCACTCATGCAAATTCATCTTCAGATAGTGTCTTTATAGCAATGTGCGTGCAGTAGATAGCTCAGATTACATTGGGAAAACAGGAGACCGCTGCAAATTGTGCTTTAATGCTTGGCTGGTCAAATGTATGGTATGAAAACCTTATATACCTGCTAGATGAACCCGTCTCATACAGATGCCATTGCACGGCTCAGACACTTTGTAGAGAGGAATTTAACACAACTGCCTTTAGGAGTCGCCAATGGAAAAAAAACAGATACGCACAAAAAATGTGCGTACGCCAGCCATAAAGCTGCTGTGGAGCTGCGCACATTCCCACGTTCAGTTCATCGTTAGTAAATCCAAACGTGAGCGATTCTGAGCGTGAAACCTGGCGTACGCAAAGTTTTTGTGCGTACGCAGCGGTGATACATGAGGCCCCTGAAGTTTCAAGCCAGACCGGCCCACCTCAGTTCACTACTGACTATATTAAAATAAGGTAATTTCCAATTCAGTTTCTAATGACACTATCCATCTTTTTCAAGAAAACAGCTGCTTTAGAAATTCAAATGTTCAAAAGCCCTAACAGTATTATATGTCTTAACAATAAAAATGAAAAAAAAAATTATAATAATTTTCCAGGTGAGATTTGAACACGGGTCGGCGGCGTTGTAACGCAACATTTTTACCAACTGGTCTTAATCTTTTTCTCACCTTTTTAGATTTCTGATCAAGTTATGTCAGATTTATTAATGTAGTGAATCATCTGATTTTCATTGACCCGGTGTATTATACATTATTATTAATTATTCGAATTCTCGAATTCGCTGTTTGGGGTCAAATGATGATAGTTAACATTACATCATCATTAACGTTAGTTAACCTGCAGGCTGCATTTTGCTCACGGGGCTGCGAGAAAATAAATAAGAAGAGCGGCCGCTGCTGCAAAATAATGAATAAAAAGAGTGAAGCTATGGTCAAATAGATATAAATATTGGGGCCTGGTTTGTTCTTACAGTGTGTTTATGTCAGACTTGTGTGTATATTGAGATTTTTACATCCCCAGTCCAGTTAGAGTGTTTTGTTTTTCATAACAGTATGGTTGGCCCAATCCACGCGTCCTGCCTGCCTGCAAAAACTAGGACACAGAGACTGACTGACTGTTCTCACACACTGACATACTTTGCCATTGTTATCGTGTCCAGTGATGCAGTTTAGTAGAACACACTAACTCTTCCTTTACATTCTGCACACTCACATTTTATTGCTTGGAGGTTGCTTTTTTTATAGCTCTGGAGACCTCTCGGTTATGTTTCAATCAAGTTATATATGTCGTCTTAGATGTTTTTGATTATATTTCTCTGGATACAAAATCAATAAAGCATTTTCTGTATTTAATCTCAGTGCTTTCCATAATTTTATTATCTCCATTAAATGATTTAAGTATAAAAATGGTGGCTAGGCATGTATCACTATATGTTAAACACTTCTTTTACACTCTATGACACTTCCCAACCCTATTCGTGGAGGTAGTACACCAACAGTACATATTATGGATCTCTCCCTTATCTGACCCATTAAATTTAGGTTTTAGAGTCTCTTCTTGTGTTCTGATGAATTGATTTAGGTATGTTTGATTAGGTAGAGGTTGAAAATGTGTACTGTTGGTGTGCCTTCATACAACGTTGAGAAACACTGGACTTTCTCTGGGTCTACTGGGTGAGAAAAAAAAAAAAAAAAGAAAAATGCTTTCATGGATTTATAGATTAATCAGAGAGGAGTCAGGCCTAACTGGTGTGAACTGAATATGACAGTGCAATACTGATGCAATAACATACACATCAAATAATAAAACATTTTGTTTATCACTTGAAAATGGATTACTTCTATTCTTCTATCTCTGCATGAGAATTGTAACCTGTGGTTTGCTTTAATTGTCTGAAATTGAAGTGGTTAAAAATTAAGATTTGTAAGGGATTTAGTGTTTCTAGTTGTTTTGAGGGCATTTCCCCTTATCAGCTCTTCTCTGTCTTCAGGTAACAGGTTTTTCCTGACGTCATATGGGGCCCTCTACATATCTGACGTTCAGAAAGAGGATGCCCTCTCTACCTACCGCTGCATCACCAAGCACAAATACAGTGGAGAAACAAGGCAGAGCAATGGGGCTCGTCTTTCTGTTCTGGGTGAGCATGCTACATTTGTTACTCTATTGCATGTGCTTCCTTTAAAAAAAAAACAAAATATATATATATATATATATATATATATATATATATATATATATATATATATATATATATATATATATATATATATATATATATATATATATATATATATATATATATATAAAGTCGATCTATGATTTTTTGTCTTTTCTCTGACCTCTACAATTAATGAGGCAATTTTGCTATTTTATGTTAAACCCTGATGTACTGTTCAAATTTACTACCCTTTCATCATTTGTGACTGTTTTTTGCACCATTGACTACCATTATAAATTACATTTATTGATTGCATTGATTGACTGAAGCCATGACACTATATAATCATAAATTCTTGATTATTGGGGGTTTTCTCTATTGGGAAGGTAAAATGTGTAATATTTACTGTTGTAAAACTTGCACAAAAAATAAATAGTAAAAAACTTCAGACATTTTTTCTAAAAAATGTGTCAAAATAGGATTTATCATCAAAAATCATCGCATTTGCAGAAACTCAGAGAAAGTTGAGGCCAAATTAAGGCCTAATCCCTATTCCACCCCTTCTACCCCTAGCCCATCCCCTTTACCCCTGCCACTTGTTTTGGGTGTTCACATAAAGGGGTAGAGGTGTCCCAATTCTCTTTAGCTTAAAGACATAGGGCTAATGCTGTGTTCACACCAGATGCAGAACGCGCGGATACATGTGTAAAGAGATGCGTGAACATTTTGAGTTTCATAATTTCATTCGCACGTCAAATTCACTGAGCAATAGACGTGGATTCGCGTGATGGACAGGACTTCTGTCTGCCTGGTGACTCAAGCTTTGTTGCTAAATGGCTAACATGGATTTTATTGAGAGAATAGCTGTGTTAATTTGCTTAATAGAGGCTGAAAACAGCGTTGATATGTTTGGAGCCATGTCTGAGTCTACTAGATTCTTTTAGAGGTGCACTCAGATCTGTGAGCTCATAAACTTTTCCAGAAACTGTACCTGGATGATAGAGGCTTTCAGCGGTGCTTCTGACTCAGCTGAGCCCAGTTTGATGAACTGTTGTCGGTATCAGCAGGATTATTTTCCCCTAAGACACCAACAACAGGCACTACATCATAATCACGGCCCCACAAGAGAAAGCTCCGCTAAAGTTCCAATTTTCAAACGTGAGAAATTTAAGCATCAGTTACATCAATTGTGCAAAGCACTCAACTTGTGCAGCTTCATTCACGCGAATCACGTCATTCACGCCGCCTCATTCGCATGCATCGAGCCGCAGGATGTCTATTCACGCCTTTGCATTGACCTAACATGTAAATCACTTACTCCGAGTCTGGTGTGAACACAGCATGAGGGGATGGACTAGATTAAATGGAGATTTTTCAGGCCTACCCCAAGGGGTAAGAAAATTTCCCAGAATACACCATCTACAATGACAGCATGACTGTACAAGGAAGTCAGGAGATGCAGAAATTGGTATTTTACGTTATTATTAAGAATTTTTACAACAAACAAGCATACGTTTCAAAACATTCAAAACCGCATTCATGTTTTACTGTCATGGTTTAAAAAAAAAAAAATCTAAAATAAAAACCACTACATTTCGCTATCTATAATCCATAATAAAAACTCTTGTATAGCAGTCCCACAACATTCTGTCACTCGATGATACCTGAATACCCTGTCAGAAAAGTCTAGTGGTTGGGAATGACGTTTTTACGGTGTCTGGTATAATATTAATGCTGTTTTTATGTGTTTATATTCATGAATGCGGTCACAGTATTGCACAGTACAGTTTTGATCTTATTTTCATATTATATTATGACAACATTATATTGTTGCCTAAATATCAAAAAATAATGCAACTGGAATAACTTCAGCAGTCGTGATTGTCTGATCTCAAACGAACCATGAGATCGCGATGACATATGATGACGTGTGCAGGTGTTGTAGTCCTGTCCTATTTCTTAGTGGTAAATTTTAAAGCCCTTCCCTTATACACATTTCAAGGGCCAAGAGGAAGGGGTAGGGGTACAAAAATAGACCCAAAAATCACAACAGAGTGGATAAAAACATCCCCAACACCAAACAAGGGTTAAGAATTATGTTTGTAAATGACCAGACTTGTTATGGCTGGCTATAATTGTTTAGTCGTTTTCTAAGTGTGTTCTCTATGTCCTTAGATCCCACTGAGTCCACGCCTTCTGTGATGGATAGTTTCCAGTCAGGAGAGGTACAAGTGGGACGCAGCATAGAGTTGCCCTGCATTGCATCCGGTTACCCCAATCCCACCATCCGTTGGCTAAAAGATGGGAGGCCACTTCCTGCAGATTCCCGCTGGACACGGCGACTGACTGGCCTAACAATCAGTGACCTCCGCCTAGAGGACTCTGGAAACTACATCTGTGAAGTCACCAATAGCTTTGGCTCCAAAGAGGTCACAGGACACCTTAATGTCATTGGTGAGAAAAGAAAAAAATAAAATAAAGTGCACAAAAGAGAAAGGAGGTTGGGACAAGAACAAGGACTGGTGGGAGGACAGAAGTATATGGCAAAAGATGTCACTATTACACTGTCGTATGAGAAAGGACAAGTTTGAGTTTTGAGCCAAATAATTAAGTGGGAAATGTTCTTGTATTGACATTCTTGTTGATTCTGAAAGAAAATTCATATAAACTTAGATTTAAGGGCTGGGTATAGCACAAGGATTTGGTTGGCATTTCAGTCCCATTATTACAAGCCTAAGAACAGGGATAGCATTATGTGTTCTTGATTGGGGTGTCCTTGTAAGACAAGATATCAAGGAGCAATTTCTTGCTCCCCAAATAATTAAGTAGGGCAGAGGTCACCACACTCATTCCCTGAGGGCAGGTGTACTGAACAAACTAAGAGCTTAACTCCACAAGACATTCGGCATTCAGGACCAAGATTGGGGATCATAGAATTTGTGCTTTTTCTTGGATTAATGTTTTTTTTTTTATCCTACACAAAATATTCCTACAAATCATATAGAACTTTCGTTGAGACTTCAACACCTTTTTTGTGAACCAGAAGAAAGGATATGATGAGCCCCTACTAACCAGCTGGTTGTTTGTCCTGAATGTTCTAAATAAACAAAAGACCCAGGACAAAGCCAACTAGTCATCGCTACCTCTTATTTTTCAAAGCAGATTAAAAAATAAATAAAATTGTGACCTGTGTTGTTGATGTTGTTCCTGGATATAAACTTAAAAAATATTGTTCTGAACTTGCTTCCAAAGAACCTACACTGGGTACAAAAAGTATTCAGAGCCTGTTAAATGTTTCACTTTTTGTTATACCGCAGCCGTTTACTAAAACAATTTAAGTAATTTTTTTTCCTCAATGTACACACAGCACCTCATACAGACAGAAAAACACAGAATTGTTGACATTTTTGCAGATTTATTAAAAAAGAAAATATAGCATGGTTATGTCAGGTTGGATAGCAAACGTTGTTGGAAAGCCATTTTAGGTCTCTCAAGAGATGCTCAATTGTGTTTATGTCAGAGCTCTGGCAGGACCATTCAAGAACATTCACAGATTTGTTGCAAAGCCACTACTTCGTGTGCTTAGGGTCATTGTCTTGTTGGAAGGTAAACCCTTAGCCCAGTCTTAGGTCCTGAACATTTTGGAAAAGGTTTTCTTCCAGGATATCCCTTGGTCGCATTCACCTTTCCCTCGATTGCAACCAGTTGTCCTGTCCCTGCAGCTGAAAAACATAGCCACAGCATGATGCTGCCAGCACTGTTAGGAATGTATTGGACTGGTGATGAGCAGTGCCCGGTTTTCACCACACAAACTACTTAGAATTAAGGCCAAAAAGTTCCATCTTGGTCTCATCAGACCAGAGAATCACAGACAGACTGTGTCTTGCACTAAGGAGAGGCTTCTGTCTGGCCACTCTGCCATAAAGCTCTAACTGGTAAAGGGCTGCAGTGATGGTTGACTTTTTACAACTTTCTCCCATCTCCTGACTACATACATGGAGCTTAGCCACAGGGATCTTTGGGTTCTGCTTTACCTCTGTCACCAAGGCTCTTATCCCCGATAGCTCCGTTTGGCCAGACCGCAAGCTCTAGAAAGGGTTTTGGTAGTCCCAAACGTCTTCCAATTAAGAATTATGGAGGCCACAGTGGTCTTAGGAATCTTAAGTGCAGCAAATTTTTTAGTTTTTTGCCACAATTCTCTGAGCCCTTCAGGCAGTTCCTTTGACCTCATGATTCTCATTTGCTCTGATATGCACAACGAGCTGTAAGGTCTTATATGGACAGGTCTGTGGCTTTCCTAATCAAGTCCAATCATTATAATCAAACAGCTGAACTCAAATGAAGGTGTAGAACCATCTAAAGGATGATCATAAGAAAAAAAAAAACAGTATCTGAGTTAAATGTGTGTCACAGCAAAAGGTCTGAGTACCTAAGACCATGTGATATAACATTTTTTTCTTTTTTAGTAAAAGTAAAAAAAAATAGATAAATTAAATCTGTTCTTTGCTGTCAATATGAGGTGCTGTGTGATTTTAAGTTTAAGGGATGGAGATATATGTCCCAAGGTTTTGACTAAGAGTACCAACCATTTGGAGGAGGAGACATTAAAACCCAGATCTGTATCTGAGTCACTTTTGGGGTTCACTTCAGTTTACAGAGTGTTGAATTGTCTATATCGTAAAAAGTCCTCAAATCCAAAGGAAAGAATTCAGGTTAGGATGAGAACTGACACCAGGCTCAGACCAATCTAATGTTCTAGATTACATGTGCTACTGTATTACAGAAATAAAGAGATATTGAATATAGTATAACAGGGAGTAAAAAGGTAGCCCATTTGTGTTTAAGAGATGTTGGCACACTGGTAGGCCTCTGCCACCTTCTTGCTGACTAAAAAAGAAAGTAATGTGAGAGGACAGAGAGACCATTCTGGCCTCTATACTCTTGACTCCTGCTCCACAAAAAAATCTATGTGTGTTTGTGCAGGCATAAGAAGGGATCTTAGACAGTGGATGGTATTGGCTGGAGTCTTAATGTGAAATGAAGAGGGAAATAGAGGGAGGGGCGGCGGGGTGGACATTTGGACTTTTAGCCAGTGGGCACATCACACCGGTGTGCTCACACAGATTTTGACAGGACAGGAGGGGAGGAGGGCACACACGAGCACACATGCCCAGACACACACACACACACACACACACCATCACAAACACACACACAGGCCTCCAGCACATAACACCAGCTGCCTTATTGTTCACTGACATTTTCTTTTTCTATCTATCTATCTATCTATCTATCTATCTATCTATCTATCTATCTATCTATCTATCTATCTATCTATCTATCTATCTATCTATCTATCTATCTATCTATCTATCTATCTATCTATCTATCTATCTATCTATCTATCTATCTATCTATCTATCTATTTATCTATCTATCTATGAAAAAAAACATGATCCTAATTATTAAACAAAAACTGTAAATGTGTCTCAAGACTTCACTCTGAGACTCAAACATCTTTTTTTGTCTTTTTCCACAGAGCCTCTGAGGGTCACATTATCTCCCAAGAACCTAAAAACCGGCATTAGCAGCACAGTGATTTTATCCTGTGCCGTTCAGGGCTCACCTCACTTTACCGTCTCCTGGTTCCGCAACACAGAACCCATTGTGCCTGACCAGCATTTCTCCATCCAGGGAGCCCACAATGAGACACTCTTCATCACGGCAGCCCAGAAAAGACACTCAGGGGCATATCAGTGTTTTGCCACCCGCAAGGGTCAAACAGCACAAGATTTCTCAATCATACTGCTTGAGGGTAAGTGGAATTAGTAGATACTTGAATAGAACTGAAGGTTGTGGTTCTGATTCTAACTCTGCAGTGTAGTTTTGTTTAGACATCAAAGTTCCAAATTTAGATTACTATGATCTTTTTTAGCAGGTCACACTTTGTTCTAAATTTTTATGGACACAATAGAACAGTTTTCCATTAACAGGTACAATTTGCTCTTTGTTATTAATGCTGTGAAATACACAAACCATTAAAATTAAACTCAAAACACATTTTTTTTTAAAATTGGCTCATTTGACAAATGCCCTAGAATTAAACACTTTAGTTTTACAATTTTTGTAATCCATTCAGATAATTTCCAGGTTTGGATCATACTTTTAGCTTAGCATAATTGCGTGTTCCTTGATTTTTACACTAGAATGAGAGCATAGTTCCTAGTAGGCATGAGACAATAACCGTTTTAAAGGTATACCAAGGTTTGGTGGAAAAGTCAAGGTTTTAAAACTGCAAACATTTTCTGCTTTACGTAAATTTAAAAAAATAAATTGTATTCAATTTTTTTTTTTTTTTTTTTACGTTTTTTGGTACCACAGTATCTCCAGCAGAAAATTATATCCAAAGATGTTGTTTTAAATTGTAAAGTAATCTGTGTTTTAGAAACTAATGGAAACAGCAGAAGTCAATGATTCATTTGAATTATTTAGCATCGCATGTTTAAGTCCCAAAATATTTTAAATATTTAATAAATAAAATATATTGTGTTCAAAGGGGAAACAAAATGTTTTAGTTTTTTACCCAGATATTTTAAAAGAATATATTTTAGAATGGTAAAAAAAATTTTGGCAGAAAATCTGGTTAGGTCATGCTTTCAAGATAAGATAACCTTAGTGACACTGAATCACGTCACATGAATTTCAGCTGTGGATTTTTAGCAATTCTAACCTAGTCTTTATTTCTCTCCCCTCTTTTGTCAGATGGCACCCCAAGGATTGTCTCGTCTTTCAGTGAACGTGTGGTAGCCCCTGGCGAGCCCTTCTCTCTCATGTGTGCAGCCAAAGGTGCCCCTCCACCCACCATCACCTGGACACTGGATGATGAGCCGGTAGCGCGGGACTCGGCGCACCGGGCCAGCCAGTACACGCTCTCCGACGGCTCCACTGTCTCACATGTCAACGTCACCAACCCCCAGATCCGCGACGGGGGCGTGTACCGCTGCGCCGCACGCAACTCGGCCGGTAGCGCCGAGTACCAAGCGCGCATAAACGTAAGAGGTGCCTGTCTACTTTTCAATCTCAGACGTTTAGGGTTACAACCCACCACCTCCCTGTCCCTTGACCCCTGAACTCCACCGCCTCATCTCAAGCCCAGATATCATTGCTTCTGATCAACTCAAGTGTCAATGTGTGTCTGCGTGGGTGGGGTGGGAGGGATGTATGTGTGTGGGTGGAGTGTCTTATGTTGTTTGTTCATCTCAGCGCTGTCACCTGTGTGTTTTCTCATCTCGAAAGCCATTCTTTCCACTGTCAGATCATCTGTTTGTGTTCTCGTTATCTTTCCTCTTCTCCTGTTTGTCTCTCCATCTGCTGAGTCTTTGTTCCTCTCTTTCACACATACACGGTGTCTCAGTCTCGATGTCGCCGGCTGGCTGGCACACGTGTGGTGTCCTGGCTGTTCTGGGACAGAGTGAAGAGCTGGCAGTAGGGAGACACCATCAAGCCAAAGAGAAAAGAGAAACGTCAGCTAAGAAAGCAGACTTCAAAAAAGAATACAAGTTAAAACAGCTGAAACAAGTAGCAATGATGATTATATTAGAGGAAAAGAAAAGATAAAGAAAATCAAACTATTGCCGGATGTTGCTTTAAGCCATTTGATCAGACTCGATTTGCCAGATTGGGACAGTTTTGCGCATAAAATGCTTGAGATGGTCAGTGAAGTCCATGGGTGTAACGTCTAAGGCTCTGACTAGGAGTGAGACTGAGTCGTGTTGACAGGCCTGTTGAATTTACCCTCTCTTCCTCTCTCTCTATCTCTGAAATGTTCAGTTATGACATATCTGTCTGCTTTAAGGAGACATGCCAGAACAATCATTGCAGTGAGAATGAGACCCTGTGCCAGGGAGCCACAGTTCTGCACATACACACTGAATGATACCAATGCTCATAGACACATTCATCTAGTCTTAAAACACTGCCTGACTTACACACTCTGACCGCATTATGCTCATGAAAACTGACAGCAGTGACTTTAACACACATCCTATCCATCCTACGCACACACATTTATTCTTGGGATGATAGTTTTGCAAAACAATATTTAGCAAACACAGACACCAGTGAGCAATCAGGCCCATTCTTCCTATGAGCAGCACAATAGCAGTGCTCAGTTCCTGTCTGGATCCTTATCTAAGTTCATACATTCATATATTATGTTTGAGAACAAAAGAAAAATAGAGAAATAGAAAGACAGCCAGAGAATAACTGTGAAGAAGAGAGAAGAGGGATACTGTGCGACAGTCTTCTTGAATAATACATCAGGGTTGACTTGTCAGAGCGGTGACTTCAAAGCACAACACACGCTGAGCTGAGAGAAAGGGAGAGAGCAACAGAGAAAGAGAGAGATATGAGGATGAGGAGTGGGCTGTTAGAGAGGATGAGAATATTTGTGTGCATAAAATCTCCATATGCCCCATCGACGATTTATAAACTGTTCCACCTTCCATTTTGAGGCAAGCAAAATGTCCTTCTACTGTACGTCTTCTCATTCCTCATTTTTGCACAATCCACCTTGTCTCTGTTGTTTTACATTTTGAATGTTCAGTTATCGGCCATGCAAATCTTCATTGTCCAACCATCCATGTGTTCATACACCCCTCCATCCTCGTGTGTGATCTAAGAGCAGAGTCCTGTGGAAAGTCTGTATCCTCTATTCTCAAAAAGAATGAAACCAAAAACATATAATATTTTCTAAACATTTCATGTTTCAGATTGACTTGTCTTGCTAGTAGCATGAACCAGAAGTTGCAAGCATTTGCTAATTGCATTAAAGGGCATTCACAGTGACAGCGATTTGTAGCACCTTGTTTCACTAATGATAATTTAATGTGACTAGAGATCAAAATGTGAGACAACATTTGTGTATACGTTATTCAAACAGGTTTTGCTTGAAGCTGGCCAAGCTGAAATGCTGGTCTAAGGCCTGTTGCACAAAATGAGTTGAACAAACATTTGACAAAACCAAACAAATGCCACCTGGTTAAGATCAGTTTCAGTGGTTTCACAAAGCTTAATATAAACCTTTTCTGTTAAAGAGCCCCTATTGTGCCTTACAAAAGGTCCTATTTTGGTTTTGGGGTTCTCCAACAACAGGCTGATATCCGTGCAAGGGCAAAAAACACGTTCATTGTCTTATGCATTTATTTTTAGCTAATAATCCCAACGATTTCTATATGATTTGTTCAGCCATTCATTTGTTTCCAAACCCCTTCTTTGCATGAGGTTAATCTGCTATGAATGGTCCAATGGCCCAGTCTATTGTGATTGGTCGACTGCATTCAGCGCAATGTAGTTAAACATCAGCATATTCCTCTATTCTTAACCACAACTCCAAGTAATTACAACAACACACATTCAGTATTAATCCACACAGTGATAAAATCTGAACTATTTTGAAAACTGACCATGCCACACGTTTAAGGAACAGCTGATGGTGGCAACAAACAGCAGGACATCACGAGCACAAAACACATTTAAATCGGTAAAGGAAATGGTTTTGGGGCACGAAACGTGAAATAGGTCATACAGATTTAACCTGAGAGATACAAGCACTGATCTATAATAGATACGTGATTACAAGCTGAGCGGAACAATTACATGTTACAACACACTATTCAATACATATTTTGCAAACTACAGAAAACGAGGCAACCATATTAATCACAGGAAGAAGAAACTGATCCATACAAATTGTGTAACAGTACCTTAGAAAGTCCCACACATTAGTAGTGTTTGCTGATTCTTCCTTTATTAACAAACGGGCGGAGAATCCCGTGCTACAGGTTAGGTTATTGTATCAATCATCATTGACAGGACCATCAAATGACAGGACCAAACACAGCACGTGGCTATACTGTGGTGTTGTTGTGAAAATGTACTTTAACTCTTTATTTCCCACAGCTGTATGTCCGGCCATCTCTCAGTGATAGTAATTTTCGCGTCATAATCAATCCTATGAATCCTCATACTCTACTAGTGTCTGAAGGGAAAGGCGCGTACACATTCAACCGATCTGGCAGTTCAAATTTGTTTTGTTTTTTTGTGGCTCTTTAACTCCAACTCTGGACTACATGCAGCTAAATGTATGACACATGTAGCAAAACAGGAAATTGCACTACACATATAATATGAATAAATCATCAACAAAAGACAATTATGACTCAAACGGTTAAGGCTTTACAGTGTAATTTGAGTAAAAAAGACTTAGGGACAGGAAGTGGCTTATTCCATCATATCACTTTTTTTACAGCTTATTGGTTCAGTTGGGTTAGCCCTCTATCCCAGAATAAAACCAGAGCAGGTTGGCACTAAAGTTACCACGCAACAAAAACAATTAAAACCTACCTACCTTCTTGAACCCATAAACCGAGAGTTTGCTCAAACTAAACCTGAACTTAGATGGTTAAAACAGCTTTGTGCAACAGGCCAAAAGCTTTGATTTTAAGCTGACCGAGCAGGTCTTACAAGATATAAAAATTCCCCAAACAATCAAAGTAAATGAATATTACAACTAAGCTAACCAAATTAGTCTCAATTATGCTGTCTCAATAGGGTAAATATCAATGATTGAATCACTCTCAGTGTGAATGCAGATAATGCTATGGTTTAGCTTAACATGGTGCAGTTTGCTAAACACATTCTAAGGCCTCTGCTCTCACAGTCCTCAGTCCTTTAAATGTGTGTTTTTGGGACATTGCTATGAAATGTGATGTATTTTACTCTGCCTACACAAACACATTAGTTGACTATTTTATTGTTAAGATTATGCCACACATAGAATTATCATTCTTAAATGTATTAACTTATTAAAATAACTACACAGAAACACTTCTAATTTAGTTGCTTAATTTTGAAAAATGGCATGGATTGTGCCAAGCTACGATGAATGATATGGTACAAGACACATTGATCATTTAAATGCACACAACTATTACACCACAATCTCTGCTGTGAAGACCAAGGGCATTCTAACCCCCTCCTCCCCCTCCACCACTCACTATTCTCCTTTCTTCTTCCCATATTTCTCTTTCTTTACCCAAAATACCCATGCAAAACCTGGTCTCCCATCTCCCTCTCTTTCTCAAATCCTTCTCTTTTACCCTTGTCTACCTTCCACATTCTCCCTCTTTTTTCTCTTCCTCTTTCTCTCTCTCTCCCTCTTTCTCTTTCTTTCTTTCTTTCTTTCTTTCTTTCTTTCTTTCTCTCTCTCTTCTCTCTCTTGCAGGTCCTCCCAGTATCCGGGCAATGCGGAACATTACAGCTGTGGCTGGACGTAACACATTCATTAATTGTCGTGTGATTGGGTACCCCTATTACTCCATCAAGTGGTATAAAGATGGGATGCTGTTGCCAGACAACCATCGCCAGGTTGTATATGAGAATGGCACACTGAAGTTGAGCGATGTGCAGAAGGGCATGGATGAAGGGGCGTATCTGTGCAGTGTGCTCATCCAACCCCAGCTCTCCATCAGCCAGACTGTCTATGTCACAGTTAAAGGTTGGTGCTTACTGCTTATCATTTAAGGAATGTTTAAGTCCTTGCAAAAGTCACATGCTTTCAATATAAATTCAAAAACCGAAAAAGGCACAGTAAATTTGATTTGGGGCCTGTTTTTTTGGGAAAATTGAAGATTGTAAAGCTGTTGCATATGTGCATAATTATTAACCAAACAAAAACACACAAATAGTTGAGTATGACACATGTGGGAAAGCATGACATTATATTGGCAAAAGTTTTTGGAAACCCTGTCCCAATCACTTACATTGTCACATGTATATAAAATTAATCATCAAGACATGAACATGGGTTTTACAATCATTTGTAAGTAAATGGGGTGCTCTCAGGAGAAGGAAATTCAAGCATGGTACTTGGATAAATTGCCATCTGTCCAAGCATAAAATAGTTTTACAACTAAATATTCAGGTATATTGTTAATTGTATTTAAAAAAAACAGAAGAAAAAAAAAGCAATTGGAAACAACGCTAATAGGATCATCACAGATCAGTATCAGCACTTACTGAGGGGCACAGAGTTAATAGCTACAGACATCTAAACTTTGTGTAGTCTTCAGAAAAGTTCAGGAACAGCAGGTAGAGAGCTTCATGGTTTTTCGCACTCGCAGTGTGCTCGCAGCATTCTGAAAGATGTTTTCAACTTGGTGCGTCGGGAAGCTTGCTCCTAATATGAAATTTCCCATTGTAAAAACAAACTTCTTGCACATGTGCAATAACAAAAAACACAATATGTGAACTGCTTCTAAAGCCGCCGTCAATTGCGATCTCCATAAGTTCATTGTCTACTTGCACAGACATGCTGGATTCACTTGATTAGTTGACACATCGGTTTCGGATCCATTCCTTGGCAGTTTGTGGGTCCTTCACTGGGCATTTTCACCTTTGCAAAGAAACTTTCTAAAGATGTCTGTTTTTGCTAGCTTGTGGAGCTCAAGTGACCAAGATGTAACCGAGAGAATATTATATATTTTTTCAAAACAAAAGACTTTTTAGACTTAAAAGATCTTTCAGACTCAGTTAATAAATAAAATAGAAATAATTCATGTTTTTTGTGTGGTCCAGTACCAATTAATCCACGAATAAGTACCAGTGCACGGCCCAAGGGTTGGTGAGTACTGTTGTAAAGCACACAACCACTGGATTCTATATTAATAGAGATGTGTTCTCCTGATGAGTCTGAGTTTAAGGGTTTACAGGAAAATGATTCTTGTCTGACTGCAGTTTACCAAGTTGGTAGAGGAAGATTATGGTGTGGGTTTGTATTTCCAGGGTAGAGTTAGATGAGCTTAGTTCCAATAAAGTTAACTCTCAATACCTTAGAATACCAATACATTTTGGAAAATGTAATGATCCAAACTTTGTGAGAATGTTTGGGGATTTCAATATAAATGTGCTCAGGTGCACAAAGCAAAGTCCATAATGACATGGAGGAGATTGGTGGGTAGGAACTTGACTCACCTGCAAGAGCCCTGAGTCATATCAAAAGAACACTTTTGGGATGAATTAGAACATTTTGAATCTCATCCAAAATCAGTGCCTGACCTTTCAAATACTCTTCTAGTAGAATGGTCAAACGATTCCCATAAACACACTCCTAAACCTTGTGGAAAGCATTTCTGGATGAGTTATAAAGTAACTGCAAAATGTCAGAAAATATTGTTCATGTGCATGTAAAGACAGATGTCCAAAAACTTTTGTAAATAATGTGTGTGTGCATGTTTTGAGACAAACTGGATACAAACTTGTATGATTTCATGGATATGCAACAAGAAGGTGACTTATGTGGACATTGCCATGTACTGATTTTTTAAAAGGCTTAATAAAAATCACAGAATTTTATTTTTTTTTCTCAGAAAGTAAAAATGTGAATTTTTTTAGTGTGAAATATGCAAATACTGTATTCTTAAATGTCACTTATTAACACTGGACGTGGTGTGAAAAGGCCATCCTAAGAGTATTTTTGGATTTGAGCCAAGCAGCAGGGTATCTTGATTTTATGAAGAGTTTTCGAAAAACCTTTCGTTTGAGACTTGCCATTTCTTGAAAATGTTCTTACTTAATGAACAGATGCCCACTAGATTCAATATCTTTTTCAATTTCTTTCATGAATTATATTGGTTCATGTTGGCAGAATTTGTGTGTTTTGTTAAATTGAGTGTGTGGTGTTCGAATGAGTGTATATTTAAGCTTTAGGTGGGCGGTGAGGGTTGAGGATGGTCTTTCCCCTCAGCTGGCACAAAGACCCTGAGAGAAAGCACACGCCTAATAGTCTTTGATTAACAGGATTACAGGCCTTCCGCAGCATTACAACCATTCATCAATTATCCAGTGTACTTAGCATGTGTATGGAGGTGGATGAGGCGGGGGGTATTTTTCAGTATGTTAAATGTAAATGAAAAGAAGGTTGGATTTTGAATCTTCACTTCACCATGTGTGTCCATATAAGAGGCTACAGCTCCTGGTACAAAGACAGTGAGGTCTACTGTGTTCATTTGCGTGAATGTGTATGTGTACTAGTACAACAGAACACTGACTCCAGTGTGAAGTCAGTATAGTGTGCTGCTTGTCTTGTCATGTCTCTGATTTAATTAGCTGAATTTTAACGAGCCCCAGATTAAATCCCCCAGATGTCTCCGATGGAGCCCCCCACCTCTGTTTCCATGGCAATGCCATTATTCCCCATGCCAATTGGGCTCTAATTAGAGCAGCTATTATGGGCTGGAGGGGTGGGATGTGTGTTAGCGTGTTTGTGCCTGTGCATTTTTTGGAGGGTGATAGGGGTCAGGATTACACTGCAGACCATGGAGGATTAGATTTGTGATTCTGAAGATCTGTCCCTCTCTTCCTTCATCAGTTCCTCCCCTTATCCAGCCCTTTGACTTTCCTCCCACCTCCATTGGTAAGCTGATGTACATAGCCTGTGTGGTGTCCTCCGGAGACATGCCAATCCGGATCACCTGGAGAAAGGACGGTCAGGAGATTGTGTCGGGAACAGCAGGAGTCACCATCGAAACCAAGGAGTTCATGAGTTCCCTTCAGATCTCTAAAGTTTCACTCAAGCACAATGGAAACTACACCTGTATTGCCAGCAATGACGCAGCAACTGTCAGTTCAGAGCGACAACTAATAGTAACAGGTGAGCAATGAGAGGAGGTTTATAGATCAGGCTAGTAAAATAAAAAGCTTTACTGTGATTTTAGAAATACTTTTCTAGACCAGGACTACTTGTTTCAGGGTTACAGCTTGTTTGACGAATATCCATATCAACCAAAATATGTCTAATTAGGCTAAACACAAAATTACAAAAATATTATGTTCTTCATTGTAGTTCCCCCTCGTTTTCGGGTTCAGCCTAATAACCAGGATGGGATCTATGGCAAGTCAGAGGTTCTAAACTGCTCTGTTGAAGGGTACCCTCCACCCAAAGTTGTTTGGAAACATGCCAAAGGTAACAATTTGCTACTGCATGGCTGAAACATGAATTTAAACATTTTTATGCGCCAGTGATGAAATTCAATTTGTTTTTAAAGGTATAGGAAACCCCCAGCAGTACCATCCGGTTCCACTGACAGGTCGCATTCAAATCCTATCCAATGGTTCTCTGCTGATCCGCCATGTTCTAGAAGAAGATCGGGGATACTACTTGTGTCAGGCCAGCAATGGAGTGGGATCAGACATCAGCAAAAGCATGATGCTTACTGTTAAAAGTAAGTATGACCTCTCATGTCTATCTTTACACACTATCTACTATTTCTTAATGCAAAGTTCACAACAATTATGATGACACAATGATTAAGTTTGTCATGGTATCAGATAATGTGACTGTGTCTACATCTGTGTGTCAAAGACAGGAAATTTCATACATGTTGCATCCCAATGAATTATTGCTTGCCATCTTTAACTATGTGCTTAAAGTTAATGACAAGGCAGAACTGGCACCCTTCTTTCAAAAATAAGAGTATAATCAATGAAGCAATGGCTACAAACACAACACACTTTGTGCAAGCTATCTTGTCTTCACAAAGCCCCTAACAAGAAGGTACATCTCAAACGAAATTGTAATATAAATTGAAATTATTCCATTTCAAACATTCACCCAAAACAAAGTTCATTTTAAGTTTATGGAATTCAAAACAGCTCACCGAAGTAACCTTGTGGGAGAGTTCATTTTAGCTTTTAAACACCTTTGAGCTATCATTGGTCTGAGGCGATTATGCAATCGGTGGGTGTGTTTTTCCAAATACTTTTTCAACCCACATGAGTCAGACAAAAGACCAACATACAAACAACAACACTAGCCATATAAATACACTGGAGATATGCGAAGCTGGTACAGATGTATCTGCACCTGTATGATCAAGCCTGCTTTGTTTCGGCACATCTTTCTTTGAGTGCATTGGCAGTGCTATCCGCTGTCTGTCCATGACAAATAGAAAACAATTTAAAGACGTGGTGTGCCACATTGACGCTTCTCGTGATGAAGCTTGTCTGCCAGTCTTGCCAGATGTTTATTAAATGGTTCTTCTCAGCCATCATTGTTGTATTTTAGGGAACATTTACAACACTGCCTACTGCGGTGTAGGTTTGTTAAGAGTGTTCGAAAACAGCATACTGTCACTCAGCCTTTTTAAAATTATTTTTGCCCACAAACAAAGAACAAAAAAAAAGAACTTTGAAGTATACCAGGGCTTTTAAGACAGGTGTACTGATGCCACAGCTTCACAAACCTGTTCTCCACTGTATAAATCCATCTAGCAGCACAAGTACTGTTTTATATGATTTGTTTAACCATGCTTGAAAGCTGTATAATGAGGAGATCCAGTGCTCCAATTGGGACAAAAACCCTATGATGCATCAATTGTGGTCCCCTGTGACATGCTATTCAAAATAAATCAATTCTTATGTACACTTACATTTACAGATCACCGACACACCTCCATCAAACAGATCATGCCAAAAGCATGTTGATAATGTGTAGAATGAACCCCACTTAATGATGCATCTTAGCCATCAGGGAAACCCAATTTATGATTGTGCAACACTCTTCATGGAAAGATGCTAATGGTCACACAAACAATAATGTCAATATAAAACAAGCAACATTTCCAACTCAAGTATATTCTACTGTGGCCACTCACATTTTCAGTTGCCTTAGTTGGTGATTTTCACCAATGTAAAAGAAATAATAGAGAAAAATGATGTGCACCTTTAAGTATATTAGGAAACAAACTGATCATAGCATTGTAAATATGTAAATTAACCCAGCAATGCACTAATTAAAACATTTTGGCTGATGCTGATAACTTCATAACTATATAACTTTATATTTGGAAACCGATAACCAGGTTGATAAATATAATTAACAGGTTGATAAATAAAAAAAAAAGAATTCTGCCTAAGTGCAAAAACAAAAGGCTGGTTGATCACAGTGAACAAAATGGCAATTGTTGTAGCCTACTTTAATTTTATGGTAAAAAGTAAAAATGTAAAAATTAAAAAAATTCCCACACTTTCGTCATCTTCTTTTCTCTAGCAGTCTGCTGAGAGTGACATGTCAAATCATGTAAATGCCACCAATCAAAACCCCCATCACCAACAACAACACATACCTAAAGTAGTTAAACTGATATAACAACAACTTACTGACAGGATAAGGATTTTTTTAAGAATCTTTTAAGATAAAATAGGTATTTACTGGCTGATATCCTATCCCAAAATCAAACCAAAATCTATTGTGCAATAAAAAACTATCGAGTCATTGTTAATAATCGTAAGCAAAATATCAATTCTGGTTAAGCTTACAGCACTCTGATTTTTATTACAGAAACTGTGTCACTTTCTATGCTAATCTCTATAGTAATGCTTTAAAACCCTGCAACTCCAAGGTCATATAAAGAGTTAATATGCAAAAGACATAACTTTGTTTTTATTAATTTTCATATTTTTATTGTAAATTCTTCAATGCATGATACCAAAACATTTTTATGCATAAATACTTAGTGTGAATAAGCTTTTCATATTTTCAAGGTCTTGGTAATAACTTAACCATTTTTTAGCTTTAAATTAGCGGTATTTTTCACTACTGAGTAATATATATGTATTTTTTTAACAATTTTATTCATTCCGTCCACCATCTTGAATTAAAATTTAGAGACTGTCTTATTCTTAAAGGATACATATTGCTTTATCGTGTGTTTGAGGTCTTTGTTTAAGACTGTCCCTCAGATGGGCTTTCACGTCTCACGAGTGATGCCTGCGGGAAAGGTTCGAGATGCTTGAGTGGACACACAACACACCACCTCTAAACACACACACACACACACACACACATATACACACGCGCACACACACACACGTACATCTGCACCTGTCACACTATGTCACTCAAACTAATGACCCAGCTTATGATATATCAGTCACACAGAGACAAGAAATAAAAACGCTTTGACTTTTTTATATAGTAGATAGAATTGCCAGGAGTTACTCTGTGGTGTGTGAGTGTGTGTGTGTGTGTGTGTGTGTGTGTGTGTGTGTGTGTGTGTGTGTGTGTGTGGGTGCGTGCGTGCTTGCGTGTGTGTGTGTGTGCGTGTGTGCGTGTGTGTGTGTGTGTGTGCGTGCGTTTGTGCGGATGTCTTACAGTAGAACAACTGTAAAAATACCAAATTCAGAAATGTGGCCAGCTCATTTAGATTAATAGAACATTAGAACGGAATCCGTAAGGCCATCTCATGACTGATGGTTCGATTGGACACACGATCTGTTTGTCCACATCCATACTATTGATCTCTCACATAATGTAGAGTGCAGAAAACTCCTGTCCACGCAACACTGCCCTAGGCTTGAGTTACAGTCCAGACCACATTTAAACAAACCTTATCCACCGGTGTATTCATTAACTCTCAGCCAGAACGTACCCAAGTGAATCTTATAATCTTACCAAGATGTGTGCGGCTCGTATTTCACATTCATATTAAATAAATAAGAGCATATCATTTATATAAAGAGCACAGAGAGGTTTTAATAGCTGTAAACAAATGAATGCCAATTAATGTACCACAAGCATTTTTGCTATTAGAATGATATCCAAATAATAGATTTATTGAAATTTAATTTAAATTGAACTAAATACTTCCAATATGAATGCTTAGAACTGTACTTTACAAATGCAAAAATGTAACAATTTTAATTAGAGTTGTTGTTATTATTAAAGTCTAGGCTGTCTATTCACATATTACATTATTATTATTATTAGTAGTAGTAGTACAGGTAGTAGTAGTAGTATTAATAATATATTAATAATTCATTATTATTATTATTATTACAACTAATATATATATATATATATATATATATAATTTTAATTTTATTATATTATTATAATTTTATTATAATAATATTATTATTATTAATACTACAACTAATAATTATAATAATAATAATAATAATAATAACAATAATAATAGTAATGATAATAATAATAATAATAATAATAATATTTTTAACAATAATAGCAATTGTTAATAATATTATTATTACTATTATATTATTATTATTATTATTATTAATGTGTTAAAATGTGTCGCTATTATTAAATATAAATATTATTATCAATAATTATTGTTTTTGTTAATAATAATAATAATAATAATAATAGTGATTAGGATTGAATAATAAAGGATTGACAATCCTTTAAAAAATGCAAAAATACATTTAGTTAATGTGAATGTATTCATTAGTTTTGTGTGTTATTATTCAAAGAGATAACAAAATTATTGTTTTTAAGTTTTAAGTATTCATATAATGCTGGTAGATACCAAACAGTGTAATTCTCTCTCTCACACAGACACACTCACACACTCTCTCTCTCTCTCTCTCTCTCTCTCTCTCTCTCTGATTCAGTGTTGGTGTTATTGATTGAATCGTTCCTCTGTTCTGCCTCCCCCAATTCTATCCGTTTCACTCGTTGGAATGAATAAGTGATGAAAACAAAACAGCGGAACCCTCCTCAGATCGATATTTTGTATGTGTGTGTGTGTGTTTGAGTAACTCAGGGGGGATGAGCGAGAGACTGTGAAAAAGTGATTGAGGAGTTGGAGGGAGATACTCTCCAACTATAACTGCCCCGTGTCACAAGAAAGCCAAGTATCGGGTTGTCAGAATGACCCCTTCAAAAAATGACATGCCTCTCACATGTATTTACCTCTTGTACTATATTTTCATGCAGTTCCAGCTATGATCACATCGCATCCTAACACCACCATGGCCATAAAGGGACAGAACAAGGAGTTAAACTGCACTGCCCGGGGTGAGTACCCCATCATCATCCGCTGGGAGCGAGGTGACACCGTTATTGACCCTGACCGCAACCCTCGCTACTCCATCACCACCAGCCCCAATGAGAAGAGCGATGAAGTTATCTCCACACTAAAAGTGAGACATATGCACGCACACAGACATCCATAAACAAAGATTTTCAGTAACCAATAAGTACCATCTATTCTGGTGGCAGAGACATGTCTAAAGGTTTCCAAATAAGTTTCCTAATGTTTATTTATTTATATTTCATCACATTTGAGCAACCTCATGCATGTACTTCTTTATAAGAAAACTTGCAGTTTTGCGCTACGTTTTCGATTTAAATCCCTCCCCAAAAATAATTTTAAACATGAAAGTTGAAATTAGCTGACAAAAGCTCAAAAATATTGTTTTTACCATAATTAAATCTAACAGGTGCTAACATTGTCTAAACTGATGCTCAACACACACAAATCTCTTAAAATCTCAAAATAAGTACTCGTGAGTTTTCGTGAACCTTCAAAGGCTTATTTAGGCTAATTATACAAGCTTGGGTAATTATGCAAGTCATTGTATAACAATAGTTTGTTCTGCAGACAATCAAATATAAATATTTTTAAGGGGGCTAATAATATTGACACTAAAATGTTTTTTTTTTTTTTTTTTTTTTTTAACTGCTTTTATTCTAGCCAAAATAAAACTTTCTCCAGAGGAAAACATATTCTAGGAAATACTGTGAAAAAATTCCTTGTTGGTAAACATCATTTGGGAAATAATTGAAAAAGAAACCAAAAAATTCACTGGAGGGCTAATAATTTTGGCTTTAACTGTATACTGTACCATTTAGAATTAAATAAAAACTATTTAAATGAGTGATTTAATGTAATTACTGTAATCAAAATAGATCAGGAAGTACAAAGAACCAACCATCCTACTATTGACCTCTATACATCATACAGTAACAAATAAAGTGGGGCCTAGGATGAAAATCTTTTGAACACTTTGACAATTTTCTGCAGCTGAAGCCAGCAGAGCGTGGGGATTCTGTCTTTTTCTCCTGCCACGCCATCAACTCATACGGCGAGGGTCGAGGGCTCATCCAGCTGACAGTGCAAGGCAAGACAATCAGCCATGAACAACACGCTCACATCTTACATGATACTCTTTATCTAGAGACACAAAATCAATAATTTACCTCCCGGCCCCAAGCCACCGCTTACTCTTCAGCTTCTCTGCCTTTTTCTCGGTCTCAATCCTCCACTGTCTGTTTGAAGTCTATTTCCTTTTGTTTTGTTCACAGAACCCCCTGACCCCCCAGAGCTTGAGGTTCGAGAAGTCAAAGATCGTAGTATGAACCTAAGGTGGACACAGAGGTTTGACGGCAACAGCATAATCACCAGCTATGACATTGAGTACAAGAACAAATCCGGTGCGCCATTGCTTTGTTTCCATTTCAAGCTTGGATGAATTACATTGTGAAAGTGCATTAAATATGTATTTGTATGTCAGAAGAATATGTAGCGAATAAGCTCACAGTACAAGAAGATGAATGGGAAGTGAACAGATTTCTGCGGTGTTGCGACTCGAGCGTATTGCCTTATTTTGCTGTTTGTACATCTGTGTTTGTCCTAGTTTTCCATGCATTGCTTGCTTTTCATTTCCGTATGATTTGACCTGTAAACAGTCCTCTTTGCATGCTAGCAAACATAATGTTCCAGAACAGCTAGGATGGAGTTGTAGTAATGTATCTGTGTTATTTTGTCCTTGTCGTAGACCCGTGGGAGCTGAAACATGCCACCCGTAAGATCTCACCCACTAACAACCAAGCCAACATAGTAGAGCTCCACCCGGCGTCTGTCTACAGCATCCGCATGTACTCCTACAACAAGATCGGACGCAGTCAAGCCAGCAAAGAGCTGACCATCAGCACAGAGGAAGCACGTATGTCTAATGTCTCGGTTCATATTCTACAAATCCATCTTACCAAAATATATGGAACTGGCACCGTATAATTCTGTAGAACATAAAAGGACAAGATTTGTGTTCATCTTTTCCAAAACATTCACAAAACCACCCTGAATCTGTTCTTGAGTTGTTGCTGACTTGTCAATCAAGTTACAATGGAAGAGAGTCCTTAAACTATAATATGAATTAAAATGGGACAGCCATGGCCTAACGGTTAGAGAGTTCGACTGTGATCCAAAAGTTGCAGGTTTGACTCTCGTCATCAGCAGGTTTGTAGGTGGGAGTGAATAACCTGTACTCTTATCTATCTTTATTACTATGGCTGAGGTTATTCCCTTGAGGAAGGCAAATAACCCTGAGTTGCTTTGGATAAAAGCATCTGGTAAATCCATAAATGTAAACTTGCAGTCATCTTACGACTTTGTTCCTACAACTTTCATGATGCAACACTGCATAGACTGTTAAGTAAAAATCTGATGTGCAGCTAACGCAGTGTGGTTTAGCAAAAGTTTGAAATCGGCTGCAAAAACAGCACTACAAGCAGCCTTCTGAAAACCTTGAAAACTTACAAATGTACTACTGTAAGTTTGAGAAGTGAGCAGTCATATAGTTGGGAGTTTACTACATGACTGTCAGTACATCCCATATAGTATGAATGGAAGTATTATGAATGGAATTCAGATGTATAACATCTGCCATTTGTCAATATCAAATAACTTACCCGCATCAGATGCGTCACTTCACTCCCATTGATGAATTTTTCCGTGCAGCATCACGAGATAGCATAGTATCCATCAGATGTGCACTTCAGAATCTTGCCGGAAGTACTAGGTCATCCAGGTTCTTCTTGCATAGTGTTTTTTGAATTCTATGAATTCAGAATACTACTTCCTTTGTTAATGTACTATATAGAATGAAAATCGAGCCAAATGTGAAAGCACCAGCTAATAGTGCAGTACTGCATATATAAATCTGAGATATAGCAATATACGCAAATCACATATTTAAAATGCAAGTTCATGTTTAGATTCCAAAGATATAAAAAATAGGTCATATATGTACATACATGCAACAAATAATTTAAAACTGCAAAAATGAGCATTTAAATATGAATACGACACGAGGACTGTGCCATAAGAAATGAGGAGTAAGCAACATCTCCAGGTGCTCCTTTTAGAACTGGACTAAAAATGTTATGTGAATCCCTGATAAGAAGTCTATATATTAAGTGTACCTTTGGGACAGAGACTCAAGCAGCACTCCATGTAATGCATATGTGCTTCAGACTATTCAAGTTTAAGTCCTGGTTCAGAACTTTTCCTGATCTGGCACTGCCCTCTCTTGCCCTTTGCTTCCATGCAATTATCTTATCTGTCCTCTGTCTATCTTATTGAATGTCAAATATTTGAACTGATTGATATTTCATTCCTTTAATATTCTTGTGACATGTTTCTTTACTTACAGCTCCTGATGGGCCACCCATGGAAGTGATTTTACAGCCAATGACTTCTCAAAGTATCCGCGTCACCTGGAAGGTATGCCTGCAACTTCTTAACTTGCACTTCTTTGGACTTTAAAGTTTTAGATTTAACTGGATCTCTTTTTTTCACTCCACTCAGGCACCTAAGAAAGAGCTCCAAAATGGAGTGATTCGAGGCTATCAAATTGGTTATAGGGAGAACGGACCAGGCAGTAATGGACAGTACAGTATAGTGGAGATGAAAGCCACAGGTGACAGCGAGGTCTACACTCTGGATAATTTGAAGAAGTTTGCTCAGTATGGTGTGGTGGTCCAGGCCTTCAACCGAGCTGGAACTGGACCTTCCAGCTCTGAGATCAATGCCACAACACTTGAAGATGGTAATGAAACATAATTGTATACCTGCTAATCTACCTACCCACCTACCTACCAACCCATCTATCTATCTCGCTCTAAGGATTTCTTTTGTATGATTGCACATAAGCCATGTGTCCGGGGCAACTACAGACTGTGGCCCTAATCCGCATGTGTGTCACTGTCACTGAGGCAACAGTGATATTGATGCTGTTAAGGATAATAGTAATAACAACAAGCATAGGAAAAATAATTATAATTAGCCTGTCTGCCAAGGCCCCTCTCCCTGATCCTCTGCTTTTCCTCCCAGTCTAATTATCTGCAGCTGAGCGCATTGTCTCCCCCTCTCTCTTTTCATCTTTCCTCCAGATCCCTCTCTCCGGCTTTCAACTCCCCTCCTCTACGCTCCCACTCCTCTCTCACTCGCTCTCAAAACACCTTTCATTTATTTCTCCCTCCATCTCCCAACTTCCCCTTCCACCCCTCCACCCACTTCTTCTCCATTCTTATTTTTGGAAAGCTCCTGGGTTATTTTTTTTTTGTCCCACTGTTGAGTTCTTCCATCATTTTATTTTCCCCTGTTGACTTTGTTTTTTTACCTCACAGTGTTTCTCTTGTCAAGTTTAGTTTTTCTACCTTTTCAACCTTAAAAATCATTCAATGAAGATGGACCACCAGGTTGAAACCTTGTCTGGTACTCCAGCCATCTGCAACTCTAGATCAGCTGAACCATCTAATAATTATAAAGATTGATGACCAACAAATAATGTAAAACCACCTTTATGAGTCAAATGTAGTCCATGAGTGAAAATTATCCAATGTCTGATGGTCAAAGTCAGTTTTGTGGATGTTGACCAGTAGAGAATGTTGGAGAGAAAGATAATTTTGATTGGCACAGACTTCTTATAAACACAGTCCTAACCTGCCTATTTGCCCTTAATAACTGACAAATTAGGACTGAAAAAGTGGTATGAAATAATTTCCTCTCTCACAGGTACAAAATGTACAAGTTAGATGGTCAGCGCAGTCAGCTTATATTCTCTATAATCTTTTGATGTCATAGCTAAAGATAGATGATTTGGTTCACTTCACAGGGTCCTCTTTAAAATGATTCATTAGTAAGATCTAACTGAAAGCATGATTTGTTTATGAGTCAGAGATGACTACTTCTGTCATGGTTCTGCCAAGAAAATATAGAGTAGATAATATCAAGAATTTAAGAGTATAATGTGTTAATTGTTTTTTTTTTTTTTTTTTTTTTTTTTAATGCAACTACACTTAGGTTAAATCTTTTAAAATGCATGGCTGCTGTTTTAAGCTAGTTTGTAAAGCCCTTTTATACTTAAAATGGACTTGAAGAACAAATTAAAATAGTGTTATTTCAAACTAAATCTGATTCAAACAAAGCTATTTTTGAGTTTGTTTCGGCAGTTCGAAGCAGCTCACCAATTGCACCTATGCACCTTTAAGCTACCATTTGTCCACTGTGATTATGCAACCAGTGGGTGTGTTTTGGAACTCCACCTTCCTTAATGTACAATTTCTTCTCCCTGATTCACTTTCATGGGGGTCAAACAGAACAAAATCCAAACAAACAACACCTAGTCACATAAATACTAGCCTACCTGTACTACTGTTCACAGAGAGATGGGGAGAAGCCCACCTCATTACACCATATATGTTTTCCACACTGGTGGTAACATTCAGTGTATTTCCATGTCAAACAGATACAAATGTAGAGATGTGATACACCGTGTTGACATTTTTTCATTGACAAGGCTGTATTTTTATGAAAGTGTTCATCTCTGTCATCGTTGTATTTAGGGGTAAATGCAAGCAGCATGACACATTTACAACAAAGCCTACTACAGAGCAGAGGTGTTTGGAGTGTTCGAAAACAGCATACCGTCAAATCTTCTTCTTGCCCTCAAACAAATAACAAATAAGAACATCAAATAAAGTATATTAAGGCTTTGGCTGGTCATAAGCTGGTTTATATGCTGGTCCTAAGCAATTACTGTGGCTTCTGATTAGAATCATCACATGACCAGCGTAAACAGGCTCATGACTAGCTGAGAACCATCCTAAAACTGTTCAAACCAGCAGCCAAGTTTCAACACATACAGTTAGGTCCATAAATATTTGGACCTAATGTCAACTTTAATTTGAGGGTATTTACATGCAAATCAGGTGAACGCTGTAGGAATTACAACAGTTTGCATATGTGCCTCCCACTTGTTAAGGGTCCAAAGTTAATTAGACAGAATAATAAACTCTGTAAAAACTATGCTATTCATCAAAAAGAATATATGGAAGAAAATAAATGAAACACTTTGAAATGACATAAATTAATAATTTTAGATGTTAAGTAAGGATGGCAGTATACCTGTAAGTTGTTTTGGGTGTCAGATCCAGAAAACCAAGAAACTGGGTTTTGCGGGCAGGGTTGAAGAATTATTGCGAGTTGTGCTTGTGAGCGCTCGATCAAGCCGCTCTACTCCAAATGGCAGTTTTAGTGTGGTCCACCAGGGCCAGACAGAGTCAGACCCTAAGGCCTCTTCAAACAAATACCATCATTTCTCCTCTGCTCTTTCTCCCTCCCTCCTCTCATCATCTCCTTTACTCACTCCTTCTCTTCCTGCGCCAGCTGCAGCTGCTCCCTCATAGAGCCAAGCCAGCTTTATCCCTCCTCTATCCCTCCTTTCATCCTGTCGTCCGCACATGCTTTTTTCCCTCCCAGCAAGTCACACAGACAGGCTCTGTGTCCCCTCAATAGTGCCATTATTTATTCAGGAACACAATTTGGCACATCACTACTGCCACATTTGCAGTGTATCCGGAAAAAAAAAATGATTCCATTTAGTAGGTGAAAAAGCTCAAGATCAAGATAACAGCAACGTTTCACTTCTCTTCAGTTTCAGGACATGATTGTTCCTTCCATTTTGAGTGCAGTTACAAGGTTGTTGATGCTCTTGGGCCACACCAAGAGCTCCAATTGCAGTATATTACTGTCATTTTACTATATCACTGTAATTGTGCTCTTTCACTGCAATTTTTGGTTTCCTCTTCCCCTATTTTATCTTGTTTCCATTTGGTGCCTGAATTGTCCTGTTGCTTCCTTTATTTTTATGTAACCATCTTTTTTTTTTTTTCCTCGAACAGTTCCCAGCCAGCCACCCCAGAATGTTCGGGCCATAACAGTGACATCAGATGAGGCAGTGATCACGTGGTCCGAGCCCCCAAGGATGACCCTGAATGGGGTTCTGAAGGGCTACCGTGTGGTGTTCTGGTCCCTCTACCCCGATGGAGGTGGGTGCTGTGGGGGCCAGACACTGGGGCTCAACCAGAGTAATTATGCACTATTACTGTTACACCCTCACTAGCTGCAGTCCCTGTAGAGCGCCCCCCTACTGTCCACCCATGTATCTGTATCCCAGCCAGTCCAAACCACAGACGCATTTACGTGTACATTTGTGGCAGGACAGGTGTATGTGTGTGTTGTTGTCTATTATATTTAACGAACAAAGAATGTTGATTACAAAATGTATATAATAACAGAAAAAAAGTATTGGTATAATTACAACGGTGAAACCTCTGTCCACACAATCACTCTCATAATTTTATTAATAATTGGAATTAATTAGTAGAAATAATGAATAATTATAAGTCTGCATGATAACTGTGAAACTACAATTTAAAATATTGGAGTTTTATTGTTTTTTTGTTTTTTTTTTGTAACTTTGGTTTATGTTTTAGAAATGTCAAAACATACAGTAAAGCAGTTTAATATGTTTTAAATGCAATTATTCTTGTGATGAATCATCATATAAACTAAAAAATCTTGCTGACCCCAAGTTATTGAATGGTTGTGCACATAGACCAATAAGCTAGGACAGCAAAAATGGTTCATAATTGGGTTTAATGTGTGTTTTCAAATACAAAGTCTATAGAGTTTAATTTTTCTTTATTCAACTGTCACTTACAAAAACAGTACTACGGTGATTACATTAGATTAGGGCTTCACAAGAACAAAACAATCTTGCAATATT
Organism: Danio rerio; assembly: GCF_052040795.2. NCBI lineage: Eukaryota > Metazoa > Chordata > Actinopteri > Cypriniformes > Danionidae > Danio > Danio rerio. The sequence continues at coordinate 14,401,883 of NC_141035.1, read as the reverse complement.
TATTATTTGTGCTATGAATAAATATTACAAAAAAAATAATTTCACCAGAATCATTTGAGCTTGGAAATAATTCATAATTTCACATTGGATTGATTGATGAATTTATAATTTTAGGTTAGGATGATTGAGATTGATGTAGGGAAGCTTATCTGAATAAAATATAATAAAGAAATTACATGCTATATAAATATAACTGACCAAATATGAATTGAATAGATTTTTTCAAAGAGAGAAAAAATAAAAGAAATTGACTAATAAAATATAAAATACCACTGTACAAACAGCATCTAAACTCTTATAGTTCAGATATTCATATATATATATATATTCATATATATATATATATATATATATATATATATATATATATATATATATATATATATATATATATATATATATATATATATATATATATATATATTCATAGTCTTAATTTTGTAAACAATTATATAAATGGTTTCTTTAAGCTACAAACATTACAATGTAGTGAGCTTAAATCATTTAAATTAGCTTGAAACACAAAAGTTAGACTTTAAACGTTTCCCTTAAACTACTAATCTTTAGTATACCAACTCAAAATTCTGTAATGTGACTATTGCAGATTCACAAATTGCAATAGTAATGCTAAAAAGATGTATTGTGCAGCCCTACATCAGATGATAATACTATGAAAATTGAATTATAAATAAACAGCATATCCAAATACTTTGGATAAACCTTACTTTTTGACTTAACAGATAAATATCATTTTCACAGACAAATCGTATTCACTGCTTTAAATAGCTATACATTAGCAGTGACAAGCAAGGAAATGTACTATTTTAGTCTCCTCTGACTATTACCATATTATTATTTTTTTGTAAGTGAAAAGTGTGTCAGTATGGTTCCTCCTGTATTCCCTTGTGTGATGTGTTCAGTGATATTAGTGAGTATACTGTCTAAATATGCAGAAGGAGAGTCATTAAATGTTCTTCACATCTCAGAATGGGGAGAGATGCAAAACATCACTACCACTCGTGAGCAGGTGGAACTGAAGGGGCTGGAGAAGTTCACAAACTACAGCGTTCAGGTCCTGGCCTACACACAGGCAGGAGATGGGGTCCGCAGCAACGTTCTCTACATACAGACCCGAGAAGACCGTAAGTACATGCTCTATACAAGCAGGTACACACATGACCACTGATCTAGCTGTATTTGCAGATATTCAATTCAGCTTTATTTGTATAGCTCTTTTACAATGTAGATTTTGTTAAAGCATGGACCAAAACACTGCATCAATTTATATAATCAGGGTTTCTGCATGTTTCATCAAGTCAAATTTAAGACCAATATCAGACCAATGTCAGACTGCAGGTCTAAACTGTAAAGATTCTATCTAATGGCCCAGTTATAAGTATTTCTTAGGTATATATTTTAATTTATTTTTAATAAAAAAAAAACTATAATATACTATATGTATGTATAAAAGTCTGTCCAAGTCAGTGTCCTTAAAAGATCTAAATACACAGAGAACTTTTTTAAACACATATTATTTTAAGGCAGATAATTAAACCATACTGAAAATAAAGTTAGCAAATAAAACTTTTGTTACAAGTTTAGCTGAGAAGAATTGTTGATGATTGGACATTTTATGGTCTAAAATATTGTTCACAATATTTTAAGACTTTTTAAGACCCCGTGGACATCCTGATAATGCCCTTCCACTTGCTGCAGACTTCTAAAGGTGCATCTCAATTAGTATTCCTAGGTCACGGATTAGTAGGTTGTGTACAAACGTCTTCATTGTACAACATCAAAACTAGAATTTATAAACAGTGGCTGAACTTATATTATTCAAATACACTTTTTACTAAAGTTTAATAGCACATTACAGCTCAATAGATTAATATATATATATATATATATATATATATATATATATATATATATATATATATATATATATATATATATATATATATATACACACACCTCTATGTTCATTTATTTTAAATATTATTAATTTTTTTTTTTTAAAACATAGGTTTAATCATTTGCTTCCTATAATTCATGTTTTGTGTTTTTGAATACTATTAAGGAAGCATAGTAAGCATCGATATGCCCTCATTTTCAGGGTGCATTGTGAGATAATTCAGAGAACGAACGTTTCAGTGCTCTTGAAAAATTTTGCAATTGAGACAACACTTAAAATGGCTGAATTCCTCATCAGTGCACTGACTACTGAACAAGGGGGTTGATTGAGACGCACCCTAAGGCAGCATCCAAGCAACATAAATTAATTCTAATGGAACTGACCATTGTTCTACTACGAATAAAAAAAATAAATTAAAAAACAGAGCATACCAATGTATTTCCACACAAAAAAAGGCAATTTGGAAAAAAAAATCATGCGGGTCCTCATTGATATAATGGTAAAAAATAGTCACAAGGGTTAGGCAGAAGAATAACTGAATGGTCCCATGCAACACATGCCATATATTTCAAATGTTTTAAGTTTATACAAAAGACTTTGGTGAACAAAACAAAACAAAATATACCTTTACTTATAGAAATCATAAGGTATGGCAAGGTAAACAGAAATTTGACACAATATAATTGCAAGTCAACTAACAATTTGACTTTCATCTGGAGATATTTAACCATTTCCTTATTCCTTGAAGATTTTGTGTATCATGTTAACTAACCTTCATTTATCATTGCTGGGTGGCAGGATGGCTCAGTGATAAACAGTTACCTCACAGCAAGAAGGTCACTGACTCAAGCCCCATCTGGGCCAGTTGGCATTTTTGTGTGGAGTCTGCAGGTTCTCCCTATGTTCATGTGGGTTTCCTCCAGGTGCTCCAGTTTCCCCCACAGTCCAAAAACATGCGGCATAGGTGAATAGGATGAATTAACTTGTCCATATTGCATGAGTGTGAATATGAAAATTTATGGGTGTTTCCCAATATTGGGTTGTGGCTGCAAGGGCATCCGCTGTGTAAAACATATGCTGGAATAGTTGATGGTTAATTTCGCTCTGGCGACCTCTCATAAATAAGGAACTAAGCCAAAGGAAAATTAATGAATTTATCAAAACTGTGGTCTTGATTTTATTTTTTTATTTTTATTTTTTTTTCTCAGAGCAGGTGGTAGTAAGATTATTTATTAATTCATTTTCTTTTTGGCTGGCCCCTTTTTTAATCAGGGGTCGCCACAGCGGATTAAATCGCCAACTTTTTCAGCACATGATTTACACAGCAGATGCCCTTCCAGCTGCAACCCATCACTGGGAAACACACATTGCACACACTCACATACACTATGGCCAATTTTAGCTTATTCAGTTAACCTAAAGCAAGTCTTTGGACTTGTGGGGGAAACCGGAGCACCTGAAAGAGACCTACGCGAACACTGCGAGAACATGCAAACTTCACACAAAAATGCAAATTGACCCAGCTAGTGCTCGAACCAGCGACCTTCTTGCTGTGAGGCAATTGTGTTAACCGATGTGCCACCGTGCTGCCCGTGGGAGTAAACTGTGGCACTAATAAAGTTTTGAATGCACAGATGTACACACGAAGACTATCAATATCAAGATTTTCCTTACATAATCCATTAGATTTCATGTTGTTTCACCAAACCCTATTATATACCCCCAAATTCAATGTACAAGGGACCATTATTTCATCCTTTTTAAAGCTTACTGGCAACTATACACTGCCATTCTATAGATGAGCATAATTTTTTTTTTTCCAAAGGAATAAAACTTTGTAACAACACTATAGCATGAAATTAAATAATAACTGACCTTTCATTTTCCGGAATACAGTAAATAATAGGAATGTCCACATCCAATCACGTGATTGAAAAATCGGGCCCGATCACGTGATTTCAGACTCAATCAGAATCGCACGTTACCTCCTGATCAAGGCTCGAATATATATGTACTCAGAGTTAGACCTCTTTACTTTACAAATAACACCAAAATGTGTGGCATGACATCATTTTTTTGCAGAGACAATATTGGTTAAATACCAGCAAAGTAATACATGGAAGCAGCTTGAAATGGAAAGGGCAAGTATGTCTGCGGTCTGGAGCTTTTATAAAGTTGATGGTGATAACATTGCCATAGTGTAGTAAACTGTGAGATATGTAAGCTTAGGATTGCCTGCCGGGTATTTTAAGTTGAGGTGCTATTTGTTTTTATATTAGATTTTTTTTTTTATATTTACTGTTGCAGTATTTATTTTATTTATTACTTGATTGTTCAAACTACTTCACAAACGTGCTCTGTTTGTTAACAGAGTTGTTGAATGTTAAAATAAGGTGAATTAAATAAAAAATAAAAAAACATCCTAGATCTGTTTCTTCGCTCTTTTTTATTCTTTTTATGTATCAAATCAGGTTTTTTTATCAAAGCAGATACTCAAAGTCAAATGACTACGATTCGGACTCAAGGGCAAAAAACCTGATCAGGACATCCCTAATAAATAACCTTTTTAAAAATATTTACATGTATTATAATCCTTAGTGTTGTAAAGCTGCTATTTGTTTATTTTATTTTATTTTTTTAATAAATGGAAAGTTTAAAAGAGCAGCATTTAAATGGAACAGAAATCTTTCGAAACAAAAATGTGTTTACTGTCACTAGTCTCCATTAAAAAGAAGCTAATCAGGTATGAAAGCACAAAATGTAAAAGAATATTATACTGTCTTTCATCTATGACAGGTAACTGTGACACTCCAATGTGCTTTCAACTGCATTCAAACACACAGCCACATTATGTACGAGCCACTTTGCCTTTACCCCCTGGCTCTATTCAAGCTCAAGGGTGTGTGTGCACGCACATGCATAAGGTCTGGTGGGGGGAGGTTCTGGGGTACAAAATCTTGCCACAAAAGCCACATTAGCTGAAGGCAAATGCCATGTTGTTTAGGTCTAGATGCTGCCGAATTGCTTGATTGCTGGATGCGGTCGTTGTGGTGACATTTAGGCTCTGATATAGCATTAGCACACTTAATGAGAATTAAGAAGTTGAAGGAGGGGGGTCTGTAGAGTGGGCATGCGTCTCAAAGCAGATCCCTCATCCAACACAAGGAGAAGGATTTATTCTTTGTGGATTAGCCGACATTAATTTTGTGCTTACACTGGTCGGGATAGGATTACGGCGATATCTGTCTCTCCCGTTTTCCCTGGTGGAGTTGAGGGGGAGTTTAGGGAAATAAGGGGTGTGTGTGATGGCAGTGAAGAAAAGGAAAGATGTACTGATCTTTTTCATTTCAGTGAATTTAAAAGAAGTGCGTTTGCATGGGGTTTCTTTAAGTGGACTGGTCTCCATCACACTCCAAAGACATGCTGTGTAGGTGAACTGGTTAAAAAAAATTAAATTGGCCTATGTTTTTTATGCAGAGGTTCATTCCACTATGGCGACCGCTGATGGATCAGGGACTAAGACTAAAGGCTGGGTTATGCATATGTGTCAAATAATCAGTGTGACCCCACGGCGAATACCTTGCACATAGCCATGCATTTATACTTCTGCATGCTATTTTTTATATATATATATATTTTTTATAGCTATTTAATAACATTTGAACAATGCTAGCTGGCAGTGAGGTTTTTATGCTCCTGTGTGTGGCGTTTATTTGCTGGTGTTTTGTTTTGAATGCTATATCTTAATGTACAAGTAGCTAAAATTGCACATTCAGAGGAAGGAACTGGCGGACGTGCAACAACTTTAATGATGAGGTGAACACAAAACAAAATTTCCACCTGGAGCTCCTTTATGGGACTCGACACTTGTAAACACTCACTTATGGTGTTCGAGTGGCTCTCCCACCCCCCCCCCCCCCCCCCGCCTACACTCGTCAGGACTACCAAGATGACCAATCCCAGAGCTTGCGTTATGCGTTGTTGCAATATGCATTTACATTTTTTTAGAGGTGCGCGTCAGCATCAGCGAAGGGTATGCAACTGCGTTAAACATTAATAATAATGATGATGGTGATGATGATGCTGACGATGATTTTTGAATCTGTATGTCAACACTTTATCAACAGTTGTTGTATTTTTCGTCAACAGTTATTGTTAAGTTGACAAAAGTCTAATGAAGCATTCAGTAAACCAAAAAAATTTAAATCTTCACACAGACACTAATAGATGACTTTTTAGACAATGACCTCTCCAAAAATGCAGTTATTTAATTCACAAAATACACATAGAAACAGGATATTGACACCAGAGGTTTCTTGTATTTTAAAGTGATGCCAAAGGATTACCTCCTGTGTTAAAATTCTGACCTAGAGTAAAATATGACTAGGGTTGGGTATTGAAATGGTACCTAATTGGTACCTGTAAATTGTATGCACCGGACAGAATTAGCCTATGAATTTCGTTGCCACTGGTGTTGCGTCAAGAACGTAAGCATCAAGGTGTGCATTAAAGGCACACATGAGTAAATGTTGTGTTACACCATCTCTAAACATTTAATTGTGAACAACTACGAGGGATATGGACAGTGTCATGTAAGGTGATTGATCTTGTAGCTTAGATGTACGTAGAGGGCACAGCGCACAGTACACTGCATCTGAAGAGTGACTCCCTTTACAAAACACATAGCCGCATTCATCAAATTTGCTTAAACTAAGCGAAATCTAAACTAAACTAAAGTGTGGCTATACTTTATGGCGGGACACGTCAAACTTAATAAAACATTTGAGGACACATGGAATCAACTGAAAGACAGAGGAATGCACTTTGACAGCTTGCAACATCATCCTGCACTTTCACAGAGTATGTTTACATGGACACCAATACCCAGATTTTAATATGATTAAGACAATACTCTGAATAATAGACTACCATGTACACAGCCATTTTTGATTACCTTAAAGGACCACAGACACCCGCATAGCAAAATGTTGAGGTTTTTTTCCCATTCGGTGTGCGATATCAAATTCCATTAAAACTATACACTCTTCCACCAGTCCTTACTACATATCCTAATTCCATAGCCCTACCTCAATTCAGGCATCGATTTAGAACCGGTATCGAAGTAACCCCAAACGATACCCAACCCTAAATATGACCACATAAAAGTTCAGATTTTTTACTTTATTAAAATAGCGCAACATTTTCAGACAGATCTTGAAGTAATTTAACTTTATCCCTATATGTTTTTTCTCTTTCAGACCCTGGTCCTCCAGCAGGCATCAAAGCAGTGCCATCTTCTGCCAGCAGTGTGGTGGTATCCTGGCTTCCCCCTGTCAAGCCCAATGGTATTATCCGAAAATACACCATTTACTGTTCCAGCCCAGGATCGGGCCAACCGGTAAGGCACAAATAGGGGGAAAGTTATTTTCAACATTGATCTTCTAGTTGGCATCAATTGGTTTAGGTTGCTTCCTTTTTTGTCAAAAATAAGACCATGGTTGTGTGGTTCTTTGATGCATCCTATGGTGATTAATTGTTTTTTAACATACATGTGATAAATTTATATGGGTGTGTGCAGGGAATGGGTAGGTTTCAGAATCTATCAGAACGCCAGTATGAATCAATGTTTATTTCATCGTATCTTCTATTTGCGTCTGGATTTTGTTGGCGAGTGTATTTTTAAACTGTGCATGTGTGAGGTTGTGCTGCAGTATCAGCGGGATGTGTGTGTGCGTGTGTGTGTGTAAATGAGAGGCTCATACTGCAGTGTGTGCATGCAAGCTCACCCTCCCGTCTCATTTGCATATCTGCGTCTCATCACGTTGCCTAGACAACCTCATCTGTTCATCAGGGAGGGCAGGAAACAAGCTGACAGCACACACACAAACACACACACACACACACACACACACACACATCTAACAGGCTCTATCACATTTATAACCACCACCTCGACAAACACACACACACACACACATAATTTGTGTACTCTCACACTGAATTAATGTACCTGTCCAGATGTACACATGCTCACTCTCTTTCTTTCTTTCGCTCATTCACAAATCACTCCTCTCTCTCTCTCTCTCTCTCTCTCTCTCTGGCCTCTCACAGAGCACGGGGTGATTACTATGTAAATTAGTGAGAGGGGGGGGGGGGGGGTGAAGGAGGAGGAAGGGGGGTCAGACTCAGCGTGCGGGGAGTACTTTTGTTCCTCTTTTCATTATCTCCCTCTATCGCTCCCCGGATCACTGCTATCTCCACACCGGAGGAATATTTTAATATCCGTTACAGTGCTCCACCCCTCCCGCTTGCACCTCCCGCACCTGATTCATGCTGAGTGAGACAGAGGGAGTGTGGAGAAAAAAAAAATAAATAAAAAAATAAGATGAATCGCAATGAACTAGGGAGACAAGGTTCAGGAGCCCAGTGAGTTGCCCACCCAGACAACATCTTTAGGGATCATACTAGACACATTCACAATACTGCCATCTAAGGAAATCTTGGCAAGATCAACTGATTTACTGTACTGATTATTGTCATTATAGCTATCAACTGTATTACGACTTATAGCAGTATAATACTAAATATGATTATATTTATTAAGATCATTATTATTATTATTATTATTATTATTATTATTATTATTATCCAAGTATATAATAATATTGTATAAATTCAAGTTTTTGTATTAAATGCGAAAGCATAAAGCAGTCATTTACAAAATGTAGTAAATATTAGAATTTATTACACAAAGTTGATTAAATGATAATTTTATATTATGTCATTAGTTTCAAAACATTAAATTATTCTGTTTAATTAATTATTTCTCTACATTAGAAATTAAACTGCTAGCGGGTGGGAGAAAATGGTAAATATCTAATCTGTGAGTGATTAAGTCATTTGATTCATTCATTAATAAATGAATCATTGGCTCACTTAATTTAAAAATGTAGATTTCATTAAATATTGTTAACGGTATAATATTAACAGTAACTTATGGAGTGGAGGTGGAGGTAAATGGTAAATATCTAATCCCACTGATTCATTCAGTGATGGATGAATCATTGGTTCACCTTAATTCATTGAAAATGCAGATAACATTATTAGTAGCAGCAGCAGTAGTAGTAGTAGTAGTAGTGGAGGTGGTAGTGGTAGTAGTACACTGAAATCAATGGTTCATTGCAAATTGTTGCAAACAATCTATATAAACTGAGTTTAAACAAACATATCTAGTTGAATGTTACAAAATTTTATTTGTTTGTTTAAATTTAGCCCGTATAAATTGTTTACATTATTATATGATTTTATTAGTATCAAGATATTAAGCTATTACGTTTGTTTAATTATTCCTCTAAATTAGAAATTAAACTGCTGAAGGGTGGACAAAAATATTTAATCCGCGAATCAGTCTGCCTTTTGATTTATTCAGCAATGAAGTAAACAACTCTTTATTGAATAAATCATTGATTTACTCATTTCAAATTCAGACCACATTATTATTTATATTGTATTATTATTATTATTATTATTATTATTATTATTATTATTATTATTATTATTATTATTATTTTTCTACAAAATGTAGAAAATGTAAATTAGAAGAAATTTTATACACAAAGTTAACCAAAAGATGACTTTTTATTTGATGAATGTATAATATTTTAGTTAGTATCAAAACATGAAACTATTCTCTTTAATCAATGTCCTCTAAATATGAAATTAATCTGCTAGTTGGTAATGGTAAATATCTAATCCTCGGGTCGATTCATTCAACAATGAAATATACAACCCTTTAAAAAAGAACCATTGGTTCAACCATTAAAAACATACATTTTTTTCAAGTTGAATAATAACGATCCATTGTGAAATAAAAGTAACATGTTCTAAATCAATCCCTGCCGTTTTAGCTATAAAACAATGCTTCCTCAAAAGACAGCTGCATATACAATAGTCTATAGTAAAAACACTCTCTAGGTTAAAGTACAGACATAGCAAGACTTATTTTTATTATAAACAGCATACAAAAACATATTTACCCAAATTTCAATTAGCCTCAAACCATGATAAAAAAAAATGCCATGTCAACATGAAGTAAGACCATTGTGTGTGTGTGTTTGTTAGTGTCGGGCCGAGGGGTATGATGGAGGATAGCAGGGCAACATTCAGGCCAATCGGTGGGAATGACACTCAGTGTGTTTGCATGTCTGCAGGCAGCAAACGTTCACTATGATGAGCATGCGTTCAGACAGCAGACACACGGCTCCCTTAAACACACTAAAATTACAGAGAGCTCCAAGCACAGCCCAACGTCACATAATTTCTCTGTGTGTACAATGATACGGTTTTATGTTTTTGTTGTGAATTACAATGAAAGGTGGATATAATAATAGAAATACTCATTGTGGAGTGTGTGTATGTGTGTGTGTCCCGCGCATGCTGAGGTGAGCAGCAGATCTCTCTCATTAGTCGGCCTCTATTGTTAGTGTTATCTGAGGCTGACTGATCTAGTGTGTCTAGGGGTATTGTCTTTTTACCCTCTCATCTACTTGTGTAAGGCCCCCTGGGTCTCTCTCTCTCTCTCTCAAACACACACATATGCACAGACACACACATGCACATACACACAATTCAGCCTTTTTCACTCACACAAAGAAAACCAGCAGAAATCTCTAAGCGTGTTATTTAGCAAACGCTATTAAGTCAAGGGTAAAGGAAAGAATAGTGTTTGAATAATCATTTTTTTCCAGGTGCTGCCACACCAAGAATTACACATTTATCTTCACAGTCAAAGAGCTCGGTATAAATCCTGTATGAAAACAAGTCATCATCTTTCATTTTTAGCTTTGAAAAGCATTTTTTTTTATAAATGCTGGAGCCTGGAGTAAGGCCATATGCATACAGAGTGTACAACACTTTATTATGGTGGTAAATTATTCAGCTGTACTCATCAGTTATTAACTGTGTTACCTTTTTTGCACTTACTAGACACCTATGATGACAACTGTGTGTAGGTATAGTGTGTCCACAGTCATATTGGAGTTATAAAAAGACAATAAGTGTCTTTTTTATATCTCCTGACAATAAAATTGAATAATAAAATCCCTCCTATTTTGAGGCCTACCCAAACAAGACATAGAAGTGTGGTTTCCCCACACGCCGGATTGATTGACAGCCGCATAATAAAATGTCTCTGTAGTAATGCGTATAATCATATCAACAAGGCAGAATGTGCAAAAAGCAACTGGAATTAATCCTGGTTTGTGGACGTTAAATCAGGTTTATTTTGTACATTAACATATGCCTACAGTAGTGGATATTAACGTGTATCCTGTCATATTCGGGCCTTATTTTAACTATCTAGCCGCAAAGTCCAAAGTGCAGGATGCAAAAAGGTGCTATTTTAAGGACATAAAAATCTGCTCTACGTCACGGTGCATGGTCTAACAGGGTCGAGCTTATTCTCTAAATGAGTCAGGCGTGTTTTGAGAATAAACCAATCAGTCTCATCTCCCATTCCCTTTAAGAGTCAGTTGCGTCACACCATGGCACATTTTCTAGTATTTCTCACAAACGTTATGCGAGATCTGCTTCCTTCATGTCTGTCACTGTGCTGTTTATCTGACGCAGCCGAGACAGAGATTGAGGCACACTCTGACATGCACAAGGGAATGGTGGGCAGGGAAAACTAGCATTAAAGGCACAGGCAACAAAACAGCTACACTGTATTCAAAGAAGAAAATTCCGAAATTCTGAAAGGTATAATCAATAATCTTTTGGGTGTTTTGAGCTGAAACTTTGCAGACACATTCTAAAGACAAAAAAAAAAAAAAAATGAATCTTATCTTTTGAAAATGAAGTAATAATGGTGCACTTTAGTGTAAACTCCTGATTTTGTCCAACATTTTTGTTTTCAAAAAATATAGCTACAGTTATTTAGTCTGCTGCAAACAAGTTTAAAACTAATGCAGTTCTGTATCGTGCCACCAAATAGAAATAAAAAAGGTCTTCTAATTAAACCCAACTTCATTTTGTACAAATTTTCACATATTTACAGGTATAGAGGACAAATTATGCTAATTTAAATCACAGTTTCAGCTACTTTCATTTTACACCACACCAAAATCCCACCAAAACATAGGAAAATGTAAGTGAATTATAACAGAGCAAACTTTTCTGGAATCATAGTAGTGCTGTGTCTTATTTGTTTAATCATTTAAGATTACATGCTCACTGACTGACTGAATGGGCTGCGTGATGCGTGAGGCCAGCAAACATGATGTAGCTTTCAGTTATGATGAACACAGTTTCCATAATTATACTTTATTTATAGATAATTGTTTATCTTGACATTTGTCACTGAACTAACACCATAGGTAGTTGGAAGATCAATGTAAAAGGCCTAAAAATCTGAAAAACACTGTTAATATATACTGAACTACAAAAAAAAAGGCTATTTGGGCAATAAAATCTAATTTCCATAACCAGAAATATAAATCTGAAATATAAAGCTGACTTTCAGTAGTTTGAAAACAGTGCAGCTAGGGCTGCACGGTATTGGAAAAAACGTACTTTGTAATATTTTTAATTTTCAGCAATTTATTTTGGAATATTTCACCAAATAAATTTAATTGCTCTATTTTGAATTAATAAATACATTAATATAGAATGGGGAGATTTTGTAGAGGAGTGCATTTGCTGAATATATAATAGACTAGTTATATAGTTACAGTAGAGTGATGATATAAATGAAGGAGTCTTACAGTATTCAGGTACAGAAATAAAGTAATCAAACAAATAATAAAGTTGTATGGTTTTCATTATATACATTCTTAAAGACAATACAAATTGCAAAAAAAAAAATCCTTGTGCCCAAATGCTTTTAACTCATTTGAAATGCTTACACAGTCACAGGCCTTAAAACACACACAGCTAATAAACTTTCATGTTTTCATGGTTAAACTGAAATGACTCAATAGTACCTGGTGATATAGATGTTAAAATGATATATTGTGTAACTTGAATTGGTGAATTGTTTTTCCAGTCATCACTTACCTTTCTTTATCAGCTGTAGATAATTTTTTTCTAACATACATTTTTTGCAATGCCTGCAGGCACCCAGTGAATACGAAGCCAACCCTGAGCTGTTAATATACAGAATCACCCACCTGACCCGGGGTCAGCAGTATCTGATCTGGGCAGCTGCTGTCACCACTGCTGGTAGGGGCAACATTAGCGAGAAGGTGACTGTGGAGCCCGCTGGGAAAGGTGAGTCCACCTAGAGTTTAATGGGAAAACAACTGTTATTGATAGCCAGATGCACTAAAAACATCAATATCTGATCTTAAAACAGACAGTTTGACGCATTCTGAGCAGAAATCAATGTTTGAGCTTTCCTGTCTGTTATTTTAATTTATTTATTCAATGATTATACAAGAATTGTGCAATTGGCTGACAAGGCAAAGGACCAGAGTGAGTGCAGGGTCAAGCAGTCAGCAATGCTCTCTTTTTCTGCATGCTTCCTTTCATTCTCTGCTGATGGATGGAGGTATAACCTGCCATTTATTATGTGGAGAGGAGTAAAAGCAACCAAATGAGAAAGAGATGGCAGACAATGACCAGGCCAATATGCCAGACAATGAAGGGGGCAGTTCAATCAATATTTTCTGGGTTAGAAAACGAGGGAGAGAAGCTATAAATGAGTGTGTTCTTTATTATTTAGCAACTAGTTCACAGCTGGCTCAAATAATACGAATCTCTTGATGCCTGATTTTCTATAGTCTCTACTGTATGAATGATTTACATTATGGTTATGTAATTCTAAGTACATGCAGTATGTGACCCTGGACTGCAAAATCTGGGTCAGTTTTTGGAAATTGAGAATCAACTGAAAGTGGAATAAATATCCTTTCCATTGATTTATATTTGGTTAGGATAAGACATTTGTTTGGGGGGAAAAAAATTGAAAATGTGGAATCTGAGAGTCCAATTCAATTTCTAAATACTGAGAAAAATCAATTTAAAGATAATCAAATTTGGTTTAGTGCAACCCATATTACTAATCAAAATTTAAATTTTATAGATTTACATAAGTAAATTAACAAAATATCTTCATGGAACACATTCTTTACTTCACACAGTCTTTAGATCAGATAAAATAAAATAAAAATCAACACGTTTGGCCCAATGTATTTTTATCTATTCCCAAACAAATAACAATGCAACCTAATAGCCCGTTTCTAATGAGTGATATGGTACAGTACAGTTCAGTTTGGTACACTTTTATGGCCATTTCCACTGTAAAAAGGTATCTAAAAGTGAACCGTACCATACCACTTTTTGTGTACCCTTTGCAAAGGGTACCTAAGGATGACAAAAGGGTACCAAAAGGCGGAGCTAGACGCACAGTTGAATGCTATTGGTTTACAGAGAAGTGTCACTCATGCATACTGTACAATAGCAAAAGAATGAAAAAAAAATACTTTTTTTTTTTTACATATGCAGCAGAGGCATTACACTGTAATACTATATACATATAACAAGCTCAGAGACCAGAGCTCAGACAAACCTTGTCTTTGTCTTGATGTAAAGCCACAAAGCCAAGAACAAAATCTGACATGTCTTGTTGTTTCACGAGGCTGTCTAAAAGTGCGAGCTGTTTTACTTTTTCCAGGGAGCTCGCGATTGCTCGTGTACACATCTATATTTGAAGTAACTTCTTGAGCTGATGACAATAACTGATTATTGAAAATTGATTATTGTGATTATTAAAGCACTTCTGATATCCGATTCTTTCATAAACAGAAAAGTACAAAAGTGAAGCTCAAAAAGCAAAGGATAAGCCTGAAAAAAAAAAGAAACGAATGATTCTCTCACCAACCTAAAACAAACAAACTGCCACCTTTAAATATTATCATCACCTTTTGGACTATTATGAACTCAGGATGATGGAACTACTCTCTAACAAGAGGTTAGATGTGATGGTGAAAATTAAAGACACATATGAGAGGTTTGCACTGATTGTGGGCAATGCTGCGTGTTGTTTTGAACCCAAATAAGGATTAAATGTATGCTGTGTGTAGTTTTTCTGTAATTGGTAACATATCGGAAACTGTAAGTAGCTGTATGTGTTCATATTTGTGGAATTTATTTATTTATTTTATATAATTGCAGACATTACTGTAGACTATTTCGCATGGTCATTAATCTGCAGTTATAATCAAATCATGTTTATAGAAAAGTTTGTAATAAACATTTATTCACAAGTATTTATGTGTTTAAAGCATCTGTTTTGTAAGAAGTGCTTCTCATTGGATATGTAAACCATGTGTAGATTTACTTTGATCGAGATATCCTCGAACGACGTCGACTTTGTCGTACACCAGCTTTGGTACCCTTTAGGCAGTGGAAACGCAAGCCAGATAAAGGTGACCCGCATCGCCCTGTACAGTACCATACTGTACCATTCAGTGAAAATGGGCCATAAGACTGCTTATATGCTTCTTAACCTAGCAGACACACAGCATTATAAGAAATAAATATTAGGTTAGATTCAGGTTGCCAGCTTCAAAGGACAATGTTATTTTGACATCCAAAAACGACGTGAAATGATGACGTTGATATTCTGTTGATTTTAGGTTGTGTTGAAAAGTGACCGAAATCCAACATCAACCAATATCTTAAACCAATGTCACATTGATGTCAAATACTGACATTTATTCGTCAGGTATGGCAACTAAAATCCAATGTCTAATAGACGTTCTAGTGGTAACGTTCACACAAGGTCAAGCTGTAACCTCTTTAGACGTTGATATTTTGTTGTTTTTAGATTGTGTTGGAAAGTAATCAAAATGCAATGTCTGTCCGACCTTAGACACTGATGTTGGTCAAACTTTGGGTTCTGAAATCAACCCGATTTTTATTTCCAAACAAAATGCAATGTCCGACAACATTGGGGTACCATGTTGATGTCCTGTGCCAACTAGGGCCACACATTTCACACAGAACATGTTTGACATGGCGAGGCAGTGGTGCAGTAGGTAGTGCTGTCGCCTCACAGCAAGAAGGTCGCTGGGTCACTGGTTTGAACCTCGGCTCAGTTGGCGTTTCTGTGTGGAGTTTGCATGTTCTCCATGCCTTTGCGTGGGTTTCCTCCGGGTGCTCCGGTTTCCCCCACAGTCCAAAGAAATGCGGTACAGGTGAATTGGGTAGGCTAAATTGTCCGTAGAGTGTGAATGTGTGTGTGGATGTTTCCCAGAGATGGGTTGCGGCTGGAAGGGCATCCGCTGCGTAAAAACTTGCTGGATAAGTTGGCGGTTCATTCCGCTGGGGCGACCCCGGATTAATAAAGGGACTAAGCCGACAAGAAAATGAAATGAACTGAAACATGTTTGACAATGTTAGGTGCAGTGGAGTGAAATATGGAATAAATCCATAGTTTTATGAATTATTACAAATCTCATTTTTAACTTGGAGGGTTCATACACATTTTTACTACTAAAATTCCAAGACTTTTCCATGACTTTCAGGTACATTTCCATGACCTATTGTTTCATGCAATGTCTACATATGAAAAGGAAATACAATGCATGTTCAAATTTATTACAGCATATCGTAAACACAGAAATCTATTTCAAATTATATTTATATTAAGGACAGCCTATTATGGGATGGGGACAGTGTGAAAGTGTGATAGTGTGACATCACGCGAAGCGGCTTCCGGGTCCAAGTACTCTATTCAACTAAATGGGAAGACTCATGAAATGGTAATAATAAACGTTTACAAAGTGATTTAATACTTTCGAAAATCACGATCGCAATTCATATGTCCATGCCTAATATCCCATGGCTAGAAAGTAATTCATTTTTTTATAAATTGTTAATTTTTTTTTTTATTTGTTACACAGCAAGCCCAGAGATTGTTGTGTACACTATGACTTTATACAAAATTAACTTATATGTGTGATAGGAATAAAACGTAATCATAAACGAATGATTTCTCCACTCAAATGAATGGCGGCTTGGACCCGGAAACAGTATCACATATGTCACCACTTAACATGCGGATAGAAGTCAAGACAACTAACTTATATTCAAGTATACAAATATTTGTTTTTCATGACTTTTGCAAAACTTAGTGGGTGTTTCTGTTTTTCCAAAACTTTTCTAGGCCTGAAAAATGCTACAGTGTATATCAAAATCCCATGACTTTTCCGGGTTTTTTTCATGACCATATGAACCCTGTAACTTGTTTGATGCATTTTTAGAGCACTGCATTACTGCAAAAGACTCCAGGTCTGTTTAGCGTTTTAGGCCCAAATAACCTTTGCCAACCTTCATTTACTTCCTTTGAAGAGTTTACAACTTAATTGGAAAGGTTAGTCCTCCCTACTACTTGCATAAGATATTTTTCATACTAATAAATTTACATATGATTCTTTGTACATCTTTTCAGCTCCTGCTAAAATCCTGTCTTTTGGTGGAACTGTGACCACTCCATGGATGAAGGAAGTCCGGCTGCCATGCAGCTCTGTGGGAGAGCCAACACCAACAATCAAATGGACCAAAGACAGGTTTGCAATAACTTTACTATTAGTATGGATACCCATAAGTTTAGCTGTAAGATCACAAACACATCTTAATTTAGTCCCAGTTCTTAGAAATTCTGCTTTATCAATGAATGAGCAGGTCAATATGATTGTAATCTGATCCTCACAGTGAGGACACTGCAATCCCAGTCACTCAAGATGGTCACCGGAATATTCTTTCAAATGGTACCCTGGTGCTACGCTCTGTGAAAGCCGAGGATTCTGGGTACTACACCTGCACAGCCACCAACACGCTGGGGTTTGACACAATCATCGTGAACTTGCTGGTACAAGGTAAGAAATACCGTATTTTACACACTGTCCTGCAAAATGATCCTGGGTCAACAGTAGCTTGCTGTTTCTGGAACAACATTTCTATCAACCAATTGAGTTCAGTTTCAGAGATGCAGTCATATTTGATTATCTTTTGCTGGCCTAAACAAATCTCCTATCAAAAGTGTTGAGATTTAACACAGATGTCACTTTTCAAGAACCTTTCTGTTGGCCAAGGTGTCAAATATGAATGACCATGTAAGCAGTGATATATATTAAGCTACACTGTCAGTCGAAACATATACATTTTAAAAGTGCAAGCAAAGCAGATGTGCATGTGTATTGTGTTGCAGTGCCTCCAGACCAACCACGTTTGACCGTTTCCACCACGTCCACCTCTTCTATCACTCTGGCTTGGATTCCTGGAGACAACGGAGGAAGCTCCATCAGAGGTACAGTACAAACATCTGCCCTGTATCTAACTTTTTACCTTACACTGTTTATATTGATGACTCCTCAAAGAACATGTATCTTTCTCGATCTCTCTCTTTTCCCTATCTCTAAGGTTTATTACATTTGGCACATTTTTCTATCTCTGTCCATCTTTCGCCCAGATTGTTTAATCTGTCACTGTGTCACATGCTACCGTCAAACTGCTTGCATCTTGCAGCAAATTAGGTAAAAACATAGAGGTCTGTGGTGTTTGTGTGTGGAAAGGTGGGAGGAGAATAAGGAGCACACAAGCCTGTCAGCGGGTAAATCCTTTTGATGTGGCACCCTTTATTTTGCCATCTGCCAAAGCCAAAGTGAGACACCAAATCTGGGCCGCTCCTAATGAAAGGCGACGCCATATTGTGCGTCTATTTGCATAACTGTGCAGTCAGCATTTCTCTCTCTCTCTCTTTGGGTAACTAATGGAGGTTTACAGTGATCTAAAACATCTGAGATTGTTTTTCTGATTAGTCTGTAAGGTTAATGCTCCATCTAGTGGTTTTTGTTAGGATATATATGTCACACAGTGTCCTGAGTCACAACAAAAACAAATCCATGCTTTGGTGATTAATACTGAATAAATAAAATTAAATTAAATAAATAGTTGATCAAAAAAAAATTATAAATAAAACTGTGTTAAATGAAACACATGTTATATAGTATGTAGTAAACACTCCATCTTGTATAATCAACAAGCAGTGGTATGTTAAAATGTGTGTTAAAAAATTCAGTAATCTGATTGTTCTGTGTGTTCAGGTTTCGTGCTGCAATATTCAGTAGACAACACTGAGGAGTGGAAGGACGTTTTCATCAGCTCCAGTGAAAGATCTTTCAAGTTGGACAACCTGCGCTGTGGCACCTGGTACAAGGTTAAACTGGCTGCAAAAAACAGTGTGGGAGCCGGTCGCATCAGCGAGATCATTGAAGCCAAGACTCACGGCAGAGGTGAGGAACTCTAGCCATCTTAAGGCCAATTTATACTTCAGCATCGAGTCCACCCAGTAGGTCCAGCATAGCCTACACTTCACTGTCTCCTGACCTGCACCTCTCAAAAAAATCTAAATACGCAACTTAAAGCATAATGCATGATCTGTGTTTTGCCAACTTGTTAGCAGTGACAAGTGTGAGTGGGGACTAGAGCGAGACCAGTAGCGGAAGTTTTTTAAACAACTAGTGTGTCCCATGGATGAATACTTTTGTTTTGTGTTTATTTTATGAATAAAGTTGTTGAACGTTCACAAGTTGCCACCTCTTTCTAGACTAGCTTCACACGCATGTCTGGTGTAAACTCAAAACACCAGCAAAAAAAAAGCTCAAAACATTAGAACATAGAAACCCTACCTCCTACAAGCATTTCGGAAGTGTTCTTGCAGAGAACCACAGACAAAATGCAGAAGTATAAATGATCACAACAGCATTGGTTACATGCAGGGGGTGGCAGACACCCCAAGGTCATCAATCGACCCTTAAGTACAAATCAGGCTTTGCTTCATTACTGTAGTTCAATTAATAATTTTCATTAAAATTAATTATTCTACCAACTCTTTGAACAGTTCCATGTGACATTATTCTTTCTCAATAACCCTTGGTAATAAAAACACATTTTTCTACTTTACCTTCAAAATTGTGACCGGCTAACTTCTGTTTGTCCTACCTTCTGTTGTCCTACTTTTACTACTTTAACATTTAAAAATGTAGGTTTCTCAATTCCGAGAACGCAGAGAATTTGTCAAGATACTTAGAAAATAAAAAAATTCGGAGACCACGAGAACACAACATGTCCTGATAGAAATGAGAGGCTGCATTCTGCCTGATGGTCACATGACCTTCACGTATCTTAACGGAAAATTATTTAAACATTACAATAAAGCATTCGTACAACAATTTATTGCTTTCTTGTTCCTTTTTGATATAAGAAAATACTTTGCACACTACAAATAAAACTGATTTTAATATGAATGTTAGCATTTAAACACCCTTAATGCGTTTATGCCTTTATTAAGATCATCATGTTAATGTTTACTTTCACCATCTCATTTATCTCAGGAGTTTCCCTGAATAAGTTATTTCTCTTAACATTAATAATTAATGTTAATAAAAAGCTACATAAAAAAGTACACAAAAACTTCCCAACTCCTTAATTCAGCCGCAATGACTTCTGAGACTTCTAGAGCAAGCTTTGCATCAATCATCCTCGATATCAAGAACGCATGCGGGTCTTTTCACACATCCTCCGTTCTTGCAGTCTTAAGTTTTGGAACTGAACTTTGGCGGTTTATGATGACGATACACGACAACACAAGCAAGAATGCATATTAAAAAACAGCCAAAACTTATTGTTGTGAAGCCATTGATAAATTTTCTTCCTAAATTGTTCCTTTAAAACATGACGTTTTTGAACACTATAAAATGTGGTGTTTTTTGTTTTTGTTTTTCAGAGCCACAGTTCAATAAGGACCAGCCTCTCTTCACTCACATCAACTCCACTCATGCACGCATGAACCTGCAGGGCTGGACAAGTGGGGGCTGCCCCATCACCGCTGTCCTGTTAGAGTTCCGCCCCAAAGGCACCTGGGCCTGGCAGAGTGTGCGCACCAACGCCTCGGCAGACATCTTCCTTGCAGAGCTGCGTGAGGCCACCTGGTATGAGCTGAAGATGAAGGCCTGCAACAGCGCCGGCTGTGGAAACCAGAGCTCCCAGTTTGCCACTCTGGATTATGATGGGAGTAAGTTCCAAGAGAGAGCAAACCTTTCTGAAAAGATTGCTTGTTTTTTTGCACAACTGAAACAAACTCCAAATAGATTTTACTGTAGCATGAGTGTGTTTGAAATTACATCACGCCAGTTCATTCAGGCATAAAACAGATTGGAGCCTTAAGTCAAGTAACTTGATTGTCATTTAGTACTTGTACGGATATACAAATATAAATCCTCCAGGGCCTATAATACAGGACAGCACAAAAGAACATGCCCAATTAGCAGTTAAATCAATTAATTAAGCTGTTTTAGGTCTGAATTTTAGAGATAACGGACCTTGACATGAGCACTATCTCGATCTATTCACTTATCTGTGTTTCCTCTCCTCCGCAGGCACAATTCCGCCTATTAAGTCAGCACGAGGGGAAGGAGATGATGTTAAAAAGCTTTTCTCTATCGGCTGTCCTGTCATCCTGGTCACATTGGGTATGGCTCTGCTCTTTATTATCCGCAAGAAACGCAAGGAAAAAAGACTCAAGAGACTCAGAGGTGAGAGCAAAAGAGGCAGGAAAATGTACTTTACATTTAAATATTCAGTAAAAGTATATTATTATTTTTATTAAATAATTTCAAAGCTTCTTTTTGAATATTCTATTATGTCATATGTTGTATTATGCAACTTTACAGTTTTTTTTTTTTTTTTATGAAATGCTTCTGTTTTCCCATGCAGATGCGAAGAGCTTGGCTGAGATGCTTATCAGGTAAGGATATAGTTAATAGTCTCTATACAGAACTCAAAAATTAAAACGGCACATTAATTGAATCTGAGGAACTGGCAGTGGCAATACTTTTTTTCCTCTGTCTTTGTGTGTGTCTGTCTGTGTTTGTTTTGCACCTGGAGCAGTAAGAACAATCGAAGTTTTGACACTCCAGTAAAAGGCCCACCTCAGGGACCTCGACTACACATTGATATCCCACGCGTGCAGCTTCTTATTGAGGATAAAGAAGGAATCAAACAAATAGGTCAGTGTGTTTGCATATAGCCAAGTCATAAACTAGTGTAATATACTTGTAAAAAATAATAAATGTAAATTATATATGTTTTAAAAAATATTTTAGTTCAAAACTTTGGGATCTGAATGTTAATTAATGAATATTTAAATAGTTCACCTTAAAAAATTAAGCTACGGCTGAACAAAATAACTCAAAGCGGCTTTTTAATCAATATCTATTTTTTTATTACTGAATTAAACATGACAAACCAATAAGAAACATACATTTTCCTCAAGACTTTTGTAATGGGTAATGTGTAATGTTGTGTGTGATAGGTGAAGACAAGGCCACCATCCCTGTGACCGACACTGAGTTCAGCCAATCGGTGAACCCTCAGAGCTTCTGTACGGGCGTGTCTGTGCATCACCCCGCCCTCATCCAGAACACAGGCCCTTTGATTGACATGTCAGACATCAGGCCGGGCACCAGTATGTCACAACTCAGAAACTCATCCCATAATAGGCTGAATAGTGGAGAATGTTTCACACACCATCTCGTTTTACTTTTCCCAGATCCAGTATCGAGGAAGAGTGTGAAATCTGCACACAGCACAAGAAACCGCTATTCAAGCCAGTGGACTCTGACTAAATGCCAGGCATCCACACCTGCTCGCACTCTCACCTCAGACTGGCGGACAGTGGGCTCGCAGCATGGCATTACAGTTACAGAGAGTGACAGCTACAGTGCCAGCTTGTCCCAGGACACAGGTCTTACACAAATTTTACTTATTTATAGTCTGTCTATTTTGATCATATTATGTGTAGTTTAAATGACTCTTTTTTTGCCAATCAATTGATTATCAACACATTTACACTCTCTTTGTCCTCTTGTGTCCTCAGATAAGGGACGTAACAGTATGGTGTCTACAGAAAGTGCGTCTTCCACATACGAGGAGTTGGCCAGAGCATACGAACATGCTAAGCTGGAGGAGCACCTACAACATGCCAAGTTTGAGATTACAGAGTGCTTCATCTCTGATAGCTCCTCTGATCAGATGACCACTGGCACCAATGATAACGCAGACAGCATGACCTCTATGAGCACGCCATCTGAACCAGGAATCTGTCGCTTCACTGCCTCTCCACCCAAACCACAGGATTATGACCGTGGCAAAAACGTGGCAGTGCCCATACCCCATCGAGCCAACAAGAGTGAGTTGATGATGTATTCAGGTGCTTTTAGAGGAGCACTCCACTTTTTAGAGAATATGCTCAATTTACAAGTCCAGTTAAACAGTTAAGTTTTACTGTTTTTGAATCCATTCAGCCAATCTCTAATTCTGGCAGGAGCAATTTTAGCTTGGCATAAGTTACTGAATGAATTGTCCTTTTAGCAAAGTACTTGTCGAGACAATAATATTGATTAAAGAAATGAAATTCTGATTCTTTCATGAATAATCTGGTTACAGTATGTTCACAAAACCATAAGTTGTCCCATTTGCTATTTTAGCTTGCAGAAGGGTGCTTGCAAGTCCATTTATGGCAGATACAGTATGTTCCCCTTGATGTGCACTTCGCACTGAGGGAAGGTCCAGAGTAAACCTCTACCCAGTAAAGAGGCATTACACCACAAAAGCACAGACTCGGTGAAAGGGCTTAGGATGCCATTTCAAATTGGGCCAATGGCCACAATATTGAAGGGTCATTCTAAACTGGAAGCAGATTATTAAACTAGAATGAGAGTATAAATCCTAGCCACATCGACCCAGAAAACAGCAGCTTTTCGTTTTCTGCCAGACTTCATACACAATTTAACTATAAAAGAATAAAGCTTTAAGCAGGAAAATTGTTAAAAGTCTTTAAAATTTAATATTGGCTAAATAGATTAAAAAGTGTAAAACGAGTAAAACTCACCAGTTTAAGTCCAAGTAACTTGTAAAATGTTATTTAGCCTTCTTATTGTCAATAATAGATAACAGTATTATAATATAAATGTATTTATTTCCTGCAGGTGAGTACTGTAACCTCCCCCTATACATGAAGACGGACCCTTTCTTCCGAAAACAGGCAGAACTGCACGATCCCTGCCCGGTGGTCCCGCCTCGCGAAGCCTCCATCCGGAGCCTCGCTGCCCGGGCCTATCACACACAGGGTCGTCACATGACATTAGACCCCTCCAAACAGCAGGCCCTGACACTGGGCCATGGTGGCTTGAGCAGCCTGACCAGCTCAGGGGCCTCTGGTACATCGGGCCCACCCTCAAGCGGGGCCGCTGGGAGCTCCAGCATCAGCTCAGGCACAGCCACCCTGCCCCAGAGGACTCTCACCATGCCCAGCACCTCCTCCACATCCTCAGCCCCAAGTGGGGCAGTTGCCGCTGGAGCAGGAGCGAGTGCAAGCTCCACAGGAGGCAGCGGCCCGACGCCCGGGAGCTCCAAGGTTGGAGGATCCAGAGACTCTCTGCTAGAGAGCAGCTCGTCCGGGCTAGGCAGACTGCAAAAGCAGAATGCTGGGGCATACTCCAAATCCTACACTCTGGTGTAGCTCACATACACGTATACGTATACAGATACAGTACATTCACACGCAAACCTGGAGTCTGAGCAGGGGCGGAAATAAACAATGGCAGGACAGGGGTCTCTTTCTCTCCTTTCCTCTCAGTTACCTTAATTTGCTTTTCTTTTTAATCTTCTGCTCAAGCTTTTTATTCAGCCTTCTCCAGGATTAAATATGCCAAACCCCAGGAACCTTTCCCTTATTTTGCCTTTTTTTTATTACATTTTTGTCCTTCTCTCTCACTTTCTTCCCCACTCGCCTTTCTCTTCTCTGTCAAAGACACCTTGGACCTTATGCACGAAATGCTTTCCATGTGCATTTCTTCATTTGATTTCTTAACCAGAAAATAGGGAAAAGAGGTTTTAAGAGACGAATTGTTTCACATTAACCCATCTAGATGTTTTCAGGCTGTCAAAAACATTTTTTTTTCCGTCTCTCAAATAACGTCATACTGCAACGCATTGCCTCGGAAAGCTTATGCATAAACAAATCCACAATGGTGTCCACCTTCCGCCCCTCCTGATCCTCATTGGTCCGGAAAAAACAGCTCAAAGACGAAAAGTCTGAACCGCCTGAATCGAGTCTTTGCGATTTTTTCATGCAATTGATGACACAGTATAGAGTGTTATTGACTATTTTGTAAACAAACCAGAAAATCATGAAAAAAATGTCTGGAGCCATTTTCACAAAGGATGTATGGTTACTGTACTTTTATTATTACTTTTTTGTTCGGTTTTCTATTTTTAAATTTTGAACTTTAGCACTAAGAAGGGTCGAGTGGATCCACTGAGCTTTCTCAAGCTTGTGTATGTGTGGTGTGTGCATGTGTATGTATACGTGTAAAGATATATGTATACATGTTGTCAGCACACACCTTTAAATGGACCTCTCGACCAGGCCTGTGCTTGGTCTCTCAGCATCGGAAAGGAATCTGTTTGGAGATGCCAAGTGCTGCCCACTGAGCTACAAGGTCCCCAGTCCATCTGAAAAGGGGTGACGGGACGGAGAGAATACCGAAAGGGTAGAATAATCTCCCTTCTTATCTCTCTCAACTCCTTTTTAATATGAAAGAAAGGCTCTGGTTTTGTTGTTTGTTTGTTCGTTCGTTTGTTTGTTCGATTGTTTGTGTTTGATGCCATAAACTTATTACCCCTCCTTCCCCAACCAGACCTCCCCGAAAAAGTATTACCACTTCCTCTGTCTCACTGTGAACGCCTAACAGCCTCTCCTGGATAAGGCGGGAAGAGGGCAGAGAGGTAGGGGGGAAGTAGAGGCAGATGGGCCCATGAACAGAGAGGGAGAGATATCTGCCATCGCTGTGTAGCTTTTCTGCGTTTATTCATTGTTTCTCTTTATTCTTTGCTTTCCTTCCCCACATGAAGACTCTAATGGTCATTCCTATTCGAAGGTCTTAGAGACTCTAGCTTTAGGTAGCGCAGGGGTGGATAGAGGAGGGAATGAGTGAAACATAGGAGGGGGAGTTTTTCGTTCTGCCCCTAAATGAATCGAGTATCCTCTCAACCCTCCATCGTTCACTCAGTTTCCAAAGCAAAGCCCCATCACAGAGAAACTTCCAAAAATCAACAAACTCTCCCAATGATTTAAATGGAAAAAAGTACTACATCAGGGCTCCTGCAATACAAAAGAAAAGAAAAAAAAAAGAAAATATATTGCAATGTTTGTTGTCAAAATATATACATATATATTTCTATCTAAAGATATAGTAAATATATACGTGGTGAGAGCAGAGATTTAATGCCATATCTAATTGAATAATAAAATTTTTATTTTAAAAAAAGATTTGAAGACAATCGCTCAGTGGGAGGTGCAGCAGTAAGCGAGAGGAGGTGTTGATTATGAAATGCTGAGATAAACGGGTAACATAAGAAAGACTGAAAAGGAATGGCAGAGGTTGCATTTTGACATACAACGGCAGTCGCCGTGTTGGGGATTCTGGGAAAAGACCTCTGAGGTTCCCAAACTAACTTCCTGTCATTGTTATAATCAGCCGGGCTGCATAGTGCAACATGCCTGTATGATATGAAGGAGATATTTATGGACATTTCCCAACACACTCTCCACAGTTGCTTGGAAACAATGGAAATGTGCCACTGCAACTCCAGCTCGTAGATGGACCCGCGACATCTGTGCGTGCCATCTCATTCCATGCACCATCTCTACTGCCCAATGAGTAGCTCAAAATACCCACAGTGCTTTGAGAGCTTTCCATCAGGCCCTTAAAGAGACAGTTCATCCAAAAATGAAATTTCAGTCATCATTCGTTTATGCTCATGCTGTTTCTAAACCTATGTTAACTGATTCTTGTTGAGGAAATGTTCAAATATTCTTTTTTTTTTTTTGTCCAAACAATGTAAGCAGGGGTGTTGCAATGTACATATCGAGAAAATAATTTTGATTAAAAAAAATGGAATTCTGATTATTTCATAAATAATCTAGTTACAGTATGTCCACAAAACTATAGGTTGTCCCATTTGTTATTTGAGCTTGCAGAAGGGTGCTTGCAAGTCCATTTGTGGCAGATAAGTTCCCCTTGATGTGCACTTCGCACTGACAGGACCTCTACCCAATAAAGAGGCATTACATCACAAAAGCACAGACTCGATGGAAGGGTTTAGGGTGCCATTTCAGATTGGGCCAATGGCCACAATATTGAAGCGTCATTCCAAACTGAAAGGAAGACTTCAAAGGAACAAATTCAAATGGCCATTCAGAACGAATTTATGGGACAATTTTGGCTCCCATTACACTTTTCACAAGTTTAATCATGCATTCCAAAAAAACTGTTTTTTGGGCTCTCTACATACTCATCACTTTGAAGATTTCCATTTGGAGGGTAGGATTTAGAGCATATAAATGACACCTTCAGAATGGAACACAGCCCCAGTATGTAGCTACTATTGCTGCACAAAACCGTGTCTGCTAGAACTGCCAATCAACAGGAAGTTCATCTTTTACCCTTACATGTACAGTTTTATGATTTGTGCTCCGCCCACCTAAACTCATATTTTGAGCATGATTTATTGACCATGAAAGATAAAACAAAGTAAATAAAGATGAATTTCAATGTATATAATAATAATAATAATTATAATAATCAATTTATTTGAGTACAATGATCACAGTTTACAGTGCCACAAAACTTGGAACATGCTGAATCCCAATTCACATACTTATACTATGCCCTAAAAGTATGTTATTTTTTGGTAAAGGAAAAATATATATTTTGAGAGTGTCATAGAAGAGTAAGTAAGCTTTGTGACATACTACTGCCTCATAAACAGATCGTTAGGTTGCTTAGTTACTTCCCGTCAATTATCTCGACACATCATCCACATTTCTTTCATATTTAATCACCTACCTTATTGGAAAAAAACAGCAGCAGGATAATCTGCCATTTGCGAGTCTTACATGCAGAGAGATCTCATCAGGTCTTTGGGTAATTAAGCATTCAGAAGTAAATTCCCAAACATATCTTAATATAAATTTACATTGTTGTTGCAGAGGAAATATAATAGAGAAAAGTTGCTTTAAATATGTTCCAGTTGGCTAGATACTGATTAACAGTTATTCAAAGAACTTTACCGAAGCCTCCCTACTTGACAGTTGGTCTAACATGTCAGCCATGTTTGAAGTTTGTTTCCACTTTTCACCTGTGTTTCTAATTAATTTTACGTCCATTGTGCAATGTATTGTGGGTAATATAAGCAGTTAGAGTATGAATGCTTCTACACTTTGAATTTTTACCAGAAATAGTAAACCAATGAGGAACCTTTGGCATACACTTTTCAACATACTATGATTTGAGACATACTAATTCTATTTTCAAATGCTAATAAGGATGGATGGTATGTGAATTGGGACGCAGCAACAGACTTTCATTGTATGGACAAAAAAGCTAAAAACTATTTAAAAATACTAATAATAATAATCTTCTTATTGGTTGTTTCATAAAAAAAAGTTTTGTGACTGAACAAATGATGACAGAAGGATGAACTATAGCATTTAGGTCAGGTCGCTCTTTTGATTTAAAAAAATTCAAGCTTTCAGCACGTCTGATAGGTCAAACTTTCTAAATCAGGAGAAAGATTGCTACATTTATGTACTGCATATTTATGGATGACTTAAAACATGCAACCCCTGCAATAGACTCACAGGAAATAGTACACATTTATTGTTTGTTCAACAGGCTTCAGTTTTAGGCAGCCGTCTGAACATATCTCATGATAGGAAGACTTGACGCAACAAATCATAAGGTTAAGAATAGGGACATGAAGTGTTGGGTTTAAAATTGAGCGAATTGAATGAGAATATATATATC
This sequence comes from Danio rerio, assembly GCF_052040795.2. Lineage (NCBI taxonomy): Eukaryota > Metazoa > Chordata > Actinopteri > Cypriniformes > Danionidae > Danio > Danio rerio. Next base: position 14,373,035 of record NC_141035.1, on the reverse strand, counting down.
TGTTTGTGGCATATGAAAAACAAAAATCTGTTTGACTTACCAGGAGATGTTATATTGGTCACTTAATAAAATAGGATTGTGTTACAGTGTACCCCAAAGTTGTGTAAGATAAATTTGATCGCCCAGATTCAACCCAATCTAGAGACAGATTTGCAAAGAATGTGGACTTGTTTAAAAAAAAACAGTGAAAGAATTATGTGTTCCTCTTATTGCTGCTCAAATGCCCACTGACTGGGTTATGTGTCTGTCTGATGGCAGACGTGCCCAGTGCATTTTGCCATGAACATGTTTCATTAAGATTAGACCGATATCTATATCAGTGTTCATGCCTGTTCAGGTGAAATGATTCCCTTAACCATCCCAAAAGTCCGATGTATTTTGCTTTTCTTACCTTTAAAAAACATTTGCTGACTATAAATGAACTTGATTTAATCTTTGGTTCCATTTTTTATTTATTTTTTTTCCAGGTTTCCAGCTGTTTTTTGTTCAGTTCGATGATGATTTACATTGAAAAGAAAATGCAGTTGTGTTGCGCAACGGGGCAGGCCTGTTTAGCAAGTCTTATCAGGGACCCCTAAGCTCCAACCAATCATAGGAGAAGCTATGTGGATTTTGGGAGGAGTTGGGATTAGAACTCCTCTCCACATGCCTGTTTCCCCGCCCAAATTAGCCCCTTTTACTTGACCAATAAAAAATTCCTCCTGCTATACCCAAGGCGTCCCTGTCAGCATAATAATTTCTAATCTACAAATAAAGACTCTTGTATATATGAAACTGTTTTGTATAAATAATTACTATTTTCGACATCTCCATGAGCAACCAGGGCACAATTATAAGTCTGGTTAAAGGTATAACTTTAAATGTGAGGGGATTAAAAAGACACAAAAAAGTATAAAATCTAAGAAAAAAGACTTTACACCTTGAGTTTTGAATGGGGCACATGAACCCAGACCAGATGTCTGGCATTTGAGTTCTTTTTCTCCTTTTTTATAATTTGTCCTATGTTTTGATTAATTTATGTTGTTGGATGTTTTGTTTGTTTTTACTTTTGTTTGGTTTCTACCTTTTTGGTTAACTTGATGAAAAATGGCATTGCATGCTCTGAATATTTTGCTGGTTATTAAAAGAAAAAAGGAAAAGGAGACAAATAACTAAAAGGGAAAAAAATATTAAAAACGCGGAGGGGATTCCTAAACTTTTATGGAAAAAAGTTGCTTAAATTTGCAATTGCTTGTGTTTAAATATACATTTTTTTTCTATGAAAATAAAACAAAAACAGAAAAAGAGTACTCCAACACCTTGTGCAATAAAGCTATCTTTCTATGAATGGTGCCTTGTCCCTTGTGTGATTTTTTTTTCTTTAAAAGTACATAAATATTTATTTCATCAACAGACATGATAAACTATACCATACTGAATTGTGTTAGCCAATAACACCGTAGAAATATGTGACAACAGCAAATGGCCTTGCATTTAATCTACATTTTAAGCCAGACATTAGGGAGTTACAACAGTTACTGTATGTTTACATTTTACAAATGTATTCACAACGTTTTAAAATTTAGTAAACTAAATTGTTAAAGATAAAATGGCAGTCTGCAGGACTCGTAAAATCCGAAATCTATCTTTACCTACCCGGTGTGCCAGTGGAAAAAAATCTGTATTTCAATTAGGCATGGACCGGTATAAATTTTGGACAGTATGATAACCTTGCATGGAAAAAAAACACAAGTTCTTCATTAGTTCTTCATTAGTTTCAAAAACACATATTAACTTACAATATAAACGTACATATACCTTGAGAAGGGTACACTCTCAGAAATAGAAGTACGGGAGCTGTCACTGGGGTGGTAAGTTTTCAAAAGGTACAAATTTGTACGTAAAACGTCCATATCATTACTTAAAGGGTAAATATTAGTTCCTTAAAAGTACAAAAAAATTTAGGTACTAATGTATACTTTTGAGGTACCAATATGGACCCTTTAAGTACAAATGTGTACCTTTTGAAAAAGTACAACCTCAGTGACAGCTCGCGTACCTTTATTTTTGAGAATGTATAACAGTCCATTTCTGTGGTTTTAAAACCTTGACATTTGAAAACCGCGGTAAACCTTGAAACCAGTTATTGTCCCATGCCTAATTTCAATGCCTCTACATTTTCTCACAGAGTAAAACATTATGTATGTGCTGTTCTGCTGATAAAGCAGCAATAAATCCACTTGTTGTTAATAAAGTTGAAAAGCCAGAATATTATCAACCACCTCTCAAATAACATATATATTACACACAGTTGAGTTAAAGTCAGAATTATTAGCCCCTGAATTATAAGCCCTGTTTATTTTTTTTCTTCAATTTGTGTTTAATGGATATTCTTTTCAACATATTTCTAAACAAATTAGTTTTAATCACTCATTTCTAATAATTGATTTTTTTAGGGATGCTTCAATATGAATTATTTGGCTGATATTGATAACCAATAACTCTTCAGACTTGGAGGCCGATAGCCGATATAAATAAGACGATAATTATAAATATTTCAAAATGGTACATTTTTATACAACAAACTTCATAAAATATTGAACTGCTCTTATGAACTGAATAGTATATATTCAAAGCAAAACAGCTATAAATTCAAAATTGCAAGGTGATTATATAGACCTATATTCAAAATTTCACATAAATCAGCATCCAAAAAATAAATGATTTTCTTTTCTTCATAGCAAATTTACATGCAACTTAACGGTTGCATAAAAATAATAGGTTAAATAATAAAATGGGATTTCAACAAAATCAACAAGAATCATCAAACATGAATCAACAAGAAAGTTAAATATGTTTTAAATAAAATAAAATGAAAAAGCCAAGGACTGAAGCCAGCTTAAATGTTCTTGAATAAAAGGTTTTACAGTGATGTACATATGTACAAATATGTCATGTCCGAAAAAGCCTTTTTTAGAGGTGTTTCGACAGTTCAGAGCCACCGTACAAGCAAACAGCTAAATATAGATAGTACTTTTACTTTAGAAAATGTGCCATAGATTCATCCTATTTGGCGTTTGTTTTAGATTCTTTTGGACATGTGTAGCTGCTGCTTGTCAGTCAGACAATGCTTATATGTTCGTTTTTGCTGTCAATTGAGGAAAAAATTATTATGAAAAGTTTTTGATAAACCGCTGTGAGTTTCGTTCAACTGTGGGCGCAGATTTTCCCTCGCAGTCAGATTTTGATTTAATACCTAAACTGATCATTAAGCACAGATGACTTTATGATAAACACAGTGCATAATATAAAGAAAGAATGTGTGGTGAGTTAAGAGCCCCTATGCTGGATTTAGTGACTTACGCACTTCTCCCCTGTGCTGCTGTGATGGCTGTCAGTTCAGTGTGTATGTATGCGGTGACAGTCCTCACATATGCTCGTTAAAATCAATATGAATATTCTAATCAAACTGAATACAATCTTACATCAACAACACATGGCAAGCAACGTGTTGATAATAACAAATAATCATATTAGATTACAAACAACCCAACAAGTTAAGCACGTGTGCATCACTGCTGTTATGTTTACACATGTTATATATTTTTTTCTGAGGCGATTTAAAGCAAAATACACAATGGCACTCAATCAAACATATCTACAATAAGAAGGAATGTGGTTACTTACTGAGTTATTAACGCACAGCAACACCACATGATGTTAGGACGGACTTTGAAGAAATAAACTATGTGAGGAGAGCTCCATTATAATGCACTGGACAAGTCTGAACAATTTCCGCCCACGCATGTGAGAGGCAGACAGTTTCGTACAATTACGTAATTTATCGGCTTAAAGATATTGGCCTAGTTTATCATATCGATAACGATAATCTTAAAAATAACATTTAACGGCCGATAACGATATGGCCGCCAATATATCGTGCATCCTTATGATTTATTTTATCTTTGCCATGATGACAGTAAATAATATTTTACAAGATATTTTCAAGACACTTCTATACAGCTTAAAGTGACATTTAAAGGCTTAACTAGGTTAATTAGGTTAACTAGGCAGGTTAGGGTACTTAGGCAAGTTAATGTTTAATAATGGAATGTTCTGTTGTGTCCGAAAAAAATTATAGCTTAAAGGGGCTAATAATTTTGACCTTAAAATAGTTTTATTTTTTTTAAACTGCTTTTATTCTAGCCAAAATAAAACAAATAAGACTTTCCCCAGAAGAATATATCAGATATTATCAAAATTTCCTTGCTCTCTTAAACATGATTTGAGAAATATTTAAAAAAGAAAAAAAAAATTAAAAAGGGGGCTAATAATTCTGACTTTAATTGTATATAGAACTACTTTGAAACATTTTGAAATGTTTTTATAGCTGCAAAAAAAAAAAAATGTTCACTTAGCATCATTTTTTATTTTTTATTTTTGGTTATTTAAAAAAAATTAAATAAAAACTTTAAGTTAAATATCACTCGCTATTTTCAAGAAACGACTAAAAACTCAACTATTTAGTCTCCACTTCACTTCCTAATCTGCAATTGCCTCTGAATATCACACTAACTGTACAAAAAAAAAAAAAAAAAAACTACTAACACTTCCCTTCTTAGACTTTACAGACCTGAAACTTGCCTTTAGTACTTATTCATTGTTGCTCTTAGTTGTGTAAATTGCTTCCTTGTCCTCATTTGTAAGTCGCTTTGGATAAAAGCGTCTGCTAAATGACTAAATGTAAATGTAAATGTAAATGTATTACAATTCTGTTGATTTAAAAATAAACATATAGCTCATAACAAATTCCATTATATATATTTTTACTTTTTAATTACATATAAAATTAAACTTTTGCCATTATCACCCAGCCCCAGTACCGTGCCATTAGGTGCTTGCTTACCATTGACAATGCAGAATTCATCCATTCATCCATCCTTGCTCCAATATTCTTGTTCTCTTTCATTAATGCTCAGCACTTCAAATTATCTGATTGAAAGGTGGCCAGTTTTCTGAAATGGAAATCACAGACACTTCCTTATACAGTGTTCAAGATATTGTAGTAAAAAGTGAAAAATGTGAACGTAAAAAGGTAAAAACTGGCATATTTTGTATGGGACATCTGGCAGGTTTTGAACTTGTTGTTATTATTTAGTTTTTTTTTTTTTTTTTTTTTTGTAACTGGGATTCTTATAATTAATCCCAGTTACAAAAGCATAATAAAAAGCATAATTAAAAAAATATAATAGTAGAAATATAATAAGCATAATTAAAAATATAGGTCACAGTAGCAAACAATCATTCCACATTTTATTACACAAATCAATAACAAAATTAAGGCTAGAAAAAAAATTACAAAACAAAAGTGAATATAACTTATTTTAACAATATCTAAATGCATTTAACATTTTATTCAAACATTTCAAATGTTATTTTATGTTTAAGCTTTCGTGTTTTACTCTAATTTGAACCATTCTACAGTGTTTGCGTTTCTGCAAACGAAATTATTCAGCTCATTTAATGCTAATGCCTGTATGATGATGTGCTGTAATGGGGATCTTTCTGGAATGAGAAACTAGACCTATAACAGGCATGCGATACCATTTTAATTTAACCTGAATAATCAGCATATAACTACCTTGAAAACGATCACGATGGCACCAGGATGGCACTCTTTCACCTTTCGATTACAGGTGTTTTTCTTCTTTGTGGCTAAATTAGCAACTCCTTGCCACATAACCAGTATAGCTCCTTGCAGCCCCCTCTGTTGGTGAAAATATTCACTACATTTCTGCACTGTGGCGAATTTTTTATTTGTTTCCTTGTTTTCTTCTTTTTCATTATCCGAGGCTGTCGTAGCGTTCTGTCAAGCTGGGACATTTCCGAGGATATGTGCAATGAGGCTACCACAGTACACCATATCAAGGTTTTTTTATTTTTATTTTTTTATTTTATTATTATTATTATTATTATTATTATTATTATTATTATTATTATTATTATTTTGCTGTAAAGAACATACAGAAAAATAAATAAATGCCAGGGGATAGTACAGTCAGGTGTGCAAATAATAGTTACAGAGTAACAAATATATTGTGAACGTTACACAATGAAATAGTTTTATGAGCTTTGGGATTGTGTGAAATAGCAGGAGTGTCCAAGTAAGATTTAAGGTCCTTACAGAAAACAGGGAAGTACGCCTTGACATCTTAAAACCTACATTTATGTAAGTAGAATTTAGCAAGCAAAATAAATTTATTAATCAAATAATATTTGTCTTTGTCTTCTTTAGGAAAGTTATGACATCCAAATAAAATATCCTTATACGACAAAGATAAACTTTGAGAGGAAAAGGTGTGTACAAAAATACAGAAATCCTTCCAAAATAAATTAGCATAAGTACACTCCCAAAACATATGGGACACAGATTCATCTTCAGTGCCACAGAAGGAACATGAAGTATCAATATTTGGATACATCTTTTTAATATAAAGTTTAACAGGGTAAAATAAGTGCAGCGATTTTTAAGAGACATCTCTTACTTTATTGGTTATTAAGTATTTGCATATTAAGTATAATGTCCACACTTTTTTCCATGGGATATTCTCATGTAAGCCATTCCAGTGGGACACTATATATGGAAGAGAAGTAAGCTCCGCCTGAAACAACTGTTGAATTCTTTTGTTCCGACCAGAGGGAGTAGATATAAAACAAATTTTCCCAATCATTGTATCAAAAGGATGAACTATTGACAAAGAACTCTGGAATCTGGCAGAGTTCTTGAGAAGAGATATGGCTCCACGGGGAATAGCATCCATTATTATGGAGAACTCACGTGGAGTGACAGGAATATTGTATTTATTTAGAAATTCTGAATAAGAATACAAGTAACCATCAGAATTTAATAACTGAGAAACTAAGATAATATTGTTTTGGATCCAATAAGGTAAGAATAAGGATTTGTTTTTGTATAAAATATTACAATTATTCCAAATAAAATAACTGTGAGGACTAAAATTATGCTTGTAAATCAGATGCCATGCCAGAAGTACTTGTTTATGAAAGTTGGATAATTTGAGGGGCAATTTAGCGATATTATAATTACACATTAATAGAAAGGGGAAACCTCCAACCTTAGAGAAAACAATATTAGGAAGAGTGTTCCAAAATGAATCCAGATTGGATAGATACTGCTTTAACCAATTTACCTTAAAAGTGTTATTTAGAGAGCCAAAATCTAAAAAATTTAAACCACCACATTCGTATCGATTTATAACAACAGATTTCTTGACATAATGTCTCCTATGCTTCCACAGAAAGTCAAATAACATTCTATCAATGTCTGCACATACATGTTTATCTACATATAGAGAAAGGGCGGGGTAAGTCATTCTAGAAATACCTTCGGCTTTAGCAATGAGGGTCAGGCCTCTTAGAGATAAATCTCTCTGTAACCATAAATTAATTTTTTTTTTAGCTTTCTCAATAACTGGGCCAAAGTTTGATCTGCATCTGTTTTTTTCATCCTTGCATATCGACACACCAAAATACGTTACTTGTGACTTAACAGGAATGTTATAAAGAGAGGAAGATTGACAATCTCTGATAGCTAATAGTTCACATTTACTTAGATTTAGCTTTAAACCAGAAGCATTGGAGAAAGAGTCTATAAGTTTGATAGCGACTGGAATTTGTGATTTATCTTTAAGAAACAAAGTAGTGTCATCGGGTAGTTGACTGATAATGTAGTGTCATCGGGTAGTTGACTGTATGTGTTTATTAACAACATTAATACCCTGTAAATCACTACTGGAATGTCATGACGGTCAGTGACTACCAGAGGGCGCTGTAGTTCACAGACTCTGAAGATTTACTACAGCGCCCAAAAGACTACAAGTTCATACATACCACGCACATTACACCCGGTCCACGTACACTGATTGGCTCACAGCTGTTCCTGTTTCCTGTTAATTTCCTGGACTATTTATACAACCATTTCACCTCTGTTTGTCACTGCGTTGTTTGTCTTCTTTGTCATTCTTGTCCTGAGTTCTAGTAAGTCTTGCTACCGATAGTGGTGGGCAAAGTGAGGCTTCATGAAACACTGAAACAGTCGAAGCAAATGTGTCTGAGCTTCGAAACGTTTCGAAACCCCACTCTACAGTGACACCTAGTGGTCATTTTTTATGTATTGCACTGAAACAGCTGCAGCACATAGCAGTTGAGCAAATTGAAGTATTAAACTCTACTTTGTAGGTATAAACTTCAATCAATGTAGCGGAGCGGTTAAAGTGTCTGACTAGTGCTTGGGGAAAGTGGGTTCGAAGCCAGGCAATAATAGCTATTTTGAAATGCTTGAATACCAGTTGGTAATGCTTTGCTCTTGAATCGTTTTGTTTCAACATTTGTCTGATATCCGAATAAACAGTTTGTTAATAAATATGTCTTGTTTTGGTCTTAAAACAGGGTTGTTGCTAGGTCAGAAACTGTGGCCTGAAGTTATAAAGAATTATTTATATTATTCATAAAATTTCCCATTTATTGTATTTTATTAATGTCTAATATCACAGTACTGTAAAAATATAAATTATTGTTTTACAGTGTTACAAAAATGATACTAAATTGATGGGGTAACTGCAGCTGTAACATATTTAGGCTATACAAATACAGAAATATGATAAAAACTCATAAAACCATGATTTCGGAGTATTTGTAGAAGTCGGGATTCAAACCCAAAAAGTCAATTAATGAATAGCAACATCGTGCACATGCACAGTCCACTAGACCATATGAAATGGAATTTTTCACGACCTTGGCAGCCAAATGGAGATTCGCCAGGTCTCGAAACGCGTCTGAGGTGATCAATGTTTTGAATCGCTTTAGTCACGTGACCAAGTGTTTCGAAACACTTTAGTCAAGTGACTTGGGTGCTTCGGATCATGCTTCGGTGCAGTGTTTCGAAACACTTGCGCTTCGGGATCTCGACACTGTGTCGAAACGTCAGTTTCACGTCAGCCATCCCTAGCTACCGAGTTTCTTAATCTTGTTCTTGTATTTTTTTGCTAAAGTCTAGTTTGTAGAGTTATTGTTTCTGAGCCTTGTCTCTGTTTTAGTTTCTAGTTTAGTCATTTGTTTGTTATTTTGTATTTAGATCACCTTGTTTGTTGCACTGTAAATAAATATCTGCACTTGGATGCACACCTTTTTGTTTTTGTTTCTGTTTTGATCACGCTAAACGTGACTGAACGACGCAGTCACTTATGGATCCAGCGGATAATATTATAGTGCGCCTAAAACAAGGTAATCGCTCGCTGAGCGATGTATCAAGGAGTTTTTGGAGCTAGCCCTGAAGAGCTCTCATAGTGACTTGTTATTAATGATGTTTATTTGGGGAGGATTTTTGGATCCAGTCCTTTCATTAATGCCAGCATATGAGGAGGACTGGAACCTTTACCGGTTTATTGAAGCAGCTTTGTTGATCGCTGGCTCCCCTCTCTCTGTTGCCCTGAGGGAGGAGAACCCTCAGGAGGGAGGCCTGAGTGGAGGGCAACAGTGAGGGATATTTTCGGGGCCAGCTGATTTAACCAAGGGAAAGAGGAGAGAGGCAGGACTGGAGTTGCGGCCTAATCCGCGCCGGGCTGTCCGAAAATCACCTTTTTCTGAGCCTCTGGAGAGCCTTCTAGAACTGCGTGGAACCCCAGTGTCTGCTCCAGTCCCACAATGCCCGCCAGTTACGGCTCCAGCTCCAGAGCAAGCTCCCTCACCTGTTAACTATGCTCTCCCTTCTCAAACCACCAGACGGAGGAGGCGTAGGAACAGAGTGCCCGCCAGTGTCGGCTCCAGCCCCAGAGCGCCCGCCAGTGTCGGCTCCAGCCCCAGAGCGCCCGCCAGTGTCGGCTCCAGCCCCAGAGAGCAGTACAATGCCAGTTCCAGTCCGTCTCCTGGCTTTACCGGTGCCACCCAGACTCCTCGCCCTGCCGGCGCCACCCAGGTTCCTCGCCCTGCCAGTCCCAGCCCGGCTCCTGGCATTACCAACGCCATCCAGACGTCTTGCCCTGGCGGCACCTCCCAGATGTCTTGCCCTGCCAGCCCCAGTCCGGCTCCATGCCCTGCCGGTTCCACTCCAGCTCTTTGCTCTGCCAATCTCGCTCAGCCTCCTTGCTCTGCCGGCTCCAGTCCAGCTGCCTCCAGCCCTGCCGGCTCCAGTCCAGATGCCTCCAGCCCCGCCGGCTCCAATCCAGCTGCCTCCAGCCCCGCCGGCTCCAGTACAGCTGCCTCCAGTTCCGCTGGCTCCTGTCCAGTTGCCTCTCCAGCCAGCTCTCCTAAAGACCCCTGCCTTGTGTCCCCTACGGGATCATCCATGGGTCATCCCTCCCGACCCTCCCTGGAGGTCCTTCCCACTACTTGGGATGGATTCCCCGGCTGCACCCTGGCTTCCTGCTGGGGCGCCTGACCCACAAACCTACCCTGGTCTGACCCTCCCATACCTCCCCTTGTCCCTCCGCTTCCCCCATCCCCTAAGCAAATGTAATGAGTTTGCTCATTTCTTCACTGATAAGCACTGTTAGACCTTACCAGGCTTTTTTACAGTAGAACACTGGCAACACTGTTGCCAGATACTCACTGTAAAGATTTGGTTGCAGTAAGTAACTGGCAACAGTGTTGCCAGTTATTTACTGTAACCGAACCATTAAAGTGAGTAGCTGGCAACAGTGTTGCCAGTTAATTACTGTAATAGAGCAGTAGTGGTAACTAACTGGAAACTGTGTACAGTTAATTACTGTACTGTAGTGTTACAACTCACAGCATTATACTGCATACACATTAATAGTATGTCATAGTGTTACTAAAATTAATTAGTATTATTACCTGTTATTAAAAATAGAAGGCATAAAAATTCTGACAAATTTATTTTATTGTTTTGGCAGCAAACAAATATACAACAGAAAATATATAACAAATTAAGAAACCAGCAGATATAAATATCATCTTACATATTAATGAGAGCCACAGGTCTGCACAGTAAGGCTGTGGTCACACAGTGGTTTGAGTATGCGAAATTCTGTCATATGGCACTGCGAAAAGGAATGGGATTAAACAAAATAATTAGAGATTGAAAAAGCAAGCGACTGGTCCATAATTTTTGTTCAGAGAGGTCATGATTTGATCTTTGATTGGTCTCAAGCAAGCACATGATGCAGGTCAGAGTTCGCCAAGCTTGAACTTTCCAATACTGCAAATTTTTTTACTGCTGTAAAATTTGTCAAATGAGGTTGCATTCCAGGTCTGCAGCATTCACATGCGTATGAATGGAAGTCTGTAGGGAGAAAAGTGCAGTGTGACCGGGACTTTAAGCTGTAACTCTAATTAAACACACCTGATAAAACTAATTAAGGCTCGTTAGAAATCTACAGGTAATGTTGAATCAGGGTGGGAACTAAACTCTGCTGCCCTGCAGTTCTCCAAGAACTTGGAGTTTGACCCCCATGGTATATAGCAGGGGTGCTCAATCCTGTTCCTAGAGATCTACCTTCCTGCAGATTTCAGTTGCTACCCATAACAAACACACCTGCCTGTAATTATCAAGTGGTGTTCAGGTCCTAATTAATTGGTTCAGGTGTGTTGCAGTGAAACGTGTAACTCTCTCCTCAATGCGAACCATGCATAAAAAACTGAACAGCAAAAAACACAAAATAATTATTTTATTTTTTAAATTATTTAAAAAAGGCATATGAAAAGAACACATAGATAGATAGAGATATAGATAGAAACATGTTTGTCAAACACAGGCACATACTGTCAATTCTCAATAAAAAGTTTAAAATAATTATAAAAAAACAAAAATAAAGTCGGCAACACAGAGTATCCAAAGGATCCAATCTTTTATTGTTATACTTATTATTTACTTAAACAATTCTCATGACAACAAACTTTTATATTGTTTCTAATATAAATTCATAGGTGGAAACACTGCTCTGAAATCTAAAACAGCAACAAACTCACAACCTGGGACCTGACAGTGGAGCTTTTGTGTGTGGATGGTTATGTGTATCATGTTTTTGTGATTGCCTGTGATGATTTCTGTGCACATGTTACCTTACTAAGGTGATGGAATTTAATGGTTTTTATGTGCATTAAAACTGCTTATTTGCCAGAAAGATACATGAAATGTTAGCATCTGTACATTATGACAATATCCAATAAATAAATATACTTAAATAAAAGTAATGTAAGAAGTTATATGAGGAGAGGCTAACTAGCTAACAATGTAGCTTTCAACACATTTCAAGATAACTACAATATAACTTAAAACACAGCCTTATTTTAGAAACCCTCAAAATTAATTTGAACACATTTTACTTACTCATTGTAGATTCTTATTTAAAGCTTAAAACATATCAGACTACATCTGAATTGATGGACAGAGAATAGAGCACGCAGCAGTAAACAAATCAAACACGTGGCTCCCTTAAAGGGCCAGCATTTTCTGAAAACTTTTTCTAAAACTTTTTTGTTAAGAATAAGACAGCTTATGGGAGTGTCTGGTGATGCCTAAATCATTGTTTTCTGCCTTTAAAATGCACGTCTCTATGATTAGCAACATAAAGCATCAGAGTAGATGGGACAGTACTGGTTGAACAGTAATTTGTCATTTATTGTCACAGTTACTACCTGTAATGTGTACGTAAAGTAAGTTATTGTAATTTATCATTTGCACTACACAATTTAATACAAAGTCTGCTCCTTTTACAGTAAAATACTGTTTCTTTCATTACAGCAAAACACTGGCTATTTTACAGTTATTTACTGCATAATCTACAGGGTAACAGTGCAGTTAAGCTTTAACCTTAATTAAACACACCTGATCAAACTAAATCTAAAGATAACATGTTGAAGCAGGGCTGGAACTAAATTCTACTAGGCTGCGTTCCTTCCAGGAGTTTGACACCCCTGGTACATAGCATATTTTCAAAGCAACTGCCTACATGTATCACAATTATGCACATATCGTTTAATAAAAAACAATAAAAATATACAAACTTTATCCAAAGCAAAAAATAAAAAATAAATAATAATAATAATAATAATAAATAATCTGATTCTCATGTCGTTCCAAATCTGTAGTAATAATAAAAAACACAAAAAATAACATGGTTTATACATTTATTTAGGAAAGCCTTTATACTATACTGTTAATGCCACATTAACTTACTTCATTTGAAGTTTTCCAGACAAATTCATTGAGTCTCTGCAAAAATGTATGTGCGTGCTGTTTAAGATGTATTAATTTTTTTTATAAACATTTTTACTAGTTATTTAGCAATGCTTGTTTATGGTTGAACAGTAATTTCCCATTTATTATCACAGTAAATATCTGTAATGGTATATAGAGTAAATTACTGTAATTTATTCTTTGCACTACAGAATTTCATACAAATCCTGCTCCTTTTACAGTAAAATACTGTTTCCTTTCATTACAGCTAAACACTGGCTATTTTATAGTTATTTACTGCATAATCTACGGTAAGGGTTAACAGTGAGATTAATAATATCAGAAAGGCAATCAGCTCATCCAATCAGTCAAGTTGTGTCGAAGTCAAACTAGCTCAACCACAACTTAAGAAATCAGATATTATGTCTGATTTCATGGCAATTAACGGCAAAATCTTAGAAGAAATTGTGCAAGTTATGAAAACATCAACCTGCAGTCTTGACACGCTCCCCACATCATTCTTCAAAACGGTGTTTACCTGTTTAGAAATGGATCTTCTAAAAGTGGTAAATGCTTCACTTCTCTCAGGGATTTTTCCAACCTCACTTAAAACTGCAGTTGTTAAACCCCTCTTGAAGAAGATCAACCTGGATAACACCCTATTGAGCAATTACAGGCCAATCTCAAATCTCCCTTTCATTGGCAATATCATTGAAAAAGTTGTTTTTAACCAGGTTAACAAGTTCTTAAACTTCAGGGGGTGTTTAGACAATTTTCAATCTGGTTTCAGAGCACATCACAGTACAGAGAGCGCTCTTATAAAGATAATCAATGATATACGCCTAAATACAGATTCAGGTAAAATAACTGGTCTAGTTTGTAGAGTTATTGTTTCTGAGCCTTGTCTCTGTTTTAGTTTCTAGTTTCGTCATTTGTTTGTTACTTTGTATTTTGATCACCTTGTTTGTTGCACTGTAAATAAATATTTGCACTTGGATCCACACCTTTTTGTTTTTGTTCCTGTTTTGATCACGCTATACGTGACATCGAAAGGGAGGAGGAAAGAAATTGTTCAGCTATAAGAAATAAATAAGGTGAAACAGGGCAACCCTGACGAACTCCTCTTGACAGCTGCAATCTTGGAGAGGTGCCCCATTTAAGATTAATAGAGCAATTGGCAATATTGTAAATAGTTCTTATAAATTTACAAAATTATTCACTAAATCCAAGCTTTTAGAGAGATAAAAAAAATTATTTGTGGTTGAGAGAGTCAAATGCTTTATAGAAATCTAAGAAAAAAAGCTGTCATCATTAATTAATTTAGAATAATCTAATAAATCTAAAACAAGACGGATATTATTAACAATATGTCTTTTTGGCATAAATCCTGATTGAGTCTCATCAATAACAGAGTTTAGAACTTTTTAAAGTCTTTTAGCTAAGATACAGGCTAATATTTTATAATCATTATTGAGCAGACAGATAGGTCGCCAATTATCTATTAGAGAAAGGTCTTTTTTTGGGTTTAGGTATTAGAGTTAGCAAACCTTTTGTTAAACTTGGAGGCAAACTTTCTGACAGTACACTCTCCGAAAACATCTCTAGCAGGAATGGTGCTAATTCTCTTGCAAAACAATTGTAATATTCAGCCGTTAGGCCATCTGTGCCAGGAGATTTGTTATTTTTGAGACCTCCAATGCTGTCAATTATATCAGTAATATTTATATTTTTATCACAGGCAGATTGCTCATCATTAGAAATTAGATTAATTTCCTTTAAAGACTGAAAGAAAAAAGATGCAGATTCTTCGCAATAATTAGATTTATAGAGTTCTGAATAGAAGTTACTACAGAAAGAGGCAATTTCTTTAGGATTATTTGTTAAAATGCCATTCATTTGTAAAGAGTCAATAGTGAGAATTTTAGAATTATGTTTTTCCATTCTAAAAAAAATAAGCAGAGCTTTGTTCTCCTTGTTCTAGCCATTTCCTCCTAGAGCGGATATAGGAGCCTTTGGCTTTATACTTATAAATTTTATCTAATTTACATTGAAGTTCTGCAAGCTCTGTTAAATCAGCTTCTGTCATGTCTTCATGATTTTTCGTTTGAAGTGATATAATATTATAAATGACCTTTTCCTCTTCGTACCTCCTGCCTGACACATAATCCTATCTCGTATTTTAGTAACTCCCAATTAGATCTAATTTTTTTTTGTCAGATAAAGCTTTGGTCCAGTAGAATTGAATTAAATAAGAAATTATTTTTTTCAACTCATCATGATTAAGCAGAGAAGAGTTCATTTTCCAATAAGAGGCTCTAAAATTAATGTTTGAGTGTCCTGTGGATAGAGGAATAGAAAGAAGAATAGTGTGGTGATCTGTTAACGCGAAGGGAAGAATACTAACTGAAACATTCAAATTTTTAAAGGCATGAGGAACAAGCCAATAATCTATACAAGAAAGTCTTGATTGGTTCTTATTACGCCATGTGTAAGATTTAACATTAGGATACTTCTCCCTCCAGATATCAATTAAATCAAACTTGCCCATAAACATTCTTAATTTTGAATTAGGAGAAGTAGCCTGTCTGGGAGGAAATCTATCTAGATTGTTGTCAGGGGCAATATTAAAATCTCCACCAATACAGATCAGGGCATCTGGAAGTGTATTAGACCATACCAAAATTCTTTCACCTATCTCTTCAAACAATAAATCGTTTTCTCGGGAGGTATTATATCCACAAATGTTAACCAGTAATATAAAAACATTATTAACACAAATTAACAACACTAAAAAATGCCCCTTAGGATCAAGATATTTTTGTAGGACTGAGCCAGAAAAAGTTTTTTCATTATCATTACACCAGCAGAATGCTCAGAACCATGAGCCATCCAAACCTCATTTCCCTATTGATTTTTCCAAAAAGTAGTATCATTAAGAACAGAATGAGACTCCTATACCATAACAAGGTGCTCCATCAGAAATGACTTCCTATGCGCTTTGTCCCCAAACAAGACCACCTGCCTTTCAAATTTGAGTTGCGCTTCCGGTGAGGTGCACTTCAATATAAAAAAAATTAAAAAAAAAACTGAAGTAAATCACTGAAATGATAACAAATAATAATAATAATAATAAAATGTACTAAAGATTTTTTAAACATTTCATTACTATAACATACTCTCATAATTCATGAAAAGCTTCATGGGGCATATGAAAAAAGTGGATGGTCGAGTATGCTAGGTAAAAAAAACAGGTTAGGCGTACATGATGCGAGAATTTGCATATAAGTTGCATATAGTTGCAAACAACAGTATGATAACAATGTCCTAATTCATTGCATTAAAAATAAAAACAGTAGTTGAGAAGTTCGCTATCACATATTATCAGCATAAAGTTTGTTTGACATTCGCAAATTTAAGAACTATCACTAAAGTCACATACAACATTGGTAGCCTATTTTCTAACTTTAATACAATTTAATATGATTACAAAACCCTCCTTAATGATCATAAGCCTAAAGCTGATTTTAGCTTGTCATCTCCCAGCTTGACCAGCAAAGACCAGCTTGGAAATGGCTGAAACCAGCCTGTAAATGGCTAAAACCACTCTAAAACCAACGAACAAGATTTTTTTCAGCAGTTCTATCCAGTTGAGTCAACCCTGGAGGGCCACTGTCCTGAGTTTAGCTCTAAGGCTCTACACCTGCCTTGAAGCTTTAAGTAGGTAAGACCTGACCTGCCTCAGATGTATGTTGATGTACCAGACCTGTGGCTCAGTGTAGTTTGACCACTGGTCAAAATGCAGTTTCAACAAGTCTGTGCAACAAGTGCAATTGTGACCTTCCTATTTTCCTATTGCGCATACACACTGTGATGTAAATAAACTCATTTGGCTTTTTTTTAATTTTTTTTTTTAAATGCCATATGACTCCTTTTTTATTTGCCTCTGTTGCAATGGGTTTGGTTGGTCGAAAAAATTGCATAAAAATGTATTTTATCTTTTAAAATATATTAAAAATATATTTAATTGAGTCATCATGCTTTATTAAATACATGTATGTGCACCTTTACTTTTTTCATTTTTCATACTTTTTTCATTATTAATAATTTCTTAAACCAAAGATAAGAAATTAAAGCGTAAAGTGTTACCAGTTACATACCGTACATCAAAGGTGTCCAAACTCGGTCCTGAAGGGCCGGTGTCCTGTACAGTTTATCTCCAACGTCCTACAACACACCTGCCTGGAAGTTTCTAGTTAACCAAGAATAAGCTTGATTAGCTGGTTCAGGTGTGTTTAATTGTAGTTGGAACTAAAATATGCAGGACTACTGTCCTCCAGGAAAGAGTTTGGGCACCCTTGCTGTACATAATGTAACATAATAATTCAAAACTTAATTTTACAGTCTATGCTTATTATTTATATGATTTCTTTTCAGATTAAAAGGTATTAATTCTAGTTTCGAATGGTTTGAATAAAATGTACTACAAGAATTATTAGGCATATTTGACCTTTTCACTAGCATCAGCTCACCAGCAGAGGGAAGAAAGACACTACATAATTGAGAAAGAACTTGGGACTTAAATGTTTATTAAATGTGATAGTACATTGCCATGGCAGTTTACAAAAATCAATCACAGGATATCTCTTATTCCAAAGTTGAAAATGACTCATCACTCTCTGTATTTTATTTTGCTCCACACCTAGGCACACTCAAACCTAGGCACTCATTCACCCAGGCACATACACACCCATAAACAGTGTAATGTAGCATGTAAATGTTGCATGTAAAGTAGATTATTTCATAATACAGATTAACCTTAAATAGTTACAAAAAAAAGAAAGAAAAGAAAATCAATATAAATATTTAAAGTTACAGGGATAACTTACAAATACACAAATAAAAAGGTTCTCAGAATTTTTTTTACTATAAAGTGTTTCCAAACCTTTATGTTTTTTACGCTGTTGATCACAAAATTTTTATCCAACAACTATGGAAGTCAATGTTTTCCAGTTTTCAACATATCTTCCTTTACTCAGCAAAAAAAAAATAAATAAATAAATAAATAAATAAAAAATTGAACATGTGTGACAAGTAAAGGGTGAGTAAAAGATGACAAAATTGTAATTTTCAGGTGAAATGTGTGTTTGTGTAGCATCTATATACTTTAGCTGGGGACATTTGAGGACAAAATCATAAATAAAATAAATTGTTACCCTTAAAAAATGAAAACAGTGTTTAGTGTTAGTCTAATGTAAATTTAATAATGTTAAAAAATAAAACCAAAATACATAAATATTACAGTGATTATTACACACTATCCTGCATGTTTTTGTGTACATGTTGATCTCATTTATCATAAAGATTTCTGATCAGAGACTGTTTGTGGCGTCTGTAATCAGTAAAAGCTCTGAAATGTTTGTCGTTGTCTGAACATTTGTGTTCGTGCAAGTGTCAGCTATCAGTACATCTGAATACGTGACTGTGTCAATCAAAAGTCATCCTTTGACATGTGCGCAGTTACTGGGTGTAAAGGGCTCAGAGGGGAGAATAACATTGCGTCTTCATTGGTGCAAGATGGACACTTTAAAAGCTGACAGTTAAGTCTGACTGATAATTTATTTGTGATCTTTGTGCTTTTTCTGCTGGTACTTCCTGTACTGGTTTTGAATTGTAGCCGCCGCCTTTTCAGCAGAGGATCCAGTGTGTCCATTACTGGAAGAAGAGTCTAAAAATAACACAAAAAATGATTAGCATTTAGGGAATACATTAACTGTCCTTTGGCTTAGTCCCTTTATTCATCAGGGGTTACCACAGCGGAATGAACCGCCAACTTGTTCAGCAAATATTTTCACTTTATCATTTAATATACTCACTCTTTCTGTAAACTCCAATGCTGTTTCTTCGCTGTCCCTCGAACTACAAAGCAAAAAAAAAACACACACAAAAGCTGTAAACAAATATATTTTTTGTCACTAACATGTATGGTTACAAAGTAATAATAAGCTATATAAGCTGAGCAAAAAATTAAGAAGTTACAACAAAATTTATTTATTTATTTACAAAGCACTTCACATGTCACAGAAAAGATTGAAAGTCTTACAAATTTCAATTCCTAAATCTTTCTTAATACATAAGAAATAGTTCTGAAGGGTTCTGTCGTATCTTAGCAACAAAACCAGAAGTGAGATTCTGAGAAATGACATTTCTGTGATTGATTTGTTTATTTGAGCATCCTGAACAGCTTTTCAGACAATATGACATCAGGGAGGGGATTGTCTGAGTTTGAAAACTGTTCAATGAGTATTAGAAAAGTAGGTAACACTTTAGAATAACTATGTAAAGTTATAACTAGTTAATAGACCATTTATAAACTGGTAGTTAACAAGTTATAAATGACTTGTTAAATAAAAGTTAATAGTTTGTTAATTATTTATAACTGTGCCTTATAGATGGCTAATGGATAACTTACAAGCTGTTAGTTAACAAGTTGTAAATGACTTCTTAACTGTATTTTAATGATTTATAACTATACCTAATAAATTAGTAATAGATCATGAACAAGCCGTTAGTAAATAACTTAATAAAGACTTGTTAAGTATCAGTTAATAGTGTATATATGTTATTTGGACGTTATTCTAAAGTTGCAGCTGTTTTTAATTTATTAACTGTTAGTAAATAAGGAATAGTTGCAAGTTTAGAATAACGTCCCAATAACATACATAAGCTAATAACTAATGCTTAACTAACATATTTACTTACACTTTACTGATCAGTTGTTCACCATCTAATAACACCAGTGAAACTTTGTAGAACTTTACTGCCATGTGATGGTTCAGTATGTGTGTTTCTATACATTAAACACAACGTTCAACATTTCATCCGTGGGGTTTCTTTGGTAAAACACAGCACACAGAAAAGCCTATGACTGGAACAAGGTTAAGATACAAACATTTTATATTTTAATTATCACATCAAATTCCTGTAGCTTGAACTTGTTCCATCCATTTGCTGTTCTACAAAGTTTCACTGGTATTAGTAGATGGTTAACAAACGATAAACAACTGATCTGTAAAGTGTGAGTAAATATATTAGTTAAGCGTTAGTTATTAACTTAAGCATGTTATTGGGACGTTATTCTAAAGTTGCAACTATTCCTCATTTACTAATAGTTAATAAATAAAAAATAGCTGCAACTTTAGAATAACGTCCCAATAACAATATATACACTACTGATACTTAACAAGTCTTTATTAAGTTATTTACTAACCGCTTGTTCATGATCTATTACTAATTTATTAGGTATAGTTATAAATCATTAAAATACAGTTAAGAAGTCATTTATTACTTGTTAACTAACAGCTTGTAAGCTATCTATTAGCCATCTATAAGGCACATTTATAAATAATAACAAACTATTAACTTCTATTTAGGTCATTTAAAACTTGTTAACAAACAGTTTATTAATGGTCTATTAACTAGTTATAACGGATAGATATTCTAAAGTGTTATCAAAAAGTATTTTTTTAAATGTAAAAACTGCATCCATTCATATAATGTAACTGAATATTGTCCAGTATAAATCATACACTGTAAAAAAAAAAAAAAAAACATAAAACAACGGCCATAAAATTACAGACATTTACCAGAAATTTAAACATAAGGAAATTTCTTTAACTCAACGTCAGTTATTTTTTTAGTAAATGTCTGTAAATCAACAACTGTTATTTTACGTTTCTTTACTCTACACCCCAGCTGCCGGAAAAAAACAAAAAACAAATGTAAAATAACAGATTTTTTTTTACAGTGTATACACATAATTATTACTGAATTCAACTTAGACATGTGTAGAACTAAAATTGGAAAACAGCACTAGACATTAACTTAAGAATTTTGTGTTAAACTAACTATTCCGATATTTCTTCTTGCCCCTGTCTTACTTTGGTTAATATCTCAAGGTCAAACTAAATAAATAAATAAAAATGTCCAATAAACTGAAAAAAAAAGATTTTTGCAAAATTGTTGGCAACAATTTATATGGGTTGAATTTAAGCAAACAAATTAAATGGAGGAAATTTTATTTAGGAATGGTCAACAAAATTAGTTTGTTTAAATTCAGCGCAAGGAAATTGTTTACAACCACTTAACGTAAAAAAAAAAAAATACAATTAGTAAATCCAAGGAATCATCTTTAAATAATTTTTTAGTGTATGTTTCTTAGAATTAAATAAGATCTTGCAGGAAAATTAATCTATGTTCTATAGAGTATTGTAAGAATTAAAAATCTGACAACATGATGCTGAGAAAATGATAAGAACCTTAATTTATGGATGAACTGTCCCTCTGGCAAGTTCAGAAATTCACACCATCTCAAAAATGCTTTTACACTCTTGTTTACGTCACTGCTTTACAGGAGAGCGCATCCTCATGTCCTTGAACACTCAAAAGCATCAGCCATGCAGGTATAATCACACGTGTAGCCTCTCTGTCTTTCCTGCAGGAATGTGCGAGACATGGTGGCAGAGACATATCACTCAGGTGCGAGACGTCTCTGGCGCGACATTCCACACATTCTACTTCTGCTTGATACTGTGCTACGCAATGTGTTCAAGCCGCTGAGGTCATGTCATGGTCCTTATGGGCACTCTATTCCATGCAGCACCAATTATTTTCACTCAAATGAAATGTAGCTTTTTTTTAAATGTTACAAGAAATGTGCATAATAGTGTCTGAGAGTATTTATTGAACACTATTTACTGGCTGATTTCTCTTCAAAAGCATTGCATGACCACTAAATATCCTTTTAAAAGTCACTGTGGCCATTATATAACGCTACATTTGAAAGGAGCTAAAAGTCAAGGCATGGTCAAGTATGATGACCTATACTTGGAATTTGTCCTCTGTGTTTAACCCATTGAATTTTACACAAACACACACCATGAACACATGGAGCAGTATACCCAGCCTAATCTCACGAAAAAACATAAACTTAAGGCTAATTCATATGAATTCAGTTCAGTCATACAAAATTGTTCAATTTTAAAAAGAAGGCGTGGCACCTAACCCCATCCCTAAACCCAACCGTCATTAGGCGATGAGCAAATCATACTAAACTGTACGAATTATATCTTAGAAACTCATATGAATAAGGCACTGAATCAAAAAAAAGTTACAAATTAGTTACAAAATAGTTACAAATTACTGTGAGATTGTTTTGGTATACCGTAGGCCACGATTGTCAAACAGGTGTTTAGCTTTAGTCCTAATTATACACACCTGATCAAACTAATTGAGTCATTCAGGTTTATTTGAAACCTACAGGTAAGTGTGTTGAAGTAGTGTTGGAACTAAAAAAGCAGCCCTCAAGAAATTAATTTTAAGACCCCTGCTGTAGGCAGTCGTTGTGGTGCCCGTGTGCAGTGGGGGGTTCATTAGCTGCGTCCCAAATGGCACACTATACACTATGCACTCATGCACTATGTACTTATGCACTTACACACTTAACAGAATAGTACATGTAGTGTTGTCCCAAATGGCACACTAATGTTTTTTTACTAAACGGAAATTCAAACCATTTTCCTGATGATGTTTGACGGTTGCCAAATAAGTGAAATAAACGACCGAATTATCAAATAATACCTGCCGTGAGTATAACCGCATTCACCATCGGGAGGCGCTATAATCACTCTCGTAGGAGAATTTTGCTTTCACCATCCAAAATAAATAAAGTTATTCAACATGTGCGTCCGATAGCTCCGCCCCTTCCGCTACGTAAGCAAACCTGCGGTCGTTGAGTGCATGAAGTGTCCATCATTACACACTTCATTATAGCGGCTGAATGAGTGCATCATCCGGGTAATTAAAGTGCTCTCATTATTTTAAGAGTTTTCAGTGTGAACACACTACTTACACTATTTATACTACAAAATGGCGTAGAATAGTGCATAAGTATGCGATTTGGGACGCAGCTAGTGTCTTGCTCAAGGGTTTCGCATCAACTGTATATATGGTTTAGACCAGGGGTGCTTAATCCTGTTCCTGGAGATCTACCTTGCTGCAGATTTCAGTTGCTACCCATATCAAACACACCTGCCTGTAATTATCAAGTGCTGTTCAGGTCCTAATTAATTGGTTCAGGTGTGTTTGATATGGGTAGCAACTGAAATCTGCAGGAAGGTAGATCTCCAGGAACAGGATTGAGTGTAATGTTTGTGTTTAACTCTAAACCAATGATGTTATACAAGCAGGACATTCCATGTTCCTATTGACTATAATGAGCGTCAGTCAAATTTATCAAGGAAATGATAAAGAGAAATAGAAAAATTGCGATGCTGTAAGAGAGCGCTATGTTCTGAGTTAAGTTGATATTAAAAAAACAAACATTGTTAAAAGCCAGCCTGTGAGTGGTCTAATAATCAACTTACACAACTTGGTGTCAGAATAAACGGATGACAAACGAAGATGAATTGAGCAGGAGTCCCGATGCCCGATCGTATCGTCTTCGGGATATATTCACCAAAAGTGAGAGAGAAGCTTTTGAATG
The DNA here is from genome assembly GCF_052040795.2 of Danio rerio. NCBI lineage: Eukaryota > Metazoa > Chordata > Actinopteri > Cypriniformes > Danionidae > Danio > Danio rerio. The sequence continues at coordinate 14,349,300 of NC_141035.1, read as the reverse complement.
TGTGCTCTGAATTAACCCTTGATAGAGCAATAGACGTTGCTAGATCTCATGAGCTGGCCCAAGCACAGTTAAAAAAAATCTCAAGCAGTATGAGAGCTTCACGTGAGCATGTACACACAGTATTCCGTAATGCATCAAAAGGCTCAGTTGCCAAGCAACGAAATGCCAAATACACAAAGAAATACAATGATGGACAGCAATCTAAAAATGCAGGTTCAATACAATCCAAAGGATGTCGCTTTTGTGGCAACAAACGTCATGTGGATCGCTCCCTGTGTCCTGCAAGAGGAAAAGTTTGCAAAATATGTGGCAAGTTAAACCATTTTGCAAAAGTATGTTACTGTAATAGCGAGAAAAGCATACATGCAATAAGTTAAGAAAATTCAGACTTAGCAGAGGAGTGTGATGAGCTGTTTATTGACTCAGTGACACAGCATAAACACAGTTCGGAAATGAAACAAGCCTTTGTGAATATTAAAATAGGACCAAAACAACAAGAGATTAGGTTCAAGCTGGACACAGGATCCTCAGCCAATGTCATACCACTGTATGAGTATGTTAAACTGGATGTGCAGCACAATCTGCAGTCAACATCTCGCCCCCTGTATGGTTATGGAGGTGGACGCCAGGTGGTAAAAGGCAAGTCTGACCTGAAATGCAAGTGCAAAGACATTGATATGGACTTGGCATTCTATGTTGTTGACACAAACGCACCCCCTGTCATAGGGTTAAAAGGATGCATAGACTTTGGCCTCATTGAAATGGTACCATCAGTTACAGGAACAAAGACAGAGGTGCCAGTTAAGGAGGAGTTTGCAGATGTCTCCAAGGGGATTGGGCTATTTCCTGGTGAGTGTACCATACACTTACAGCCACATGCAACCCCAGTAGTCCATCCACCGAGACGCATTCCACTTGCGCAGTCATCTTAAAGAGGAGCTGGAGAGTATGGGAAAGCAAGGTGTAATTATTAAAGTCACAGAACCAACCGAATGGGTTAATTCCATGGTTGTGGCTGAAAAACCACGCACAGGTCAGCTAAGGGTATGCCTTGACCCGAGAGACCTCAATAGCCGCGTTTCCACTATCGCGCCTAAAGCGAGCGAGCCAGGGCAAGCCAAGGCCAGTGGGGTTTCCACTGTCACTTCCGGGGCCTAATTGGGCCAAGGCGGGGCTTTCTTGGGGCCAGCGGCCGGCCTTTTTCAGCCCGCCGAATACCTTGGGCCAAGGAGGGCCAGCTGGGGCTTCGGGGCGGAGTAAAAGGAGAGTCGGGTAGTTTTCGCACATGAGTACATGCGCCAAACAAATAAAGAAATAAGGGAAAGAAAACATCTAGCCTTATGGTCTGGGGTCTTTTTGCGTATGATCACCCTTATGTTTCTCTTTTAAATGTAAGGCTGCTGCATAAAATAATAAAGTAGTTTTAATTTATTGTGATGTTTTTTGCTGCGTCCTCTTTTATGTTTTAATAACGCATGATAATCTTTACACCATATTAAAGACACAGCAGACAGTAAAGGTTTTCGAGAGTTTTTGTTAAGTTTAAAATGTTTGTTTGTTCGCGTTTAGATGCCTGTATGTGTGTGTGAGACCGGGACATGAGCGCTCCTTCACAGCTCTGTTATGCCACGAGCGGCTTTTTTCTTTATTTATTTTGGAGATAATACACAATATAAACACAACAGAAAGACATAAAATTTAACAAATTACGTGCCCACTTTCGTAGACTTTAAAAAATATAGTGTCATATCTTGATAAAATAGCCTATATTGAAAATATAATTTAAAGAATTACAAATATCGGATATATATAAAATCGCATTAAATAAATAAACCAATATAAAATAAACAAAAGCTAGCTATATGTAGGTAGTCTATATACAATAGCTACATAAATCAAACCGTTTTAAAGCCACATATAGCCTAACTTTCATTTTACAAAGACCTTTCTGAAAAAAAAAAAAGATTTTCGATTTTTTCTAAATACAGTTAACACTGGAAAAGGTTTGAAATATTATTTATAAAGTATTTGGATGCGATAATATTATTCAAATTGCGCAAACAGAGCATTATTTGGGTGAGTGAAAGCAGAATCTAGCCTATACCTTTTTTTCTGTCACTCAGTAAAACATTAAACGCATATGGGGGAAAGCCCAAACACAAAATGTGTTCTATATACTCAAACAACTGTTTATGCTTTTATTTGACGTGGTTAAATTTATAAATGAAACTTTAAATGAAGAGCCTTAGTGAATAGCTGCTGAGCGCAACAAATATGGCTATATTTTATTAGGCTATTCGCTCTTGTGCTGAAACACTTAACACGACGTCTATCAAAACGAGGATGTTATAAAATACATGCCATAACAAGTTATGAAGGAGAATTTCTGTGGCTTTATATTATGGATGTGTGCGCTCACTGTGATGGGTCCGTTAGTGGCGAGAGCACTCGATGCACAATGCCAACAGTCGGTCAGCAAGTAAACAAATGTAATGAATGGCAATACACATTTCATGTACTGCTGTACAGTAACGTGTCGTTTGTTTGTTTCGGTTGTCTTCATTTTAATGGTTTTGTTTCGTGATGATTATATGGTGTGCTTTATCTGCCTGTCCTCACTCCCGCTGAATTGGGCGGGTTGTGTGACGTTTGATTCGGGGACGTTCTGTGGGCGGTGTTTGTGTGACACGCTGTGAGCTACTAGCCCGACAGTGGAAATGCGACATGATTTCGGCCTCATTTCTCAAACTCTCGAGCTATTGGCCCGGCCCGATTAAAGCCCTGGCTCGCACTGGCCCGATAGTGGAAATGCGGCTAATAAGGCCATTAAACGACCTGACTACCCCTTACTTATTCTCGAGGATATAACATCCAGGTTAGCCGGTGCCCAGTATTTTAGCGTCCTGGATGCCAAATCTGGCTATTGGGCCATAAAACTCACTGATGAGTCGTCAAGACTAACCACTTTCAACACCGTCTTTGGTCGTTATCGATTTTTGCGTCTTCCATTTGGACTGGTCTCAGCCCAGGATGAGTTCCAGCAAAAAAATTACGAAACCTACGAAGGTTTGCATGGAATTATGGCCATTGTCGATGACATTCTCATTCACAGAAAAAACAAAACTGAGCATGACAGAAACCTCCGTGCGATGCTGCTTCATTCCAGAGAGAAAGAGGTCAAGCTCAATCCAGGAAAATGCATCATTTGTGCAACAGAGGTAAGCTACTTTGGACATCTCCTAACTGCAGAAGGTGTAAAACCAGACCCAGCAAACGTGGCTGCTGTAGGAGACATGGAACCACCCAAAGACAAAGCAGAACTTGAAACAGTATTAGGTATGATTAACTACCTCTCCAAGTTTGCCCCTGGTCTTTCTGATGTCAATGCACCACTGCGTCAGCTCCTTAAGGAGTCAAGTGAGTTTGTTTGGGACACCCAACAAGACAATGCTTTTAAGAAAATAAAAGAGCTACTCACATGTGAACCAGGTCCAGTCTTAGCATATTTTGATCCTCTCAAAGAGCTCAGTCTGCAGGTTGATGCCTCAAAATATGGGCTTGGAGCTGTGATGTTGCAGGATGGACGACCAATTGCATACGCATCAAAGTCCCAATCTGAAAGCGAAATCAATTATGCTCAAATAGAAAAAGAGGTTTTTGTGATACGGTTTGGTTGCAAGCTCTTTCACCAGTATGTCTATGGCCGACAAGTCATTGTTGAGATTGACCACAAACCCCTTGAGTCAATAATGCGAAAGCCCATGGCATCTGTACCCCCAAGGCTACAGAGGATGATACTTTAGCTTCAGAAGTACAATTTCACAATCGAACATAAACCAGGCAAGAGCATCCCTGTTGCAGACACATTGTCACGAAAGTCACTGGATGACCATGATACGGGCCTCAGTAAAGGTATGGACATTCAGGTACACACTGTATACAGCAGTCTTCCTGTCAGCGATTCAAGGCTTAAGGAAATAAAGGACCACACTGGAAAAGACCTGCAGTTCCAGACACTAAAGCAGGTGATTCAAAGAGGCTGGCCTGAGGAGAAAAGAAAGTGTCCTCAGAGCATTTCAGAGTTGTGGAATCATTGTGACGAGCTTTCGTACATGAATGGTAAAATCTTCAAAGGAGAGAAAATTGTCGTTCCCATACGCCTTCGCTCTGACATGCTGTCACGTATACATGCCAGTCACCTTGGAATTGAAAAAAGTAGGGAAAGGGCTCGAGACCTTATGTTCTGGCCTGGAATGGGAAAAGAAATAGAAAATATGATCAGCATATGCACAATCTGCCTCACGTTACGGCCTTCCAACACCAAAGAACCCATGGTTAGTCACAGAATTCCAGATAGGCCATGGCAAATAGTAGCCACAGATTTGTTCACCTGGAACAATGAAGACCATCTTGTGACAGTTGACTATTACAGCAGATATTTTGAGTTAGACAAGCTCCAGACCACAACTGCAGCTTCTGTGATAAGCAAACTCAAGGCTGCTTTTGCACGACATGGCATCCCAGAGGCAGTAATATCAGATAATGGCCCCCAGTACAGCTCAAGTGAATTTGAAACATTTGCAAGAACATGGCAATTCAAACATACTACCACAAGCCCATATTACCCACAAAGTAATGGGCTAGCAGAGAAGTCCATGCATACTACTAAGATGCTATTGGAAAAGGCAAAGGCTGGCAAAGGCGATCCTTTCCTCAGCATGCTGGAGTATCGCAACAGCCCTGTTGATGGTTTGAAGTCTCCTGCTCAACTGTTGATGAGTCGCCGCTTGCGGTCAACCTTGCCCACTACCAACCAGCAGCTCGTGCCAAAGTTCGTAACCAGTAAAGACGTCAAAACAAAGAGAGTGCAAAAACAGCAGCATCAGAAAAACTATTATGACAGGTCATCTAGACCCCTGTCCCAGCTCAAGGAGGGACAGACCGTTGGAGTACAGGAGCAAGGATACTGGAAGCCAGCTGTGGTAATCAAAACAGCAAACACTGAAAGATCATATCATGTGCGTACAGTTGATGGACACGAATACCGACGGAACAGACGGCATCTCCTGGACACAAAAGAGTCACAAAACAACAGCCTGGAAGAATCTGAATGGCATGATGGTGCTGAACCATGTGTTTCCTACACAGTGACTCTACACATACACCTAAACACACTGATGAACTTCCCGAAGCTACCTTTTATAGAACCAGATCTGGAAGACAAATTAAGCCTAGAGTTATCCTGGATCTTTAATTGTACAAGTATGTAGGTGAATCATTGAGAAACTCAGTGAAATTTTCAGTGCATTTAAAAGGTAATGCAAATTTTATTTACATGTGTAACAGTTTTAGTTTATTCAAACTTGTGATGCAAGTGTTGTTTTATGGTATTAGTTCAGTAACATGCGGGTGTTCATGCCTTTTGGGAAACTTAATTTTTCATTATCTGTCATACATTATATGTTGTCTCACTTTAAAAGAACGTGGATGTAATGTTTGTGTTTAACTCTAAGCCAATGATGTTATACAAGCAGGACATTCCATGTTCCTATTGGCTAGAATGAGAGTCAGTTAAGTTCATCAAGGAAATGATAGAGAGAAATAGAAAAACACGGGAGCGCATGTGATGCTGTAAGAGAGCGCTATGTTCTGAGTTAAGTTGATATTAAAAAAAACATACATTGTTAAAAGCCAGCCTGTAAGTGGTCTAATATTCAACTTACACAACATTGAGCACCCCTGGTATAGACAGTGAAAGAGCTTCTAGTAAGACCTTAGCTGGCTCCAAACTGAATCCAAAGGTTGCGGGTTTTGATTGCAAATCCGCAACCTTTGGATTCAGTTTGGAGCCAGTTAAGGTCTTACAAGACTATTCAACTCAACATGGCTTGCCCTAAATCTTTGGCACACTGTCAGAAACAAATGTATCTTTTTTCAAAAGGTACACACTTGTGCCTAAAGAGTCCATATTGGCACCTCAAGGGTAGATGGTAATGCTCTAAAATCTCAAGATGTTTTTTTAGATATTGTTTGTATCCCTTTAGGCACAGATATGCACCTTTTGGAAAAAAAAAAAAGTCACCTGTTGTAATTTTATTTCTGAGAGGAGAATCTTTGGTTGGAGACAAAATAGTGTTCTTGATTGATAATGGTAACACGATTATGCACTAGACACTTTTAGGTTCCACTTTTCAGTACCGGGTTGGATTTTCTTTTACTGAAAACTCTTTTTACAGACTGTGTAGGCATTTGAATTGAGTCAAAGTTCTTTTAAGACAAGTCATTTCACTGGGCGGCCATTTTTTCAATGCCTCTCAGGCAATATGCTTGGGCATTCTGTTTAAATGGAGAAATATCAAATTCTACAAAATTGCTTGCCAAGCCTTTGATTGCATTTCATATTAGGAATTACCTATAAAATCAAACAATAACTGTCTCTTGAGTTTCATTTTTAAATGTCTAATTCAAACAAAATATGCATTAATTCACATCTAGTCTGAGCCCTTTCCCTGGAGTATGGTCAGTCTAGCGACTGATGTTTGGCTCCTGTACTAGAAGGTGGGCTTTAGTTGCCAAATAACAATGAATGATTGGCTCCTGTACCAGAAGGTGGGCTTCATTTGGCATATTGACCATTACACTTTTCTCCATTCAAAACGATACGAGTGATTTGTCTTATGTATTCTATAGTCTTTTTGTTTTCTCAATTCTATTGCTCAGTTTCAACTTGTATGCATTGACCATGTTTACATGACTAAATGCATTCAGTTGCTGTCATGCGATTGGCTGATTAGAATTTTGGGTTACTGAAAAGTTGTAAATAAAGTATCAGGTGAGTGTATATATCATGCTACAGCTCAAATCCCAGACAAACATTACAGTTGGCAAACAAAAGAGCTAAAACGTCATCAAATATATATAACTATAAGCATGATCGACTATTCTGACAAACTACCACATGCCAAAAGTAAAGCGACTTTACTTTCTTTAGTAAGGAGTCTTGCGGGGGATTGTCTCTATAATTAGTGCCCTGTGATAAACTCTGCATAAATTTTTCAACAAACTTTCAGCTCTATAAACCACTTGTTAAAACTAAGGATCCAAATGGAAATAAACTTATATCTAGGGATCAATTAATCATTGATATCTAATGGTAGCTGTATGAAACATGTTGTTTAAGCTCGGGATGTCCACACAGACTTCTCTTCTAGAGACTGAAATGCATTAAGACACAAATCCCTCTCTATTGGATTACAGGCACCTGAGTGATGTCCAAGCCTAGATTTTCTGAGGTTAACAGTGAGAGAATGTTTTAATTGTGTGTTGGCCTTGAACGGTACCTACTTTACTATAGTCTGGCAGCCACTGGAATTAAGACTTAATCATATTGCGCAACTGCAGAGGAAAGATAAAAGAGGATGCAATGCCTAGAAAATGTAGTTTACATGGAAACCAACAGCATAAGAAAGAACCTTAAATTGAGACCAAAGCATTGCAGAAGGGTCACACACATATGTGAGGGCTGCATTAAAACTGTCTACCCACCAGAGTTGCCCTCTTTCACCTTCACCTTCACTCTCTCTGTTTATTTGTTCCCTGAGCAAAGTCCTTTCAAAGTGAATTTAATTAGTGGATTGCTGTAGTCACATTGCAGTCTGAATTTGGGACATCCTGTAGGGGCTTAATAATCATGACAATAATATCACAATGCAAAGCAATTATAAAAGTTCCATTTTTGTTACCAAAACTTCTTTTGACAATACTTTACCTATTAAAGTATATAAATAAAACTGTAAATGTTGCACACTTGTACATTCTATTGATTTAAAGCATTAGCTGCTGTTTGGATTGATCTCATCTCTTTAAACCCTTAACTGTCCTCTATTGACGGACTTTGCGAAATATTACACTCACACACACACACACACACACACACACACACACACACACACACACACACACACACACACACACACACACACACACACAGATATATAAATAAAATAGGAAGAGTTCAGATGCAAAAGCTGCTAAACGCCACTTTCGCCAAAAATGAGCTAATGACATTGAGCAAATGTTTTAGACACATAGTACATATTTAACAAATAATTTTGCTTCAAATCATCTAAATTACAGCCTCAGACTATTCAGAAATAACAGTTCGTATGCAAAAGCTGCTGAACGCCACTTGCCTTTGACAGCAAAAGCTGCTATATCCCGAGAACCAATCCGAAGGGGCAAATCAAATCATATGTTTTCAATGTAGCAGCGCGCTGATATGTCGGCTTTTATGAGGAGACTGTTTTATTCCGATTCTGATTTTGTTTAAAAAAATTTTTAAAAATTGAGTTTGATGAAGTAGATGAGCCTGTCCGACTGACACTGAATGGTAAATAAAAACGCCTCTTACCGCAAAACTCTGCATTATATAAAAAAGTAAATACAATGTGCAGTCAGAAGCATGCATTCATAACGTTTTTTTTTTTTTTTTGCCCTGGTTTATCACAGTGGAATGAACCGTCACTTACTTGACAGATTTATGCTTTTTTACATTTTTTATTTTTTATTTTAGGTGGTTTGTGTAGAGTGTTTTATGTTTGTTAAAAATAATTTAGAATTGCAAGTTTAGTGATTTTTAGCTAATTACACTGTCTTGTTCCATAAGGTGGATTTAGAGGTTTTTGCAAAAAAAATCACAAGTGGATTTAGCTGGTTTTGACGCAAAAGAAAATCTACCTTGTTAAAAGCAAAATAATTGTCTAAAGTGAAATTTTTGGGAAAAAATGTATTTTATTTACTAGCTAATAACTTTTTTCATTACATATACAATGACATTTCTTACCTAATTATCTGAGCCTGATAGAAAATGCTCATTTACAAAAAAAAAAAAAGAGGTCAGATGGATTTAAAGGGTTTTGCATCTGAACTTTTCATATATAAATTGTCTAAACCTGAACTAATCTTAACAGACTATTTACAATACGCATATATCACCTATAATTTTCAAATATAAAGTGGGGTTACCACTTTAATTCGCGGTCAGTTTGAGCATGCAAAACTCTGTCATATGGGCCTGTAAAAAGGGGGAATAAGGACAATAAAAAAAGGAAGCAATTGGTCCATATTTAAAATTTCTGTACCGAGAGATCATGTTTTGATATTTTATTGTTCTCACACAATCATGTGATGATATTTTGCAGGTCAGAGTTCACCATGCTTGAACTTTGCAAAGCAGCGAACTGCGAAATTTGTTGCTTTAAGCTGCATGGTCACACTGCACTTTTCACCCCATAGACTTCCATTTATACTCATGCGAATGTGGCAGACCAGAAACACAGCCTTGTGCAACAAAAGAGTTGCTTGGTCTGCGAAATCGCATCGTGTGACTATGTGAGCAGCCAGTTCGAATTTTATCACTCGATTAAATAGACGTAATCTGTGATTATTAGCTGATAGATATGGGTCAGTAGGGGCCTTCTGCACCTACTAGTAGGCTCAGAAGGCTATAATCATCCATTCACATGGTTCATCTATAGATTAGCTATAGATCACATACAGCTTTGGCCAAAAGTTAACGAGAATTATTTATTTTATTTATTAAAAATAGATCCAAATGTGGATGGATGATTACAGCCTTCTGAGCCTACTAGTAGGCGCATAAGCCCCGTACAGGCCCATATCTATCAGCTGATATCCACTGATAACACCAATTCAATCGATTGATAACATTCGAATGAGGTGGCGTGAGACCAATCGAAGATCAAAACATATCTTCTCTGTACAGAAATTTCAAAGATGAATTAATCGCTCACTTTCTTTATGTAATCATCTTGTTTATTCACAACACTTTTTGCAGCAACATAAGACAGAATTTTTCAAGCTTAAACTCTAGTGTGCCTGCAGCATGAGTTAAAGGAAGATGATTCTGATTGTTTTTATTGGTCATAATGTGGAAACAAGATCTGAAAGTGATCCAACGATATCTTTCTTTGTGCTGTTAATGTGACAGTTGGTGAGGTATTCCAATTTTTTTCAAATTAAGATTTTTAGACACCAAGTCCTTGGTGTAATGTAAATGGGCCTTTCTGGTTTTATTTATTTGATTGTTTGCTTGTTTGTTTATTATTTATCCTTTATTTTACTAAGATAATCCCATTGAGATTACAAGATCTCTTCTTGCAGGGAATCCCAAAATGGCAGCACAAAAAGTTTCACAATAAAAACTAATACAACACATATGTCATAATCATAAAAAAAAACGTGCCCTTTAAAGTGACGAAGAGAAATGTAACAAATTTAAAAGGGGAGTGTTTCCAGCATCTTCTGAGCATTCATCTTTGAATAAATCTTTAGTTTTGGGCTTTGGGCAGTAATCTAATGATGGCAATAACTAAGAATTTCACCTCCTCTGATCGACTTCCTTTTCGACTATATGAGACTGAGTGAACCTGCCATGGCAGCGGCTGAGACACCATATATGGAAGAGGTTCCTGTTGCCGTACCCATCGAACACCCAGCTGAAAGAAATGTACAATTTTAGTATATACATATGGATCCATATGTATGTTCCAGTATGCGTGTGAAACAAAGTACAATTTGTACGCTTTTCCATTAGACACCACATTTCGCCTCATTAAAGTGGCGTCAAGTCTTTCGGTTTGACTCATGATGTGTCATGATCTTGCATGCTAAGCTGTCATTAGAAAGCTTCCATCTTGTCTGCTGTAAATTAAATCAACTCTTGTGGTCTAAACAGAGCAGTCGTGCTAAAACCTAAGCAACATGCTATCTGCATTCTCATTTGCATTGTTTATCAAGTGCATTAATGTCATGCATGCTGATGTCTTTATTAAAGAGACCTGAAGATGATGCAGCCAAAATTGATCAATTCTCAAATTAAGGCCAATTCTCAGCATACTGAGAAAAGCAGATGAACACAAACAACAAGCTCCAAAAGATGCCAATAAACACGGAGAATGGTATCGCGTTGATCCAACAAATCCTAAAAGTCTGTTGAGGTTTGCTAGTACAGTCAATTGGGCTTCACAACTTCCTTTTATAGAACTACATATAAATTGTATACTGTGGCAATGCAATGCTACCATGTTATTGTGAATACCACGGTATTAAATAATTAGCATAATATACCATGGTTTTAAGTGTTTCAACAACACTGAATTTGAAGTTACAGTTTTAAATGGTTTCTGTTCAGTTCTAACTGGCTTTTTAATTATGCCATTTAGAAACTCGGTTGATTACATAAGTGACTTTGCCACTAATTAACCTAACTGCCAGGCTAGGGTTAATATAATAAGCAGACCTACTTGGAAGGATTCTTATAGGCTACCATAATAAATAATAAGCAGTTATTATAAAGACAGTCTACTCATAATCTAATGATAGCTATAGTCAAAATCAATTTAAAGGTTTAAAGGTTTGTATTTGACACATGAGCATTATTTAATAGCCTTTTGCCACAATTTTCAAAATAGAGTATGTTTACAAATTAAACAAGTGAGATTGATTTTAAGTGTCTAAGTGACTCAAAATGCCCCTATAATCACTCATATCCAAAATAATACAATAATAAGTGTTTATAAACCATTTTAGCACCTTGTTTTGAACATTAAAACACTGTTCCTCATTTTGCCTCCATTTGTGTAATGCAAATTCCTTAATTCTCCTATGCTGTTAAGCCAGATTAAAAAATACTGTGCAATTTACACTAATAGCGATTGCAATAGTAGCCTCTGTGAGCCAATTTATCTTATATGTCCATCACATTTTTTTCATAGCATGCCTGGCATATAAAACAAGACAAGAATCTCAGACAATTGATATGTTCTCGATAGGTGACATGCACAAAGATATAATCTAAAGAGCTGCCTTACCTGTTCAGCAACTCTCACCAACATGTACATTGCCGTCAGCATTGACACCAGCATTTTGAAAGCCTGTTCAGTGTTTTTGTGTGTGTGTGTGTTTTTTTTCCTCAGGTAGTCTGTCCACCGTGCTGAAGTCAAGCATCTAGAGGTATATCTTTGTGTTCAGCCAGACACACTCACATGGCTAATTCTTTTAAAGAGCTTTGCGTTACAGAAATAGGAGGCATGTAATCTTTTCCTATGCGCACACGAGTGTTTATCCCTCTGGGTAGAGCTTTCACCTCAGGCATTACACTTTAACTTGAATTACTTGAACTTGACTCGGAGGAATGGTTCAGTGTGACGCAGGACATTGTAGAAACCTGTATAGTGCTAAAAAAAATGCTGCACGGTCATATATAACACATATATATGTGTGTTCCACCTGTGCCTTTTCTTTTTTTCTCATTGCAGTAATTGTTAAATAATTTCTAATGTCTTCATTTCTATACTATTTTACACCATACTGTTCAGTTTTTCTTCATGCACTGTTTAATATGTACATAATTTATTGTGTATTTTTTTAAATGATTAAAATAGCTTAACGTACAACAGGAAAGTAAAAGTTTAGTCTACTTTTAAGTACATCTCTGAAATGCAATTTAAGTAGAAAATTGATTTAAGTACTTGACCTACACAGTCAGAAAAGGATTATTTTGGCCTATATGCTAAGTAATATATATATATATATATATATATATATATATATATATATATATATATATATATATATATATATATATATATATATATATATATATAACACATAAATGTTAATTTGAATAGTTTATTAATCATTCATACATTCTAAATGATAAAAAAACACCCACTATTCCTATTAAACTGATTTGTAAATAATTCATACATTTTCCTTTGGTTTAGTCCCTTTATTCATCAGGGGTCACCACAGCGGAATGAACCACCAACTTATCCAGCATATGTTTTTCATAGCGGATGCCCTTCCAGCTGCAACCCAGTAATGGGAAACATCTGTACACGCTCATTCACATACATACACTACGGCCAATTCAATTCACCTATAATGCATGTCTTTGGACTGAGGGGGAAATCGGAGCAGAGCACCTTGAGGAAACCCACCCAAACACAAGAAAAACATGCAAACTCAACATAGAAATGGCAACTGACCCAGCTGGGACTCGAACCAGCGACACTTCTTGCTGTAAGGCAACAATGCTAAGGACTGAGCCACCATAGCGCTCTGGTTTGTAAATAATGCAAAACTTAATTTAGTAATGAAAAATGAATCATTAACAAAGTAAAAAAAAAAAAAACATTAAGCACAATATGCATGGGCATGTCAAGAATACAGCATGTGTAGACATATTTATAAACTGCTTACTAACATCTATAAAATGAATGCTTAACGGGATTAACTATTTTCTAATGCTTAATAAAATATTCATAGTGTGCAGTAATTATAATGCATACTACATGCATTATTCGATGCAAATAAATGCAAAGAAATGCAAGGCTGCAACAGGATGCATGCACAACTATGACTAATGATGTTACTGAAGTTAACTGAAGCAGCAGCGTCACTGCTGCAAAACACTCCATAATCACAAAAAGGACATTTCCTTCAGGAAAAGGATGGAGATGAAACAAAAAATCAAGAAAACCAAGAAAGAGAATAAAATAGCAAGATGAAGGTAAATAAAGAAAAAAAAAATAGGCTATTGCAAGCTAATGTTGGCTAGCTGGTTCAGCATAGCAAGAAAGTTAGATGTTTAATTAAACATTCATCAATAGCTTGCAGTCTGAATATGTTTTCATTCAACATTATTTAGCCTAAATTATTATTTTTTCTTCAGTTTAAAGTGTTTACTTGTGTGTAAAATAATTTTATTTTATTAAAATGATTATTTTATCTTGACGTGCGAGATTCATTCAATGTTCTGCTAATCTAGTTACTTTCTCAGAATGTATTATGTATACTTTAATTATACATTGATAAAAAAGGAGATTTGAGAACTTTTATTCTCAAAAAAAAAGACAATAAACAATATGTTTTTCCAATTTTACAGAACAAACCATTATACAATGACTTGCCTTACCATGTCTAGTTAACCTATTAACCTAGTTAAGCCTTTAAATGTTAATTTAATATATATATATATATATATATATATATATATATATATATATATATATATATATATATATATATATATATTAGGGCTTGCATAGACTAGTCGACTAGTTGAGCAATAAACTACTCGAGCGTGCATTTACCATAAATAACATCAAAAAGACATACGCATCCAACAAACATCACTATCCAAGGTTAAAACTTCCAACTACAACTGAGGATTAAATTCAAGATTATTTACATTATCAACATTAACACCACAGGGAATCCTCTCGAATAGTAGTCACATGGTTTCTGCTACATTAATTCTTCTGTGGCGGGGCGCCACACCAAAAAACATTACAGCTTCCCATTCAAAACATTCAGTAGTGTTTTTTAATAGCATGTTATAATCGCACCAAAACGTATTAAAAGGTATATGAATTATAACAGCGCAAACTTTACTGTGTGCGTCATTTGTTAAACCCTTAAAAGTTACGTGCTCACTGACTGACAGGTGCGTGATGCATGAGGCCAGCAAACACAATGTATAGCTTTCAGTTAGAATAAACGTTTCCTAAGTATACTTTATAGATACAGTAAAGGTCTATTGCTCTGCATTTTATGACTTTATCTTAATAATTTTGTGCGCAAGCAAAGCGATTGAAATAACGCCATATGTGTTTGGTAGATCTGTATAAAAATGGCCTGTCGCCAAAGCTGGAAAAAGTCCTACTGGAAACACTAAGTTATGTAATGAACATTAGTTTCCTCTACTATCCAAGCTAGCGAAATAATTTCTTGCTATCCCTGCCACCAGCATGAAGTGAAAGAAATTTTCTTTGGCCAGCAACACTGTAACAAGACAAAAAGCAACCTGTATTCCTCTCACGTTGATGCGCTTGTATTTCTAAATGTAAACCAGCGATCCATGAACTTGACCAAAATCTGACTAGAGGTGTCAGGCTCAGGGATCGAACCCAGGTCCCTGGCGTGTGAGTTTGGACTCCTTACCACTGAGCCAGTGGTAGTTGAAAAAAACTGGAAGATGGAAGATGAAAAAACTGTTAACAAAAACAGGAAACTTCAGGTTTCAAAAAATACAAGATAACAAGACCAGGAAACTTCAGGTTTCAAAAAGGACATCAACTTAGACAGGCAAAAACGTCTAAACAGAAAAAATCCAAAAAACTCCAAGGACTATTAGATACAAGAGAACAAGCTCAAATAACGAGAAAGAAAGACTCACTGTAGGTGACAGGCATGGGTCAACAATAACCGAGCAAAGAACAGAGGAAAAAAGGCTTACTTTTATACAAACAACTAAACAAGGAACATGTGAAACTGATCTCGGTGATTACAGGTAACCAAAAAAAAAAAAAAAAGAAAAGTTGAAATGGCGACATCTAGTGGTGAATAAAAAACATGAAAAATTAACCAAAAACCCTGACAGGACCCCCCCCCCCCCCTCTAGGAACGGCTCCTGGCGTTCTTGCCGAGTGATTTCATCTTAAGAGCGTGAAAGTCTTGAATGAGTTTTGGATCTAAAATGTCCTTGGCAAGGACCCAGGAACGCTCCTCAGAGCCATAGCATTCTCAGTCCATGAGATACTGTCGAGTTTTGCGTACTTTACGGGTGTCCAGTATCCGGCGGACTGTAAAGACTGCTTGGCCTCCAACAAAACGAGGAGGGGGAGGTTTACCTGTCACAAAGTAAGGAGAAGACAAAACTGGTTTTAGTAAAGACACATGGAAGGTAGGGTTTATCTTTAAAGATTTTGGCTTGGATAAGCTTGTAGTGGTCCCTAGGGATTGACAGAACGCTTGCCAGAATCGGGAGGAAAACTGAGGTCCCCGATCTGAGACGATGTCCTGGGGAATGCCAAAGACTCTGAACACATGGTTCATGACTAGTTCGGCCGTCTCTTTGGCCTTGGGAAGTTTAGACATGTGAATGAAGCGGGCGGCCTTTGAGAATCGGTCCACTATGACTAAAATAGTGGTGTTTCCTTGGGATGGGGGAAGTCCAGTGATAAAATCTATAGATATATGAGACCATGGTCTGTGAGGTATGGAGAGTGGGTGGAGAAATCCCTGAGGTGGCTGATGGGAACTTTTGTTTTGGTTGCAAGTGGGGCAGGCCTTAACAAATGCCATCACATCTTCCTTGATGGTTGGCCACCAAAATCGTCTTTGCAAGAATTCAAGGGTACGGGCAGAGCCCGGATGGCAAGTAAGCTGTGACGAGTGTCCCCACATGAGGACTTTCGATCGAACAACTCTAGGGACATACAAACAGTTGGGAGGACAACCGCCTGGCTCTGGGTCCTTAGTTTGGGCCTTCCTTATCAAACCCTCCAGCTCCCACCTGGTGGGGGCTACTATCTTAGAGCTGGGGACAATCGGTCTGATACAGTCCTCTTGCGGGGACTTCACATAAACTCGGGACAGTGCATCAGGTTTCAGATTCTTAGATCCTGGACGATAGGTGAGTGTGAAGTGGAATCGGTTAAAGAATAGAGACCAACGTGCTTGGCGGGGATTAAGTCGTTTGGCCTGTTGGATATATTCTAAATTCTTGTGGTCAGTAAGAACTTGGAATGGGTGTTTCGCCCCCTCTAGCCAATGTCTCCATTCCTCGAGAGCCAGTTTCACAGCTAACAGCTCCCTATCTCCCACATGGTAATTTCTCTTAGTAGGGGTGAGACGGTGAGAAAGAAAAACACATGGATGAAGCCTCTTATCTTCACCCCTTTGCGATAGCACTGCTCCAACGCCCACCTCAGAGGCATCAACCTCCACAGTGAAGGGTTCATCCGCATTGGGGATAAGAAGGATAGGTGCTGAAGTGAACCGCTTCTTAAGAATCTTGAATGCCTCTTCAGCTTCAGGTCCCCACCGAAACCCGATCATGTTCCCCTTGGTGAGGGCAAATAAAGGGGCTGCCACAGTGCTGAAGTTCAAAATGAATTTTCGATAAAAGTTTGCGAACCCCAAAAACCTCTGTACCTCCTTGACCGAGGAAGGCGAGGGCCAATCCACCACTGCCTGGATCTTTTGAGGGTCCATTTGGATTTGTCCTGGTTCAATAACAAAACCCAGGAATTTCACCTGGGAGACATGAAACTGACACTTCTCTGGTTTGATGTATAGATGGTTATCTAGCAGATGACGTAGGACCTTGTGTACATGCTGCACATGCTCTTGGAAGGAGTTTGAGAAAATAAGAATGTCATCCAAGTAGACAAACACAAACTTATTTAGCATGTCACGGAGCACATCATTAATCAGGCTTGAAAAACTGCAGGAGCGTTGGTCAGTCCAAAGGACATAACCAGGTATTCATAGTGCCCTGTGGGCGTGTTAAAGGCGGTCTTCCATTCATCACCTTGTTTGATACGCACTAGGTGGTAGGCATTACGTAAATCAAGTTTGGTGAAGATGGAAGCCCCTTGCAGCATTTCAAAAGCTGTAGACATCAGTGGTAAAGGGTAACGATTGCGGATCGTGATCTTATTGAGACCTCTGTAATCTATGCAGGGGCGTAACCCACCATCCTTCTTCCCCACAAAGAAAAACCCAGCACCCGTAGGGGAGGTGGATGGTCGAATGATTCCAGCTGCGAGGGATTCCTCAATGTAGAGATCCATGGCAGTCCGCTCAGGAAGGGACAAGGAAAAGATTCCACCTCTAGGGGGACAGGAACCTGGCAGAAGCTCAATGGCACAGTCGTAAGGACGGTGCGGGGGTAGGACAGTAGCTCTCTTCTTACTGAAAACTGCTTTAAGATGGTGGTACTGGGCTGGGACTCGGGACAGATCTAGGGGTTCTTGAGACTCGAAAGAAGGTTTAAGGGATTTCTGACTCAGACAGGTGGTTTAGCATGTGGGACTCCAACCCAAAATTGTGCTAGTGGGCCAATCAATATGTGGGTTATGCTGAAGGAGCCAGGGGTGACCAAGGATAACTGGAAGATCTGGTGAATGGATGAGGTGAAAACAGATCCTCTCTTGATGTTGATAGATGGAGAGACAGAGTTGAGACGTAAGGTGTGTCATCTCTCCCGGAGCAAGTGGTCGACCATCTAGTGCAGTAACTGTTAGTGGGTCAGGAAGAGGTTCACTGGGGATATTGAGGGTCTTTGCTAAGGTGAGATCTAAAAAGTTTCCAGCAGCACCAGAGTCTACAAAGGCTTGAAATTGGGACTGTTGGTCTGCCCAAGAGAGTGTGATGGGGAGAAAAAGACCACTTGAGGAAGGAGAGTTGTTGCATGTAACTCTCGTTACAGTCCTTCCTGGCCTGTACGGGACTGGGCGTTTCCCGAAAGCTGAGGGCAGGTGGAACGAAAATGGCCAGATAAACCGCAGTATAGACAAAGCTGCTCCCTCATGCGGCGGTCTCTCTCCGTGGGGGAAAGCCGAGTTCTGCCTAATTGCATAGGTTCTGCACTGAATTGAGATACCTGTGATGTGGGGGTTGGTGCTGGAGTGGGCACCCCGAAGGAGGGCTTGGGGTGGTTAAAATATCTCTCCCTCAGTCGATTGCCCAAACGGATGGCTTGCTCCATGAGGTTCTCGAGATCCAGAGATGGTTCCCGGGTAGCCAGTTCATCCTGGATTGTCTCAGATAACCCATTTTGAAAACAGACCATGAGGGCTTCATTGTTCCAACCACTTCCAGCTGCCATTGTTCTAAATTTTATGGCATATTCTGCCACACTGCCTGTATCTTGTCGTAGCGTTAGGAGTCTTTTTGAGGCTTGCCGACCACTGATGGGGTGATCGAACACCCATTTGAATTCTTGTTCAAACGCCTTGTAACTTAAACAGTAGGGTGCCTTCGCCTTCCAGACCGCAGTGGCCCTTACCAGATAACAGGTTGATGACATATGCAATACAGGCACGGTCTGAGGGGAAAGATGAAGGCTGCAGTTCAAAGTTAGAGAACACTGTGTTAGAAAGCCATCACAAGCACTGGGGTCACCTGAGAAGCGTTGTGGTGGTGGTAGGCGAGGTTCCATCATAGGGGAGATTACTCGGGACTCTGGCAGAGGTATCGAAGCAGCAGCAGGAGCTGGGGTTGAATCAACATAGACCTTGTCAAAGAGTTGAAGAAACAGAAGCCATAAGATCTGCAAGTAACTGAGAGTGTTGAACCATTAAAGTGTCTTGTTGGGCAAAGGCATTCTCATGGCTTTGAATTGTGGACTCATGCTGAGCCACAGTGGCTAGAAGCTCCTGGGAACCTAGAGTCTCTGGGTTCATGTTTGGCTCAGTTATTCTGTCAGGCTCAGGGATCGAACCCGGGTCCCTGGCGTGTGAGTGTGGACTCCTTACCACTGAGCCACTGGTAGTTGAGGAACCCAGCAATGAGACTCTATCAGATTCCTTGAGAAGTTTTATTAACAACAAAAAACAATCTTCAATGGAAGATGAAAAAAACTGTTAACAAAAACAGGAAACTTCAGGTTTCAAAAAATACAAGATAACAAGACCAGGAAGCTTCAGGTTTCAAAAAGGACATCAACTTAGACAGGCAAAAACGTCTAAACAGAAAAAATCCAAAAAACTCCAAGGACTATTAGATACAAGAGAACAAGCTCAAATAACGAGAAAGAAAGACTCACTGTAGGTGACAGGCATGGGTCAACAATAACCGAGCAAAGAACAGAGGAAAAAAGGGTTACTTTTATACAAACAACTAAACAAGGAACATGTGAAACTGATCTCGGTGATTACAGGTAACCAAAAAAAAAAAAAAGAAAAGTTGAAATGGCGACATCTAGTGGCGAATAAAAAACATTACATGAAAAATTAACCAAAAACCCTGACAAGAGGGTGAGAGCGGGGATGACATGTGTTCTGTATAAAGTTAAATGAAGTAAGATTCTACCTTTAGCATAATCTTCAGGCCGGTTGAAGTATATATATATATATATATATATATATATATATATATATATATATATATATATATATATATATATATATATATATATATATATATATTTGTTCATTTTGTTATTTTAATAACTGTTGAAACGTAGCAGAAATTAAATGATTGAATGAGATTTAGCCTAGCTCAGAATAATTTTATTTATCTTTTAATTACTTTTATGAATACTGTGTTATGGATATGAGTTTCAGGACGCTTTTTAGGTTTCGGGTGTGGCTACTTTTACTTTCTATAGCCTGCATTAAATGTATAATTAAAATGCAATAATTAGCCAAGCTTTTTTTTTTCCCCCGTTAGTAATATAAATATTTCATTTAGGTATTTCCAATTTCAACTTTTTATATATGCATTATTTATTAATTTAGGCTTTTTATTTATTTAAAAAAACATTTTGTGGGTCAGCTGTATTGTTCACGAGAACGCTCTGGTTACTAAAGTAACCCTTGTTGCCCGAGGAGGGGAACGGAAATGCTATCTGTGAATTTATTTTATTAATCCACGACTGGGGATTTCATTTCAGAAAGCCAATTGTCTGAAAGAATATATAACGGGCCAATGAAATGCCAAATGAGTTGAGAGCGCAAGCTTGCGCACCTGGAACTCATTGCCAATTAGCACCGCATATAAGGACAGGGAAAGCAAGGAAATGCTATCCTTTTAAGCTGAAGAGACTAAAGCTGCGTCCCAAATCACATACTTATGCACTATTCTACGCCATTTTGTAGTATAAATAGTGTAAGTAGTGTGTTCACACTGAAAACTTTAAAAATAATAAGTGCACTTTAATTACCCGGATGATGCACTCATTCAGTCGCTAAAAAGAAGTGTGGAATGATGGACACTTGACGCACTCAATGACCGCAGGTTTGCCTACGTAGCAGAAGGGGCGGAGCTATCGGACGCACATGTTGGATTACTTTATTTATTTTGGATGGTGAAAGCAAAATTCTTCTACGAGAGTGATTATAGTGCCTCCTGATGGTGAATGCGGCAATACTCACGGCAGGTATTATTTGATAATTCGGTCGTTTATTTAACTGATTTGGCAACCGTCAAATGTCATCAGAGAAACGGTTTGAATTTCCGCTTAGTAAAAAAACATTAGTGTGCCATTTGGGACGCCACTACATACATATACTATCCTGTTGAGTGTGTAAGTGCATAAGTACATAGTGCATGAGTGCATAGTGTGCCATTTGGGACGCAGCTTTACACTTACAGCTAAGGAACAATCATTATGGCGATGCTATATAGCATTTCCGTTCCCCTCCTTGAGGAATGAGGGTTACTTTAGTAACCAGAGCGTTCCCCTTCGGATGGGGAACTTCAATGCTATCAGTGGATTTATTTTATTAATCCATGAATGGGGAAATGTCTGGAAAACGCCATAATGACTGCACCTTACCTTTGCATCCGATGAGAGGATAGCCAGGCATAGCGTGAGCGCTCCTGCATCAAAAAGAGGCGTTGTCTTCCAACGTGATCCCTGGCCCTTACCTATCCCACTTCAAAAGAAGTTTTACGGATTTAGATATGTTTTTTAGGAAGTCGCAAGCGACCAGATAATTCTAGGAAAATACGACAGTACATTGGGAAGCGTGCAGTCCCGATAGGGAGGACGCTGCGGAGGCCATCTGCGGAGGCCAACCCAATAGGTAGCAGATATGATGGCAAAAAATACATATGGACTAGCCCTGAAAAGGGGGAGTATGCATATAATAAGATGGTTAGCTGAGAGGAAAGACAGGGGTCCGCCCGTGAGGGGGGACTGCACCGTGACTGAATAAGCATTTGGGATCACCTAGTGGGGATCACGCATAGCGGGCACCTATACCCAAAACGCGGGCTGACCAGAGGGGAAACCTTCAACGTAGTGGGCCAGCAAGTGACTCCTCCGCTGAGTCAGTGCTGGGGGCCTCGAAGAAATCTGCAGGGCTCACCTGACAGGGAACTTTACTGACAGATAAAAAGGCGGACGTATCTCCATGTCAGGGAGAATGGCGCAGCAAGCGTGTTTCAACTCCTTAACCGAATAGTTTCCTCAATCACCAAGGGTTACCTAATACCTTTGAGGAAACCAGCTCCACTCGCAGATTGTAAAACCTTGCAAATGTATTAGGTGTCGCCCAGCCCGCAGCTCTACAGATGTCTGTTAGAGAGGCGCCGCGTGCACGCGCCCAAGAGGATGCGATGCTCCGAGTGGAGTGTGCACGCACTCTCGGGGGACACGGCTCGCCTTGGCTTTGATAAGCGAGAGAGATGGCATCTACTATCCAGTGGGCCAACTTTAGTTTGGATACAGCACTTCCTAGCTGCCGACCGTCATAACAAACGAAGAGCTGCTCAGATGATCTAAAGCTCTGAGTGTGGTCCAGATAAATACGCAAGGCGCAAACTGGACAAAGTAAGGAAAGGGCTGGGTCTGCCTCCTCCGGGGGCAGCGCTTGCAGGCTCACTACCTGGTATTAAAACAGAGTGGTTGGAACCTTGGGCACATATCCCGTGAGGGGTCTCAGGAACGTGAGAGTAAGCCAGCCCGAATTCCAGGCACGAGTCACTGACCGAAAAATGCCTCCAGGTCCCCGACCCTCTAATCGATATCAACACGACCAGCAGAGCTGTCTTCAGGGACAGAAATCTTTAAGATACTGAGTCGAGGATCGAAGGCATCTGACGCAGGCTCGTGAGAACGAGGGTGAGATCCCAAGATGGCACGAGAGGGGGGTGGGGTGGATTCATTCGCCTAGCGCCTCTGAAGAACCAGATGATGAGGTTACGCGTTCCCTCATATGCGTTCCCAGCAACCTGTTCCTCATCCTCCCTGACCTTTCACAGTAACTGCGCGAGCAGGCTCACTGGGGGAAACGCATATTTGCGCATGCCCAGAGGCCAGCTGTGAGCCAGTGCATCCGTGCCGAGAGAGCCCTCGGTCAGGAAAAAGAACAACTGGCAATGAGCGAACTCGGGGGAAGCAAACAGAACAATCTGGGCTTCCCCGAATCGCGCCCATATCAGCTGAACAGACTCGGGGTAGAGTCTCCATTCTCCAGGACGTAAAGGCTGCCTTGAGAGTGCATGGGCTGCATGGTTGAGCTTGCCTGAAATGTGAATGGTGCTTTGATTTCAGCCGCGGATGACTCCAGAGAGCGAATACCCCCAATTGCGATTGATATATGCCACCGCCGCCGGGCTGTCCATCATGACCAGCATGTGTTGCTGCTCCAGCACCAGAAAAAAATGGTGGAGAGCGAGGAACACTGCCAACAGCTCCAGGCGATATGTCAATACAACTGGGTTCCTTTCCACAGGCCCGCAGCTGCATGCCCGCAAGACACAGCCCCCCAAGCCCGTGCTGGAAGCATCTGTTGAAACAACAACATGACTGGACGCCTTTCCTAGAGGCACCCCGGCCTGTAGGAATAAGGGGTCGTTCCAAGGGCTGAGGGCACAGCGACACAGCGTAGTAGCAGTGAGTCACGCGCGTGCCATGCGCGTCTGGGGACTCGATCATAAAGCCAGTGCTGGAGTGGTCTCATATGGAGTAATCCGAGTGGCATGAAGTGGCTGTGGATGGCATATGCCCCAGGAGCCTCTGAAATAATTTCAGTGGGACCACTATTTTGCTGTCGAGCTCTCTGCCATGGTAACCGAGTTCAGCTCCAGCCCAAGAAAAGAGATCCTCTGCACGGGGGTGAGTTTGCTCTTTTCTCGGTTGACTTGAAACCCCAACAGGTGGAGGTGCCAGAGCACATTGTCTCTGTGGATAATCAATTTCTCCGAGAGTGGGCTAAAATCAGCCAGTAATCGAGATAAATGAGTATGCGGATGCCCGCAAGCCGAAGGGGCACCCTCCACGAGCTTGGTGAGGGCCCGCGGAGACAGAGAGAGCCCAAAGGGGAGGACTTTGTATTGCCAAGCTCCACCTTCAAGCGCAAACAGCAGAAACTGACGTTGGTGAGGAAGAATGGAGACATGGAAATACGGGTCCATTAGGTCTATTGATGCAAATCAATCCAGAGGATGAACGCACTGCAGTATGCGCTTCTGCGTGAACATTCTGAACAGCAGCTTGTGCAGACAGCGGTTCAAAACTTGCAGATCTAGGATTGGCCGTGACCCACCACTCTTTTTGGGCACGATGAAGTGCGGGCAGTAAAAACCGCTCTCCATCTCAGCTGGAGGGACCGGCTCGATTGCTTCCTTCGCCTGGAGGACAGCAATCTCCTCTCGCAAGACAGGGGCGGACAGGGGGCTGACCCTGGTGAATACACACCAGTGAACTTGGGGGGCCACTTCGTGAAATGAATCGCATAGCCGAGTCTGATTGTGCGTATGAGCCACCGCGAAGGGCTGGCCGCGCTAACCAGGCAGGCAGAGCTCTCGCTAATGGACTCATCGCTTCAATCGCTGACGTACCAGCAGTGGGGCAGCGCGGAGTGGGTGTGCTGATCCGGAAAGCGCGAGGGTCCCTCTGAAGAGGTGGGGGCGAGAGATTTGCTCTCACTCCGCACCCAAACTCTGGAGGGGAGCCTCGAGGGGTGGGAGAAAGGAGACCGTCCTCCCAGCACTCGTGAGCCACTGGCGAAACGCACCGAACCTGCGAACTAGAAAGCATAGCGTCCCAGACTGGCAGATTTCGGGCTGTCACATCCAGGGAAGTGGAAAAGTCCTCTTTCATTGATGTTTTCATGGCAGTAAAAAGTGCCATTGGAAATGGGGGCCCGCCCTCCAGCGGGGAAAGAGCAAGTTTCCTTTTCTCCAGATGACCTGTTCTAGGGACGCTTCGCGGTCAGTTACCAGACTTAGCGGCGCTCTGGGCAGGGGGGGCTGCCTGCTTCTGAGGTGCTCGATGCGCTCGCTTTGCCAGAGGCATGTGCGGGGGCAGTGCAGCTCTCATAGGCGGGCGCCTTTGTTGAAAGAAAGCGGACTTTGTTGACTTTGCGCATATCAGCCAAGTTTAGCCAGAGGTGGTGCTCCTGGACCACTAATGTGGACATCGTCCTCCCCAACGCACATGCAGCGGACTTAGTGGTCCAAAGAGCATAGTCGGATGTGGTGCGTAGCTCACAAGCCTGAGTTGGACCAACCCTCATGCAGCTCGGCCAGCGCCTGCGCGCCTGCGCACCTGCGCTTGGTAGCGCTGGTAGGTGGCCATCGCGTGCAAGGCGGAAGCAGCCTGGCCTGCAGCCATGTAAGCTCTATAGCTCCGAGGGAGGCAGATAACTTACAGGCTTTGGAGGGGAGACGAGGGGGACCCCGCTAAAAAGAGGCACTACGCAGACAAAGATTGACCGCAATTGCGCGCTCAACCTGAGGAATCACCACATACCCCCTGGCCGATCCAACGTTAAGAGTGGTGAGGGCGGAGGGACATGCAGCACAGGCAGAAAAAAGTGCCCTCCAAGACCACGTGAGCCTACTGTGCACCTACAGGAAGAAGGGGACGAGAAGCTTCGAAGGCTTCACCCTCTGGTCATGTATGTAGCACCGGACCTAAAGAACGCCAGGCGTGGGAGAAACCCAGCTCGACCGTCTGCCGATGCGTGTACACACTCTGGACCGAGAGAATGCTCTCTTTCGCTCGAAATCGCTGGATCACAGCAAGAGGAACACCTCATCAACTCTCTCAGAAGGCTGTAATAGTCTCTGAAGCAAAAAGTATGGTGTTGCCTTGCTTTCCCTGTCCTTATATGCGGAGCTCATTGGCAAAAAGTTCCAGGTGTGCAATCTTACGCTGCCAACTCATTTGGCATTTCATTGACCTGTTATATACTCTTTCAGACAATTGGCTTTCTGAAACGAAATGCCCATTCGTGGATTAATAAAATAAATCCACTGATAGCATTGAAGTTCCCCATCCGTTCCCCAATTATGTTTCACTAGGTTCTTATTACGGCAGAAAAGTAATAAAGTTACTTTAATAACTTAAAGTGTTACAGGTTGAACATGAGTTTGCATTGCATATACAGCAAGCTTGATGCAGATGTTGCGTGCAGCTTTTTTTTATATTAATCTGTAACACAAAAAAAGTAATATAATGTTTTGACAATGTATGTTAGCTCTATGAAATCAATGCATTCGGCTATGAATTAATAAAACGTATTGAAAAGGATTTCCTTGTGTCTTTTTAACTAGTAGCTCGAACCACGAGTAGTTGAGTAACTAGAGTATTGTTTCGAATAGAAATCCATTAGCAGAAACCAGTAGTCGTGCAAACCCTAATATATATACATACATATATATATATATAGGCGAAGCAGTGGCGCAATAGGTAGAGCTGTCTACTCACAGCAAGAAGGTCGCTGGATCGCTGGTTTGAGCCTCGGCTCAGTTGATGTTTTAATATGGAGTTTTTATGTTCTCCCTGCGTTCGCGTGCGTTTCCTCCGGGTGCTCCGGTTTCCCCTCACAGTCCAATGACATGCGGTACAGGTGAATGGAACATAGTGGAGTTGCGGCTGGAAGGGTATCCGCTGCATAAAAAACTTGCTGGATAAATTGGTGGTTCATTCTGCTGTGGCGACCCCAGAAAAATATTCCACATTCTGCTGTGGCTACCCCAGAAAATATATATATATATATATATGAAGACAAAGGAGTTGTCTGTAAACCTCCGAGATAGATCTGTCTCGAGGCACAAGGCTGGGGAAGGTTACAGAAAAAATTCTGCTGCTCTGAAAGTTACAATGAGCACAGTGGCCTCCATCATTCGTAGGTGGAAGATGTTTGGAACCACCAGGACTCTTTCTAGAGCTGGCCGGCCATCTATGCTGAGTGATCAAGGGAGAAGGGCCTTAATCAGGGAGGTGCATCAATAACCCTATGGTCACTCTGTCTGAACTCCAGCGTTCTTCTGTAGAGACAGGTGAACTTTAAAGAAGGACAACCATCTGTGCAGCAATCCACCAATCAGGCCTGTATGGTAGTTTGGCCAGACGGATGCCATTCCCTGCTTGGAATTAGCCAAAAGGCATCTGAAGGACTCTCAGACCATAAGAAACAAAATTCTCTGGTCTGATGAAACTAAATTGAACTCTTTGGCGTGAATGTCAGGCATTATGTTTGGAGAATACCAA
This sequence comes from Danio rerio, assembly GCF_052040795.2. Lineage (NCBI taxonomy): Eukaryota > Metazoa > Chordata > Actinopteri > Cypriniformes > Danionidae > Danio > Danio rerio. The sequence goes on along the minus strand of NC_141035.1, from coordinate 14,322,257 downwards.
GCACCGCTCATCACCGGATGCTGACTTGAGCACTGATCTCGCTCTGGAATTCCCAGAACTCATTGCAACTGGAGGTGGGAAGCACAGCATTTTATCTCGATTTATTATTAAAGTTCAGAGATCTAATATGACCCAAAGCACGCTGCCAAAATATCAATGGAGTGGCTTCACAACAGCTCTGTGAATATCCTTGACAGTCCCAGCCAGAGCCTAGACCTAAATCCTACTGAACATCTCTGGAGAGATCTGAAAATGGATGTACAGTACAGCGCCTCTTCCCTTCTGACCTGATAGAGCTTAAGAGGTACTGCAAATAGGAATGGGCAAAAATTTCCAAAGACAGGTGTGCCAAGGTTGCATATTAAAAATGATTTGATACATGTTAAAGGCTGTAATTGCTGTCAAATGTGAATCAACAAAGTATTGAGCAAAGGCTGTGAATACTTATGTAAATGTGATTTCTTAGGTTTTCTATTTTTGATAAATTTGCAAAATTTTTCAAAAATTGTTTTCACATTGTCATTATGTGTAGTATTTTGAGGAAATAAATGCATTTTATCCATTTTGGAAAAAGGCTGTAACATAAAAAAAAAATAAAAACGTGGAAAATGTGAAGCGCTATGAATACTTTCTGGATGCACTTTATATAGTTGGAATTGGTGGTCAAGCAGTACATTTACAAGTTTACTATAAGTACATACTGTAGATGTTATATTTTTACTGCTTACTCAAATTACTTGTTTAAAATGAGCTAAATAAACATAATTCTTAAGTTTTGGATGTGGGTGGTGTTAACTTAATTGTTTTATGTTAAATCCACTTACATTTGCATAAAGGACAAAATTAAGAAATTGTGTAGAACCTTGCATTTTAATCTTACACTTTAAAAAATGCTGGGTTCCACACAATCGAGTTGTGTTGGGATAAAATGCAGGAATAAAGTTAACTTATTAGTTTTCATTCATTTTCTTGTCGGCTTAGTCCCTTTATTAATCCGGGGTCTCTACAGCGGAATGAACCGCCAACTTATAAAGCAAGTTTTTACACAGCGAATGCCCTTCCAGCTGCAACCCATCTCTGGGAAACATCCACACACACTCATACACTATTAACAATTTAGCCTACCCAATTCACCTGTACCACATGTCTTTGGACTGTGGGGGAAACCAGAGCACCCGGAGGAAATCCACGCAAAGGCAGGGAGAACATGCAAACTCCACACAGAAACACCAACTCAGCCGAGGTTCGAACCAGCAACCTTCTTGCTGTGAGGCGACAGCACTACCTACTGCGCCACTACCTCACCACTTTTTTGTTTTTACAAATGTAATTAAAATTGAACATAAACAATTACTTTCAACTCATGTTTGTGTTGTGAATTGTGTTTCAGCTCATTTTTCAACTTCATTTCTTTGAATGTACAATTTGAATGTACGTTTCTTTAAATGTGCAATGATTACTACTACTAATATACTTCAACATTACTTAGGTATACTTTGTAAAATTAACTTGAAGTATGTTACTTTTTTTCGTAAAGGTTTCTGCAAGCTGAGCAATCACTTTAGCTTTTTTTTATCTTCAGAGTAAATAAATTGTGCCTCAAAGTGGAAGACGACACTAAAAATCACTGCTGGGTTATCTTGCATTTGAAAGCAGTGACAGAAGTTAGTGGAAAAAAAACATGTGCCTCGAGGAGGTAACTATTTAAAATCCTTTTGAAGAAGGCCCTTTGCTCTGGTGTTTGCAGAACAGGTGTTGGCATTTTAGATGGGACCAGTTAGTTTGTTAATCTAATTATCAAACCACAGCATCTGTTGAGAGGGAAAAATCATCTGACTTTTTTTGAAGAAAGAACTCAGGAGACCACGAGAACAGAGAACGGGTCCTTTGAGAAATGACATGCTGCGTTCTTCCTGATGGTCACATGACCTTCACACGTTTTAAATGGTAAATTATTTAAACATTACAGCATTCATACAATGGTTTATTGTTTTCCCACCTTTTTAAAATATATACTTTGCATAAAAACATTATCAATATACTCTGCACAATATAAATAAAACAGATTTTTATACGAATTTCAGCAAACAAACACCCTTAATGTGTTTATTCCTTTATTAAGATGCCCATGGTAAAGTTTACTTTCAGTGTTTCATTCAGGGAAACTCCTGAGGTAAATAAGTTAAATCTCTGAACTTTAATAATAAATCGAGATAAAATGCTGTGCTTCCCACCTCCAGTTGCAATGAGTTCTGGGAATTCCAGAGCGAGATCAGTGCTCAAGTCAGCATCCGGTAAGTTTCAAGCACCCTCTGTTGAGTATTGGAACTGAACTTTGGCAGCTGATGATGACGTTACACGAGAACAAGAGGAAGCAAGACCGCTGAAGAACACATATTCAGAAACAGCCACAGTCCTGGAGAGCTGACGTCCTGCAGATTTTAGCTCCAACTTGCCTCAACACACCTGCACGGATGATTCTAGAAAGCCTAGTATGAGATTGATTAGCTAGCCCAGGTGCGTCCAATTGGGATTGGAACTAAACTTTGCAGGACACCGGCCCTCCAGGACCGAGTATGGGCACCCCTGGTTTAGATGCATGTCACTGATAAGAAGATGATGGATAATTACTGTATGATGACCGAAATGGCCTTAAACACCCAGCAGGCACAAGACGTCAACATGCCGTCAGATTGAAATTGTACCCTAATGTCATGGAGACGCTACATTTTGTTTGAAAATGAAAATGTGTTTACATCAGAACTCAACGTCAGCCCAATGTCACTGTCCAACGTCCAACCTAAAACTAACCAAATATCAACGTCTAATGATGTTACAGCTAGTTGTTGTGTCGACGTTACCACCATGACATCTATCAGATGTTGAATTTTGGTTGCCATAACTAATGAATAAATGTCAGTATTTGATATCAATAGGATGTTGGTTTAAGATGTTGGCTCGACATTGGATTTTGGTCACTTTCTAACAACCTAAAATCAACCAAACATCAAAGTCATTAAATGTCATTATTGAACATCAAAATAACGTTGTCCTTAGACGCTGGCTAGACATTGAATTTTGGTCAACTGACATCACAACCTAAATCTAACCTAATATTAACATCTTATGACATTGTGTGCCTTCTGGGCAATAACTAAATGCACTACAGAATGTTATGTTTACACACATCGACAAATTACATGTCAATGCATAACCTTTTAACAGCATAATACTCACTACTCACTACTCATGAGTACTTTTAAAAGGACTACTTTTTACTCATACTTTAAGTAATATTTACAATAGGTACTTTTATTCTACACACACTACATTTTTAGGCAAGTAATGGTACTTTTACTTAAGTATGCTTTTTCAGTACTCCTTCCACCACCGTTCATTCGTGCAACAACTTTAGTCATAAGGTAAACGCAAAACAAAAGTTTCTATATAGAGTTATTTCATGGGACTTGACACTTGTAAACACTCACTCCAATTGGTTCACATGACTCTCGGTCAATCATAGAACTTGTGCTATGCATCGTTGCGATGTGTAGTTCCATTTTTTGAGAGGTGCGCATCAACATTGGCGCCAGACCATATGCATGTGTTTGACGCAAATTTATAAATCAGCCTTTAGAATTAGAGAGAAAGTCCATTTATAGTCGTGACCTTTCCAAGTATTGTCAAAACCATTATTTTCATTCTAGGGGTAATTTGCCGGTTTAAAAATTAGCATATAAAACCTTATCTGAAAAATAAATAAACTTACAGCCACATACTAACATATTAAATCAATGCACTCTATGGCACCTTTTAAACTATTAAAATTATATTTATGCATCTGTCAATTTTATCCAAAGTACATTACACTGCATTGAAGGTTCAAATTTGTGTCATAAATTCTTGTTTTCTGTGGGAATCAAACCCATCATTTCGCTGTTGCTTGTGCTATGCATTACTATTTGAGCAAGAGATCTTATTTCAATTATTTGATTTAAATAATAATAATTGATATAATGCAAGTCTATTTCTGCTGTTTTATTGTTTAATATACCAATGCCAGCAACATCTGCAAAAAGTCATGTTTAAGCCTACCCTGAGGCATGTGTGAAAATTCTTTTAACCTACTTGTCCCAAGGTGATTATTTAGTGCACACAGGTGCACAAAAAGTTATTATTTTTGTCACACAGGTGTTCAATCAGAATTAGCAAAAATGTATTTAGCTTTTCTTTTTTTTTCTTTCTTTTTGCTTTCTTTCTTTATTTATGTATTTTTTTTTGTTATTAAAATTAAATATTTCTGTGAAATTATAAACTTAATAATAATTAACTTAATAAACTTATAATAATAATTAATAATAAATAAATAATAAACTTAATAATTGGTTTTATTTGGTAAATTGGTAAAAACAATGTTAAATGACACTTGATTTGTTAATTTAAGTATAATTCTCTTATATAATTAATGTCAATGATCACAGAGTCACGTTGCATTGTGTGGGCTGAGTTATTTGGTACTTTTTCTGCTATAGGGGTTGTTGCTTTGTGTGAGTGTGTACGTGATCAAGTACTGCTTGTGCGTACATACATAATGAACAGGGTGGAGCAAATTCCACAAAAGCTGACCTTATCAGTCTCCGGGCCCATATAAAAGCCAATTGTTATAATCATGTCCATGTCAGTTCTACATAATAACAGCACAACACACAGCTGAAGGACAAATAAGTTTAGTCAAGTTTAAGGTAAGATGATTTTTTTTTTTTTCTGGTCACACTTTACAATAAGGTTCATTATTAATGTTAATTAATGCATTTACTCACATGAACAAACATTAAACAATACATTTACTACTGTTTTTGTTCATGTTAGTTAACGTTAGTTAATGAAAATACAGTAGTTCATTGTAAGTTCATGTTACCTCATGGTGCATTAACTAATATTAACAAGCATGTACTTGGATGTTAATATTGCATTAGTAAATGTTCAATTATGATTAATAAATGCTTTACATGTGTTTTTCATGATTTGTTCATGTTATTAAATGCCTTAATGAACCCTATTGTAAAGTGTTACCTTTTTTTTCTTTTATTACACAAGAACAAAGATGATACAGTAATGCATCATCATAAGGTATGGAGTGCATCGATAACAAGGAGGACCACTGAAAAAAATAAGGTTTATTACCATTTTAAAAATTTAATAAACTGGAAATTGTATTAGTGTCTTATCATAAATGCATACTTTGCATTAGTTATTTATTTGCTATTATTTTTTTAACTACATAGGTAAAGAATGATGCTGGTATTTGTGGTTTTACATTTATGGTTATTGAATTACTCTCTAGTGACTGCATAATCCTTGCAGAGTAATGCAAATGCATTGATTTTGGAAAATTAGCTTTCCATCTGCATAGCTTGTCATGTGCATACTTATGACTCTATGGAATGCCGGGAAGAAGAAAGATGCATGTTAAGTAGTTGAATGAATGACTTTGCTACCAACAAAATGTATTTGTCACATTGACAGTTCAGTCATCAAATAAAAGAAAATATCAGCTGTGTGATTTTGATATACATCCTGATAAACGTACAGTTAGATTTTCAACAGTATAAAAAAGTATTAGCTTAATTTTGTTCCCCCAATGCAACGTGCATGTATAAACAGCTTTTTTGCAATGTGTTTCTCAGATGCCATACCCTCAATCAGGCTATGAATATCTAATTTGACCAAAAGACAGGTATGTATAAAATGCATTTGTGCATCAAAATGAATTACATAAAGTCTATAATTAATTACTTGACAAAATGGAAGGTAGTCCATGCATTTTGTATGTGTAGTATATAGCATAACAGTGTTTTATTATTATTATTATTATTATTGTTGTTATTTGGTTGTTTTTAGTGTCTGAAGCAAAAAGAGAGATATAATTTGTATTTGCTGATCAATGTCATCTTTGACATTATAGCTAATAAACGAACAAACATCCGAACAAAATGTCTTTACATCGGAAAAATGTTCCAGACCCAGGGCCCCTTACTACTAAAATAGGTGAGAATCATATTTCAGCAACCAACATCCCATTGTTAAACCTTCTCAGAAATTGTTAATAAAATAACTTCTATTGCTTATTTAAAAAAAATATAGTGATATTACTAAAACACTAACACACTGGATTCATTCCTCCCACATCTCTCCCCTAGTGTCTGAAATTGACAGGGACAAGCATATTTTACTGTATATGCTGGACCTGCACAGGGAAAAGGTGGCACCTCTGGATCTGACAACAATGCTTTATGAAATCACTCCAAGCACTGAAGACAACATTCCACAGGACCCAACAGAGCTCTCAAAGTCATTCCTCCGTCGACTGTGGCTTTCTAATCCCCAAGCCCGTAGCACTTGCTGCAAGGTTGTAGTAGGAGAGTACGGTTTGGACATGGATGAAAATTCACAATGTGCTATCAATCCTTTAGATCTTGTTACCGTCATCTACATGACCACAAATAGTTTCCTACAGCAAGAAATAGCCCAACGAATGTTGCAGTCCAACTTTGCAGTACCTCTGTATCTTCCACCTATTCACCCAGAAAAGAAGGGAACCATCCTCTTGAGTCCATTTAGAGGTGTTCTCGGAGAGTGGAAGTCCCCTTCTGAGGGACCTACAATGAAAAACATGGCAAATTCCAGGATGCCATTTCTCTCTGCAGTAAGGCTAGGCAGCTGCAGTGTCTCAAAATCTCGAGTACTCAACCATGTTCTTGGTGGACCACACAAACTAAACGAGTCCTTCATAAACTGTGGTATGAAAGGAGGGGAGCTGCCTCGAGTTCTCTCAGATGGTCTGGTGGAGGTATGTTGGAACTTGCCATCAGGAGACCATCATGAAAGCGCCTTTTCTCGCCCTGTGCTTGTAGCTAATCTGCGTGGTGATGCAGCTAACTATGAAAAACAGATGAGTCTTCTGTGTTACACATCTGCAGTCCTTATTGTTTTTTGTGAAAGTTTTGGTGCCGAGGAAAGAGAATTGCTTGTCTCATGGAGAAATATTACTAGCCACATGATTATAATTGACAGCTCAACATCAGTAAATGATGGACAGCAGAATGATAATGAGAAAATGAAACACAGATTGGTGAGGGATTTAGAACTGCCTGAAGGGACAGTGCTTTATGGATGGGAAGGTAATGAGGATGAAATTGCTAAAAGTTTAAGAGATGTTCTGAATCGTTTTATTCCATACCTGCACACCTCAAGCCTTGTAGGTACTGCTGGCATGGCCGATGACCTCGACATTAATGTTGATGAAGATGAGATCTGTCGAACGGCATTCGGTGAAGTTGAAGAAGTCCTCAGTGGAATCGAAGATGGAGTGTCTACCTATTTGGAAAACCAACTGCCCCTACAGGGTGATGTATGGAAACAATTGTGTCATGTGGAGAAAGTGGAAGCACGTCAACAGCAACATGCAAATCAGAACTTAATTGAGGAAAAGGAAAATCTCATAAAACAAATTCTTGAATATAAATTAACAACAGCCATGAAAGCTTTTATTGAAGCAGTCTGTTCACCTGAAACAAATAAGAGGGCATATTTCCTCTCTTGGATGAGGGTGAAACTTGAAGTTATGCAGTTGGAAAAGCTGTCCCTTCTTAGGGAAACAAATCAGGAACAAATTCAAGAACCCTGCATTGGACTTGAGCATTTTCTTAGAGAGATGGGACTGGTCTACGAACGATACTTCCGTAGTCCGAACAGTGACTTGTATGACATGTTCCGCTTACCATATGTAGGTGCTGAATTACTCCTGTATGGAGTTCCCCTTGAGCTCTATGATGGAAATGCCTCAGTATTTCCCCTGAACTGGGTGTACAGTGTTCTTTACGAATTATACAGGCAACTGCCAAACTTCAGTCGGATGAGAGTCTTGACAGTCTTAGGTTTTCACAACTCCAAGAATGCAGAGATTGTATCTTCACTGTTTGGTGTCAACTTCCCAAAGTGGGGTAGAAGGCAAATCAAAGGAGCATACATGCTTCTCCTCAGCCTGCCAGACCACTTCAGAATAAAAATGGACTGTGAATTTCTGATGGTGATTTGCACCGAAGGTTTGAACCATCCAACAGAGCGAAATGTTTTGCATGACAGTGAAATGGCTGCCTTTGTCAGTGGACTGAGTGACATCACACTAGTAAATTTACCAGATGCGGGTCAGGATGAAACAAGACGCAACCTTCAGATTGCAGTCAATGCTCTTATTTTCACACAAACATTGGAGAAGAAGGCTACCTTTCATGTTATGTCTGAAGGAGCTGGAAAGGATGGACAAATCATGAGATATGCAATTGATGTACTGACTAAAGGAGGGCTTCTAAATATGTCTCAAAGAGAAACAGTTCTCACAAGTGAAACAGGAGACCTATGCCATAAATTGTCACCTGGGACTTCCCAAAATGATCAAGTATACAGTGATGCAGTTCTCAAGCTAAAGAAAAACCTTTTGACTATTTTCCATGAAAAGGCAACAAATGGTCTGCCTACCTGTCTGGGTGCATTTATGGAGCTTATGTGCAATTTGTGGGAGTTAGTGAAAAGTGGAAATTTTGCTATGAAGTTTGGTGACACAGGAGAAGCAGATCCCATCATTGGCCTCTGCACAAAACTTGTACAGGGAGAAAAGCACCTCAGTGATCAACTGGACCATTGGGTCGAAGGATTGGAAAATCACATAACAGAGTTAAAAGAAAATGAACAGAATTTGGATTCAGATGCAATTATTGGAATCTTGAAAAATGAAGCAGCTAGCCAAATCAGCGTAGAAAGAGACCACATTAAGGCAAGCCTGTGGGACTACCTTAGGCAGGAGGATATTGATATTTCCCTAGTGGAAAATTACAAAGTAAACCTTCTAAAAACAGTAGATGTCATTCAAGAGCAATTGGCATCTGATGTTGGCCAGAAACTTGAGTCTGCAACCCTTCGCCATGATATGTCGATTAAGATGCAAGCTTTGTTGACATCCCTTGAGGCAGCCTTGGAGGTAAAGTTACGTTCACTCTTGCAGACCTGCATGAACAACAACTGCTTAATTGAAGACAAGGAGCTTGAACGTGAATTTGCTAGTGTTTGGGAAGATATTCCATCCAACTTGAGGGAACCCCTTCTTGAAACACAAGAAGTCCTTACAAGGATGGTGGATCAATTAAAGGAAAATTTAAGTGGACGTGGTCTGAGAAATCAAAACATCACACTCCACAATGCAAACCAGCTCAATGGGTTTGAGGTGAGGACTGCACATTTTGCTCTGAGTAGTAGAATGAAGAATTCACTGAAGTACAATAGAAATGTGGCACAAAGATTTGCCAATAATTTGATTGAAGACTGTGATGTGAGAATCTCAGATAAACTGAAGCACAAAGAGAGCTACTCTGATAGCTATATGAGTGAGTTGCTTGCAATTGTCGACAAGGGTCTGGAGGTTTTAAAAAGTGAGAAATTTGCAATGAGTCCCAAATTTGAAGTGGATATCAAAGGATACATCTGTAGTAAAGCAGCACGGTCTTTTCAAGAGGTGCAGGATGTGCTGCTCGGGGAAAGACAAATTAAAGAGACTTTCCTTACTGAGACCAAGGACAGACACATGCAGAATTTTATACATCAGTTCCGAAAGAGGTACCAGTGTCAAAAAGCTGCTCGATCTTTCACCAATCTGTGCCTCAAGCCAACTGCCGAAGATTTCATTTACAGCAGCTTGGAGAGACAGATATTTTATGATATGCTTAGTAAGAAAAATGCACATCATTTTAGCTCACCAAAGAAGTTCCACTACAGTCTTCTTAAAGAAATGCTGGTAAAGGACAGCTTTGAGAATTTCCATGAGTACCTTAAGTCCCATGAGACCTACAGCCAGAAGAGTATTGATAATTTTATCAAAGCTCATTTGTCAGGTTCTGTTATGATAGAAGACCAAAGGGAACAGCGAATGCACCAGATCTTTGACTGGGTGAAGAGGTGCATTACTCAGTTGTCTGAATTTAATAGTGGGGCACAAATCAATGTTAGAACACTACTGGAAAAAGTTTGCATCAACCTCGAGAGTCTGGGAAAAATAACTATGCCAACTCAAATCTTGCGGCAACCTTTGTTTGACATAAATACACACCCTGAGCACTTCCTTGGAAGCCTTCAGGATTCAGTCTCTGAGTTGACCTCGTCAATAGCTAAGGAATTTTTGGAGAATGAGGATGTCATTGAAGTCCCTAATAACCTCCCCAGTAAACTCCAGGACATGGTGTATGAAAGTGTGAAGGGTTGTAATAAGTTCTGTCCTTTCTGCAAAGCTCCATGTGACCTAGATGAAAAAGATCATCAAGTGCACAAAGCTGCTGTGCATCGCCCTAAAGGTCTGGTCTGTTATACTGATGCCAACTCCACAACACTGTCCCACAACACCTGCTCAGCAGATATTACAGGGCCAAACCAGTTTCAAAACAAAGACACAGGGGGCAAGTCTCTGCCCTTTAAGGAGTACCAGTCCATCTATCCAGATTGGAGCATTTACCCAGAAGACCCTGGTAATAATGGGGCTGCCGCCTACTGGAGATACGTGTTCATGAGGTACAATGATAGGTTTGCTCAGGAATATCTTTGTGCACCTGCAAAATTGCCTGAAGCATGGGGGAAAATTACTCAGAATGAGGCACTAGAGAGCCTGAGAGAGGCCTTTCAGATTATAGACTGATTATGTCCTTTACCAGCATTATTATATCTGTGACCAGATTTTTTATTATTATTTTTATACTGAAGCAAAAAAGGCTGCTTATACTACTATATAACTTTTCATTGAATAAAACAGAAAGGTGAAATTCTGATTCATCACTTCAAAGTTGAGATAAGGATTAATGAACTCTTTCTGGTCATGTTGCATCTTCTAGTAGGTTTACTTATTTGTATTTTTAAAATGTTTATTGTAAAAAAACAAGTTAAATATAATTCTCATTATATTTCGACAATCTCTGCCTAGATGTATGACAGTATGGTACTCCCCCAATACAAATTTTGCTCTTATATATAAAGTATTTTACCAATTAAATGATTTTAAAATCTGCTTTGTTTGCTCTTACTTCTTTCTCTTTCAAATTCATATTAACATTATGTTCATTCATTAATTTTTTATTATTTTTTTGGGCTTAGTCCCTTTATTTAATCTGGGGTCGCCACAGTGAAATGAACCACCCACTTATCCAGCATATGTTTTACACAGCAGATGCCCTTCCCACCACAACCAATCACTGGGAAACACCCATACACACTCATTCACACACATACATTGCGGAAAATGTAGCCTACCCAATTCACCTGTACTGCATGTCTTTGGATTGTGGGGGAAACCAGAGCACCCGGAGGAAATACGAACACGGGAGAACATGCAAACTCCACACAAAAACAAACACCAACTGACCCAGCCAAGGCTCGAACCAGCGACTGTTTTGCTGTGAGGCAAGCTTTAAATTGTAGATTTCCACAACATATTTTTAAAAGTAAAAAAATAAAATAAAATAAAATGAAAAATTAAGAATATTCTAAACATAATTTCTAAAAGGGTAAAAGCAGGCATGCTTAATATTTAAGACTCCTATAACTTTTTTAACAATGCAAATTTTTTAGGTCATTTTAATCTAAAACATTCACTGATTATTGATCAAACAATTTCTTGGGCAAAGAAGTTCCTTCTTCAACTAGTCCCTTTTGTCTTTTTAAAGTATAGGAGTTCAAATTTCATTAAACTTACATATATGTTATTTATATTTGTGAATATAGAAAAGCAATTAAGGACTTACTGCACCTGTCAAACAATCAATTCTATGTGTAGATCAAAAAATGACAAACAATGAAGTAACTAGAGACAAAAAGGTGTATGCTTAAAAAATAAATAAATAAATAAATAAAACATGGAAAATATTATAGCTAGGCAATGACCATGGACAATGCTATGATGAAACGCTAAAACTTTTGAAAATGAGAGCCATCTTGATTTGGAGTGACATGACCAAACCATACCAAGCATTAATAACTATAAATGTTATTAATAGGAATTCCTACTGCTGTTTTTACTCTTTTACAAATTATACACTCTTCACAAGTCATCTGTTTAAAAAAAAAATAATAATGTCCTATGATGCTAAACCACTAGCTGAACACAATGGTATTTTTAATGTATTGTTTATGCAAAAAGTTGTTTATATTGCAATAATTTATTGTGTACAATAATACATATATTAGCCTACACATACCATTAATATGCCTGTTTCTTATATTTGTGTCTATTTACCATAGTCCTTCTCCCCCTAATCTGAAATAAACGTTCAAATAAACGTTAAAAACGTCTAAAGTAAATGAAAATGCATCCACACCAATCGAATATCCACAAATTGATCAAAATGATTACATCCTACATCTCTAGACGATTAAAACATTACCAGCAGTTGAGTCATTCCACCACAAGAGGTCAGAATAATCATGTATTATTCATAGCGCGTTCACCCACAAAGGATCTGCGTTCCACATACAGGCCATTAAACTGTATGCGCATTTATAAATGAAAGTTTTTCAACAAACCACAAAGCTTTAAAGTCTTACAGTGTTATTTCTTAAAACTAAATATGCATTAAAAAAACATCATTTATAGAAATTGGGACATTAGAAGGCATTATGACACTTAGAAGGCAACTTTAGTGCTTTATGATCAGTTCGGCTATCTGTGATAATAACAGACAAAGAAGGCTAGCACAACTATTTATTAGAGTTTGTACTTTGGCACATCATTATAAGCTGGGGTTCTCACAAGGGGTTCTCAATCTCATTTCAAGAGGTCCAATGTCCTGCAGATTTTAGCTCCATCCCCAATCAGATACACATAGGCTAGCAACTAAAGCTCTTACTTGGCTTTCTAGAAACATTCTGGCTGGTGTGTTGAGGCAAGTTGCAGCTAAAATTTGCAGGACACAGACCTCCAGGACCAAGTTTGAGAACCCCTGCAATAAACTGTAAATTTCAGGGGGAAAAAATTTGTTTGTACAAGATCACGTTTAGGACATTTTACTCAGATTATTTATATGACTTTTTATATATAAGATCTAGTTTTTATTTGTTATTCATACTCTAATTTGGACACATTGAAGCTTTTTCTGAACAAACAGAGCTACGTTATTTTTACATTACGCACTGAAACAAACAAATGGATGCATAAAAAATAAAGTTAAAACCACTGATGAGGTTTAATTCAAATAATTGACAACATTTAACACGAACCAACAACATCTACAGTACATTGATCAGAAACAGGACATGATAATAAAAGATGCAAACTCATAATCGTACGAGAAATACTACAATTCTCTATGTTAGTTTTACTTAGTAGTTACTTTGTTAGTGCATAAGTCCATGTTCTTTCTCTCTGTCTTATAAATTTATATTAGGGCCAGCAAAAATGGCAATATACATTAGTAGGAGGCACAAGATTTTGGATGAGACCAATTATAAAATTTAACTGATTTTTAAAGGGCTTATAATTGCAAGAATAAGGCTTTTTTTATCTATGAAGGTGGTGGACAAGTTTGAAGGCATTTGGAGGATTAAATATATTTGATGGGTTGAAAATAATGTATTATTTTTGATGAAAACGTGTGATTTGGAAATATGCTTTTGTTTAAATCAATAAAACATTTTTTTATTAAAATCTCTCTCTCTCTCCCTCTCAAATAATCACTTCTTCTATATATTGTTTGTACAATATTATGAACAAGAGATGAGACAAAACTTCATAAGTCAATGCATTAAAAAATAGATTATGCATTAACTTTGTATTATCTCATATTTGGTTCTACTCACTTTGCTGAAATGTGTGTGCAATATGCTTGATTGTTAGAAAAGCACTAGGAAATGCCTTTAAAACATTGTAGCATTCTGTGTATGAAATAAAAGTACAACAAAAAGTACAACCTTTAAAATCCACGTTATCCTTGTTCACAGCATGTCCAGCTTCTTTTGAACCACACTTCATACACCTCTCTGCCTCTCCCTCAGCTCTGTTTTGAATGCGCAGCTCCTGGTAATAGAATTTCAGACATCAAAGGTTGTGCAACACTGAGCCCTGTTTCTATAATACAATGTTCAAGGTATGAAAGAGCAAATCAAATTCTCAATAAAAATATAAAAAGATACCATTTCTGAAACTGCGTTAAAGCCTAGTGGTTTAATCTCTTCAAGTACCATTCATCACAACTGTATTATTTTATAATAATTTGAATTGCTTCAGGGTTTTCAAGCAAGGGGGTTGGGGGTATCATTTATAAAATAATAAATGTAATTTTTGTCATAAAATGTTATATTATTAGCTAATTTCAAACTTTATGGGTAATTATCTGTTAAGTATTACATAACGCGTATGTGTGTCTATCTATCTAGTCCTTGGTTGAAATCAGCCAACATGGGTATGGATTCAAAGCAGGTGACTGAATGTTGCCAGGTGGCCAATAAAATTCTGCAGGGTTCCTAAATTACCTTGGGCCTTCTTTGCATACTAATTAATTCCTTGTTTATGCTAAGATTCTTGGAAAAGTGTACATTGTAGATGACTTGACCGTATATAATATGTGGATCAGGATCAGTTCATGCAATTAAAAATGCCATCAATTGCATATTATCGGATAAAACTGAGACACTTGACGACCACACATGGATCTCCATCTGGAGAACAAGCAAGAGGAACCATTGAGTGTCTTGGATGAGGTTTTCAATCCAATCTCAAAGGAAAAAAATTAAAGTGACACTGCTGTTTGGAATATTACCTTCTGTAAAGTGTTTGCATGAAGCTGTTTGTGACTTTAAATATTCTGCAGTTTATAAGTATCAAACTACACAACAAATAGTCTTGTAGATTAAAGTCTCCTAAGCATTAGTTTCCTAAAGAAATTACTTGATTCACATTAACAGCAACATTACTTTCACTCTAATTATTTAGTTGGTTTGTGTTCTCAACATTGTGTCGTGAAGCAATTACTGAAATTGTTCAAATTGGTTCTTATTACTGAAATGAATCGCTTAACAACTGTTTTCAATCAACTATTTAAGGTATATTTTAAGAAATATGATTAAAAAAATGGATTGAGCTTGAAACCCACCTCTCCATATGCACCAGACACCTTCTTAAAAGCACCCAATGTTTCTTGGAAAACATTGTGCATTTCTGAGTGTGCTCCACACAGATGAGTGGGCTCAACAAATCTCCTGTAAGAGATATACCCTCTCCCTCTCCATATGCACCAGACACTTTCTTATAAGCATCCAATGCTTATTTGAAAACATTGTGCAATTCTGAGTGTGCACCACACCGGTGAGTGGGCTCGATAAACTACTTGTAAGAGACATACTCTTTCCTTCTCCATATGCACCAGACACTTTCTTATCAACACTCCACGTTTCTGGAAAACTTCTACCATCTATGACACACTTTTTGTTTATTGTATGCTCAGAAAGAAAAAAAAAAAACTTTACTTCAACTTGTCATAATCTTCGTATGCTGCTGCTCTGACAATTTGAACTATTTATTTTATAAGCTTATTAAATTCATAAATGCAAATGCAAACAGCAAGATGTGCACAATTAAAAAAAAAATTCTAAAAAAAAAAACAACAAAAGTTTTATTGGAAACATTGTTATCCATTAAAAAGATAGGTGCAGCTACAATGGAAAAACCTTTAGCTAGTGTGGTCTTTTCTGATCACTGCAAACTCTGCTCAAGTCATGCTTGATGAAAATTTAAATCGATTTAGTTCTGCAAATGCTTCATCATCAGATTCAGGCTTGAACTGATATGTTAAACCAACTCTATCATTACTGTCCAACATTATGTGTAATCATTGAGGATTGAGGAAGCCTCCGGAAATGAAACTAAGATATGATAATGGGTGTTTCGTTTATGACAGATTAGGCCAGACCTAACCAATCTAAGCAGAGTAAATATGTGGGGTTTAGTAGGGAAAAAAAATCACTGAATCATTTAAAGATCTGCATAAAAAAAATTAGGAACAGCACAATGGTTATGAATTGGCACAGCAAAATCACCCTGCAGCGCAAGACTGGTTACTGACTAAAGCTAAACGGGGCTGAGCCTAGTCAGTACCTGTATGGGAGACCACATGGGAAAAACTAGGTTGCTGTTGGAAGTGGTGTTAGAGAGGCCAGCAGGGGGCGCTCAACCTGTGGTCAGTGTGAGTCCTAATGCCCAAGTAAAAGTGAAAGGGCACTATACTGCCAGCAGTACCTAAACTGAGGTTCTGACTCTCTGTGGTCATTAAAAATCCCATGACACTTCTCATAAAGAGTAGGGGTGTAATCGGCTCTTACAATCATGGCATTATATATATATATATATATATATATATATATATATATATATATATATATATATATATATATATATATATATATATATATATTTATGTATTGCCATGGCCCTCCAAGAACTGAGTTTGACATTCCTGGTCTAAACCATATGCTCCGAAAAGACCAGAAAATATCTCAAAACAGCTGCACAGAATGGGGAAACATGAAAAGTCTATTCTCAGTTAATGTTATGATAAATAAAATTGCTGTATGCCTGAGTTCTGTGTTTTTTCAGCTGGAAGTGAAGCTTCTAGCTGAGCAGCGCCTTCAAAGTTCTTGCCATGTTATTTATCTCCTGGGTGAGTGGAAATAAATAAACCGAGACATCGTGAACGCTAAAAGCATGAGGGGTCACAGGATGCTTCAGGTGAGAGTGGAAAAGAAGCATGTTCTCTTTTCTAGCACTGATGAGATGGTCGAACACAGAAACATCTAGATTTTATGCTGCTGACACTGGACTGCATGATAAAACCCGAAAAGGAAAAAAGCTATTTGAAATGCTTTAGAATAAACCAAACAATTTGGTTTAGTGTTTGTCTGAAGGTGACATTTTTTTGCTTAGCTCCACGTTTCATTGTTTGTTTCATATTGAAATGAGTTTATACTCTTTAGTCCCGTAGCTCTGTCTTTGCTTAGGGGATTTATAAAACGTGTGCACTTTTTTCTGTCTTCTTAAAAAGCTTTCTGTTTGTTTTTACTTGTGCATTAATTAAATGCCTGCCTTCAAATATGCACACATAAACAGGAAAATTCTGTAAGATGTACTGTTTGTGCATCTCTGAATCTTGGGACCTTGAGAACCACAGCCTACCCTAGTTTCGATGTGAACACATTGTATGCAGTCGAAAGCTCAACCTTTTAAAGTTATATTTAGTGCATGACTACATCTGGCACTCAGCACATGCATAATATAAAGTTCAATCCTTGTCCAGTGTCTGCACTATTTCTTTTTTAAACAAATGACTCATAAAATGTCTTAGTTCTTATATAAAGCAGCTACTTCTGCAATATTTTTAACCAGGTATACTGTACTGTACAAACAGTAGTGTGTGTCTAATACTGTTATTTCCCTTTGTTTGATTTTGCTCTTCATTCTAGACTTCAATTTACAGTCATACTAATGGTTGTGCATTATTTTGTGTGTTTGTTCAATAACTATCACACAGCTTTCTAGTGCTACTGTGTCATTTGTTTGAATTTAGGTTCTTTAAAACTTTCAATAACAAAGGAAAATACTGATTTTAACATTGGATCTAAATATTTAGAATAGGTCATGTTCTTTTTGAGTCATGCTGGGTTGACTTTTAGTGCATATTTCTATTTTATACTCTATTTAAATTTTTACTTAGTTATTTTTTTATTATTTATTTTGGTAACACTTTGGTTTAAGTCTCAATTCACACAATTACCTACTGGCTTACCCATTCATCTTTAATATCTTAACGATGTTCTAGTGCTTACAAAGTATGATTTTAGTCAACCTCTGTCACAATTACCAGTGATCTAGGTTGTGTAGATCGCTGAAGAACTACAAATCTGCCACTTTAATAGGTGACACTTTATTTTGTTGGTACGTTTGTTGAATTTAAGTTAAATTGCATCTACATGCCAACTAATTCTCATTAGATTATAAGTAGACTGTTAGGTTGGAGTTAATGTAAGATGACGTGTATTTCTAAACTTTCTTATAGTCAGTTAAATGGTTATTTTTTAGTATCAACATATATTAAGCAGACAGTCTACTAATACACTCAAATGGACTATCAAAATAAAGTGTTACCCTTTAATGAACTACAGATCCCATCATTCACTTCACTCAAACACCTGGCCCAGATTCCCCGATTGCAAACATATAGAGCTAAAGATGTTCAGAACTAATTAAACAGATTATAAACACAGCACATACAGTACACACATTGTTGTCTTGTGTCTTGGTTACCGTAAGTGGGTATTTTCTAACATTTTCTCTGTGCCTGGCTTGTTTTACTGTTCGGTTGTTTTGCCATCGGTGCTGACCATTTTGGTAACTTGGATTACCCATGCTGTACCGTTTGCTCATGTTGACCCTCCATGTCTGACTACTCTTTGCCTAAATATAGCTCCATCTTGAACTTCACCTCTAGTAAAACCTAACACTCATAACATCCCTAATCATACCGAATATGTAAACCCAACTACTAACTTACAAACTAGTAATAAGCCACTAATTAGTCGTTTATTAGATTAGATTAGATTACATTCAACTTTATTGTCATTACACATGTACAAGTACAATGCAACAAAATGCAGTTTAGGTCTAACCAGCAGTGCAATAGCAGCAAGTGCAGGATACAGGAATAAGTTATAAAGTGCAGTTATAGAAAACTATGGTGATATTTACAGATGGATGTACTATGAACATTATATACAGGTTGGATAAGCTATGAACAGATTTACAATATATGAATATATGTGCAGGTTGCTATTAATAATCTGTAGTGTGCAGATAGATAAACATGATTACAAATGTATATGTTACAATATATGAATATATGTACAGTGATAGATAAACATGATTACAAGTGTATATGTTACAATATATGAATATATGTACAGGTTGCTATTAATAATCAGTAGTATGCAGATAAATAAGCATGATTACAAGTGTATATGTATAGTGGGTGTGTACATAATTACAAATGCCCATATGCAGTGGGTATGTACAGTTCAATAAGTAAACAGTTCAATGTGGTGCAGTGAGTGTGCAAATTTTAAACGATTTTAAAATTTTAAATTTATTGCGAGGAGTTTAACTTAGAGGAGAGTGGGGGGTGTATTGGGGAGGGGGGGGCAGAGTTCAGGAGGGAGACAGCTCTGGGGAAAAAGCTTTTCCTCAGTCTGCTGGTTTTTGTCCGGGGGAGCCTGAAGCGCCTGCCGGAGGGCAGGAGAGAAAACTGTCTGTGAGCGGGGTGAAAGGTGTCCTTCAGAATACTGCGTGCTCGGCACAAACAGTGTTTCTTCTGGATGTCCTCTATGCCTGGCAGTGTGGTCCCTGTGATGTGTTGGGCAGTTTTTACCACCCGCTGCAGTGCCTTACGCTCAGCAACAGAGCAGCTTCCATACCAGACTGTGACACAGTTTGTCAGGATGCTCTCTATTGTGCAGCGGTAGAAGTTCACCAAGACGGCTGATGAAAGCTGGTTCTTCTTCAGTTGCCTTAAGAAGAATAGACGCTGGTGAGCCTTCTTGATCAGGCTGGAGGTGTTGGTGGTCCAGGAAAGGTCCTTTGAGATGTGGGTCCCCAGGAACTTAAAGGATGAGACAGGCTCAACGGCCATCCCATTGATGTGGATGGGATCATGTGAGCCTGTTCGTCCCTTTCTGAAGTCCACAATAAGCTCCTTGGTCTTTTTGGTGTTAAGAAGCAGATTATTGTCGTTGCACCAAGTGGCCAGATGCTGTATCCCCTCCCTGTAGGCCGTCTCATCATTGTTGCTGATTAGACCAATCACTGTGGTGTCATCTGCAAATTTGATGATGGTGTTGGATCTATTAATAGGCCTACAATCAACGGTAAAAAGTGAGTATAGGAAGGGGCTCAGCACACAGCCCTGTGGTACACCAGTGTTGAGTGTGACGGTGGTGGAGCAGATGTGACCTGATCTAACATTCTGAGGTCTGTTAGTCAGAAAGTCCATAATCCAATTGCAGAGTGATGTGTCGATATCCAGGTTCCTTAGTTTGATCAGTAACGAGGGTATGAGGGTATGACAGTGTTGAATGCTGAGCTGAAGATCACAAACAGCATTCGTGCATAAGTGTTTTTATTGTCCAGGTGTGTGAGTACAGAGTGCAGTGCTATAGAGACTGCATCATCTGTGCTCCTGTTGCTACGGTAGGCAAACTGATGTGGGTCCAGTGTGGATGGCAGAGAGTCTTTTAGATGTGCCAGGACCAACCGCTCGAAGCACTTCATGATGATGGGTGTGAGTGCTACAGGCCGGTAGTCATTCAGGCATGTTGGGCTGGAGTGTTTGGGCACTGGCACAATAGAGGTGGTTTTAAAGCATGTTGGCACAGCTGCTAGGTTGAGCGACAGGTTGAAAATGTCTGTGAATACCCCAGCGAGCTGTTCTGCACATACTTTGAGGACACGCCCAGGAATACCGTCTGGTCCAGCAGCCTTACGCCCATTGATACGACTCAGTGCCGTGTGTACTTCTGAGTAGGTGAGTGTGATAGGTGAGTGGTCGGTGGAGGAAGTGATCCTGGTGTAGGGTTCTTTATTGTCTCTATTAAAGCGGGCATAAAAGTCATTTAGCTCCTTCAGCAGGAGGCGCACCTCCTTGTTCATCCATGGCTTCTGATTCGGGTATGTGGTGATTTGTTTCTGGGTTGTAACACTGTCTATGGTGGTGTTGATATATTCCAGAACAGAGGAAGTGTAACTGTCAATGTCTGTGTGAGAGCCATGTGTGGCCTGGGAAGCAAACATATCCCAGTCTGTGTGTTGAAACCTTTCCTGGAGTGTGGAGTCTACCCCCGCTGGCCACACTTTGATGGTCCTCACTGATGGCTTCACACGGTCGATGAGGGGTGAGTATTTGGGGGTAAGGAACAAAGAAAGGTGATCTGACTGACCCAGGTGGGGGAGGGGGGTCACAGCGTATGCTTCAGCTATGTTTGTGTAAACATGGTCCAGTCTGTTGTTTGCTGATGGCTGCATGAAGTTCGTTCATAGCCAGCTTTGCATCAGCGTTGAGAGAAATATAAGCAGCAGATATTATGGTGGATGTGAACTCCCGTGGCAGATAAAAAGGTCTACATTTAACCATTAGGAATTCCAAGTTAGCAGAGCAATGTCTCCCAACGACGACAGAGTTTGTGCACCAAGCTTTGTTAAAATAAATGCATAATCCTCTGCCTCTGGTCTTACCGGAGTCATCCGCCGTTCTGTCCGCTCGGAATGTGTGGTGCTCCGTTAGCGATACAGCGTTGTCTGGTATCCCGCTGTTTAGCCATGTTTCTGTGAAAATCATGACGTTACAGTTCCATAATCTTTTGCTGTGGTTGATGCGCAGTCGAATCTCATCCATTTTGTTCACCAGTGACCGTACATTGGCGAGAAAAATGCTGGGTAAAGAGAGCCGGTGTGGTGTTACCTTTAGCTTAGCTCTTAGCCCGCCGCGCTTCCCCGTCTTTGTTTATGTTCTCTGCGCGGTCTGCGAGCACTTCCGCCCGGCCGGGCAGGGCTCCCAGCCCCGGGTGTTCTGGCGATCTCACGGATGAGTTGAAGCCCCGGGTGTTCTGGCGATCTCATGGATGAGTTGAAGATTGCTAATAAAACTGTCCGGAATGCACAAACCAATATCCAAAAGCTCCTGTCGGGTGTAGAATGTAAAGGCACCACTGTTCTGCACGAACAGACCCGAAATGAGCAGGAATAATACTGCAAAAATGCAGGAACTGGAGAGACCCTGAGCCTCGCGTTGTGCACGCGCCGCCATCTTGGATCATATGTTAATAGTATGCTAATAGTTAATCATTTAATGGTTTATTAATAACATGAATTGTATATTGGAACTATCTGCAAGTCAGCCATGTCCACATTAATACGTTCTCATTTAAATGCTGCATATTTTTTTGTCTGTTTTGGCCTTCTGTCCTTACTTAGCTGGCGTTTTCAAAATGCTGTCCAAATATTTTTAAAATACAGAGGCTTTGAGATGTGATGATGCATTTTTAGTTATCTGCACACTTCAGCTAAAATAGCAAAGGACATTGTACAGCAGTTGTTTTGTAAGTGCACTGTTTGGACTGTCTTGTTATAGATTAATGTCCGTTTGTAGAGCCTCCAGATTGTTTTTCTTTAAAGCACACAGAATGTTTACTCGGAACTGTTGTTTTAGCACGTCAAAAAAAAGGGTGTTTTTTTCTTGACATATTGCCATGACGTTTGAAAGAGCCAGAAAGTAAATAAACAGCAGGCAGAAATAATGTTCAAAGTTTCTTATGTCTAAACACAAACGCAGTAAGAGCTTTTGGGAAACATTTGAAAATGATAACGTGGATGCATGCATAACAATGATCTGGATTATTGTTAATGTAGCCTCAGACTCTACATGTATATGTCAAATATCACCATCTAATACTGTACACTTATATAGGATAGTCTTTTGTAGTAGCATACGAATCCGTAGTACATATTGTGGAGTGTCCCATAAGGCAGAGGTTCTCAAAGTGGGGGTCAGGCCCCCCCAAGGGGTCGCGGGACAATGAATGGGGGGTCTCCTGGTGATATCCAAAAATCTATATATTTTTATTAAACCCAAGTTGATTATAGTTATACTGTATAGTTACTATAGTACCTTATAGTTACTAGTTATATTGGACTGCAACCCCTGGGGTAAATACATTACATTAAAGACACAGCAGTAGCGTCAGATGCAGCAGATTGATTTTATAATACCAGATTAAACTTTCTAGCACATTTACAGCACTGACTGAAAATTAAGCAAAGAATAGACTTCGGTCTGTTGGTGTGTGCGCGCCATTGCATGCAAGGTTTTTATATTTATAACCACCTCAGGGGATATTGGGGGTCGCGATTTACCGACATTTTCATTTTAGGGGTCGCGGGCTGAAAAGTTTGGGAACCCCTGCCATAAGGCACACATAATGGCAATAGAATGCCCATAACGCTCTCTGGGGGTCATGCTGAATCAATTCATGGATTTCACCAGGGGATTGCACCCGCAGCTGAATAATCGATCCTTGTTCATTCTTACTTGATTACTGAATAATGGATATTTTATAATACATTTATTACATTTATAATAGATGTGTACTAGTTGCCATTCAATATATAATTTTTTATGTTACAACTAAACCTGCTTTATTGTACATCTAGATGATTGATTATTAAATGCAAGCACAAACATTGTAAAAGCAACATGCCTTCTGGGATGATGTAAAATTGTGGGGTATGTTGGGATACATCTAGGATAGTTGTGATCTATTAAAAAAAAAAAAAAACTGATGATGACTGTGAGCAGCTGTAAGTAAATTCCAAGATCAGATATTAAACTTTTGACTTAATTGAACCACTTTAAATTATCATATTAGCCATAATCATTAATAAATAAATTACACTAAAATAATAATAGTAATAATAATAAATATATCTTAAGATATTAAATTTGAATTATGAAGGCGACAAAGGGGCTCAGTGGTTAGCACTGTTACCTCACAGCAAAAAGGTCGCTGATTCAAGTCCCGGCTGGGTCAGTTGGCATTTCTGTCTGGAGTTTGCATGTTCTCCCCATGTTCATGTGGGTTTCCCTCACAGCCCAAAGATATGCATTATAGGTGAATTGAATAAACTAAATTGACCGTAGTGTACTTGTGTGAATGAGTGTGTGTGGGTGTTTCCCAGTAATGGGGTTGCAGCTGGAGGGCATAAGATGTGTACAACATTTGCTAGATATGTTGGCGGTTTATTCAACTTAAATTTTGACTTAATTGAATCACTTCATCATATGACCCATCATTATTTGTATTTTTTCTTTTTTTTAGAAATCTGACCTCTGGTGCACTAGTGTCAGAATTAAGTCATTACTTTTCATTTACTCCTTTATTTGGAAAATATTAGTGGACTAATGGTGGGAATAGAGATTAATGGGATTATTGACACACAGAGTAGACAACCCCAAACTTAAAACCCAAGATTTGTCAACAGTAATACTTAGCACATCACAGTAGTAGTATTTTAGAAGATCAACAGTAGTGAAAGAGTGAACAATTCTATGCAATTCTACACAGTAGTGGTCAGGTTTTATCTACGTATGACATTCCAAAATGTGGATTTTTATTTGTTTTATTTTTTTTAATTGACAGCTATGAAAAAATGGAGGCATGCATCCAATAGGAATTCGGTTAAACATCAATCCCAATTCTATTGTCTAAAAAGGAACATAATGACAAAGAGCTCATGATGATATATTTATGAATGAACTGAGCAAGGCTTTGTTTGCACTTAAAAAATGGTTAATGATTCAGTAACTAAGACTCGAAATTACATTAACACTAACCCCTTACATCTTTCTACTTAAAGTAAGAAATCTGGTTACATTAGATGTAATTAAAAACACCCAATACTGCTTATTATATTATTAGTATTACAACATTAGCCTTGTCACACCCGTCTGTGACCACCTGAGGGCGCTGTAGCGCTCTAGGACTTTGTAGGCGCTACAGTGCCCCAGGGAAAAAACTACATTCTCATACATCCCACGCACATACACCGGAACACTTACACTGACCCGTCATCTCATCTGTTTTGTGTTACCGTTGATTATCTGGACTATATATTCTACCATTCCACCTATGTTTGTGATCGCGTCGTTTGTCTTCCTTGTCTTCCTGATCCTAGTAAGTTTGTTCCTGATCTTGCCAAAGTCTAGTTCGTGTTATCCGTCTTGTTATGTTGTTGATTTGTTACTTTGTATTTTTGAGATTTTGTATTTTTCGTCACTGTTTTCTGCACTATTTATCTATTAAACCTGCACTTGAATCCACAATCTTTTTGTTCCTGTTTTGCTTTTGTTTTGATCACGCCTAACGTGACAGAACGACGCAATCACCAGATGGATTCAGCAGATGATAGATTAGTGCGTATAAAGTAGGGTAACCGCTCCGTGGAGCGTTATATCAAGGAGTTTTTGGAGCTAGCCCCGAAGAGCTCTCATAGTGATATTTTGCTTATGATGTTTTTTCGGGGAGGACTTTTGGAACCAGTTCGTTCCCTCATGCCACCGTACAAGGATGACTGGAACCTTCACCGCTTCATTGAAGCAGCTTTGTTGATCGCTGGCTCCCCTCTCTCTGTTGCCCTGAGGGAGGAGAACCCTCAGGAGGGAGGCCTGAGTGGAGGGCAACAGGGAGGGATATTTTCGGGGCCAGCTGATTTAACCAAGGGAAAGAGGAGAGAGGCAGGACTGGAGTTGCGGCCTTATCCGTGTCGGGCTGTCCGAAGAGCACCTTTTTCTGAGCCTCTAGAGAGCCTGCTTGAACTGTGTGGAACCCCAGTGTCTGCTCCAGTCCCACAATGCCCGCCAGTGTCGGCTCCAGCTCCAGAGCAAGCTTCCTCACCTGTTAACTATGCTCTCCCTTCTCAAACCACCAGACGGAGGAGGCGTAGGAACAGGACTGCTCACACCCCAGAAAGTCCACCAGTGTCGGCTCCAGCCCCAGAGCGCCCGCCAGTGTCGGCTCCAGCCCCAGAGCGCCCGCCAGTGTCGGCTCCAGCCCCAGAGCGCCCGCCAGTGTCGGCTCCAGCCCCAGAGCGCAGTACAATGCCAGTTCTAGTCCGGCTCCTGGCTTTACCGGCGCCACCCAGGCTCCTCGCCCTGCCGGCCCCAGCCCGGCTCCTCGCCCTGCCGGCCCCAGCCCGGCTCCTGGCATTACCAACGCCATCCAGACGTCTTGCCCTGCCGGCACCTCCCAGACGTCTTGCCCTGCCGGTCCCAGTCCAGCTGCCTCCTGTCCCGCCGGTTCCAGTCCAGCTGCCTCCAGTTCCGTCGGCTCCAGTCCAGCTGCCTCCAGTCCCGCCGGCTCCTGCCCAGCTGCCTCCAGTCCCGCCGGCTCCTGCCCAGCTGCCTCCAGTCCCGCCGGCTCCTGCCCAGCTGCCTCCAGTCCCGCCGGCTCCTGCCCAGCTGCCTCCAGTCCCGCCGGCTCCTGCCCAGCTGCCTCCAGTCCCGCCGGCTCCTGCCCAGCTGCCTCCAGTCCCGCCGGCTCCTGCCCAGCTGCCTCCAGCCTCGCCGGTTCCTGCCCAGCTGCCTCCAGTCCCGCCGGCTCCTGCGCAGCTGCCTCCAGTTCCGCCTGCTCCAGTCCAGTTGCCTCTCCAGCCGGCTCTCCTAAAACCCCCTGCCTTGTGTCTCCTGCGGAATCATCCATGGGTCATCCCTCCCGACCCTCCCTGGTGGTCCTTCCCACTACTTGGGACGGATTCACCGGCCGCACCCTGGCTTCCTGCTGGGGTGCCTGACCCACTGCCTGACCCTGATCTGGCCCTCCCATCCCTCCCTTTGTTCCTGCTCCGCTCCGCCCCCCCTCTTGGAACCAGTCTGGGAGCGTCTGGAAGCCGCTCTTTAGAGGGGGGGTAATGTCACATCCGTCTGTGACCACCTGAGGGCGCTGTAGCGCTCTAGGACTTTGTAGGCGCTACAGTGCCCCAGGGAAAAAACTACATTCTCATACATCCCACGCGCATACACCGGAACACTTACACTGACCCGTCATCTCATCTGTTTTGTGTTACCGTTGATTATCTGGACTATATATTCTACCATTCCACCTATGTTTGTGATCGCGTCGTTTGTCTTCCTTGTCTTCCTGATCCTAGTAAGTTTGTTCCTGATCTTGCCAAAGTCTAGTTTTAGTTATCCGTCTTGTTATGTTGTTGATTTGTTACTTTGTATTTTTGAGATTTTGTATTTTTCGTCACTGTTTTCTGCACTATTTATCTATTAAACCTGCACTTGAATCCACAATCTTTTTGTTCCTGTTTTGCTTTTGTTTTGATCACGCCTTGATTGAACGCTGAATTTCGATAGATAAAGTAGATTTTTTACTTGTTGAATTAATATCTGATGTCTATTAAAAGTAATTCAAAAGGCCTTTTGTGGCTGGGCAGGAAAGAGCTTTGCACTTTAAAAAAAGGTTAACATTTGAGTCTGGCATTTTGATTCTGAATCATTGCCATTAAGTGAGTTTCAACCAGAGCCAACACTATGTCCAGTGAATCTATAACTTCTCTTTCATCCCTTTATTCATCTCTTCATCGACCAAAAGCACCATTCAGTGTGAGAGCAGTCGCTAGGGTCAAGCAAGGGTCAAAGTCCTCACAACGCGAAGAGTAAAATTATTAGTGTTGATTGTCTTAACACTGAAGGCTTTTGCCCACAGCTAAATTCACAACACTAGCTATGCCAAGACATTTACTTAGACAGGCACAACTGCAATTAACCTTTTAAATTCACTCTAGTCGCCCTCTTTTTTGGCCATTTTTAGTTCACCCTTCTCAGGGCATCAACAAGATTGTAATTTATTGTATTTAGCCTCAAACTACATTTAGTTTATCTGTCCAAATTGAAAACTCACCAAATTATTCAGCTGTCCTTTAAGAAAATGAGATCTTTACCAAAAACTAAAGGACAAACTTTGGTAAGGCAGATTTTTTTCTTCATATTTTTGTGATTTTTATCATAGAATGATTTAGCAGGTTGCCAACTTGTTTACAGCATTTTGTATAGCATAAAATGTAAACAAGATTCTATAATTATTTGTTACTCTGCTTAGTGAGTCATGACATTTCGAGGTATGTAATTCTGAGATAACAACCGCTGAATAACACAGGCTCATCTGGGAACTTTGAATCCACTGTCAGTGAAAATGTTCACATCCATATATCCACACACACACGCACACACACATATATGTATACATGTATGTACGTATATATATTTGCACACAAGTAGACATGGTCAAGACGATCTGCTGCAGTTCAAACTGATCATCAGAATGAGGAAGAAAAGTGATTTAAGTGACTAAAGGTGACATGGTTGTTGATGCTAGATGGGCTGGTCTACTGGGATTTTCACACAACCATCTCTAAGGTTTACAAAGAATGGTCAGATGAGAATATATCCAGTGAGCTGCAGTTCTGTGTGTTCAAATGCATTGTTGATACCAAAGTTCAGAGAAGAATGGCCAGACTGGTTCGAGCTGATAGAAAAGCAACAGTAATTCAAATAACCACTCGTTACAACTGAGATATGCAGAAGAGCATCTCTGAATGCAAAACATGTCAAAGCTGTGTACATGTCAAAGAGGTGGATGGGCTACAGCAACAAATTGGACAATAAAAGATTAGAAAAATGTTGCTTGCTTTGATTAGTCTTGATTTCAGCTGTGACATTTGGATGGTAGGGTCAGAATCTGGCAACAACATGATAGAATGGATTCATCCTGCCTTGTATCAACGGTTCAGGCTGGTAGTGATGTAATGGTATGAAGGATATTTTCTTAGCACACTTTGGGCTCATTTTTACCAATTGAGCATTGTGTTAATGCCACAGACTTCCCAAGTATTGTTGCTGACATCTCTTTATGACCACAGTGTAGCCACCTTCTGATGACTACTACAAGCAGAATAATGCACCATGTCATAAACATTTCTTCAACATGAAAATGAGTTCACTGTAGTTAAATGGTCTCAACAGTCACCAGATTTCAATCCAATAGAGTACCTTTGGGACGTGGGGGAATGGGAGATTCACATCATGGATGTGCAGCCGACAAATCTGCAGCAACTGCGTGATGCTATCATGTCAATATGGAACAAAATCTCAGAAGAATATTTCCAGTACCTTGTTGAATCTATGCAATGAAGGGTTAAGGCAGTTGTGAAGGCAAAAAGGGGTCCAAGCCCCTTGCGTATGTGTAAATGCACATTTAGAAATAAAGGTACGGGCAGTCACTGACAATATACCCAAGTTTTAGGGTCTAATGTATACCTTTTAATTGTTACTTTGTGCTTTAAAGTACCAATATAGACAATCTAGGTACAAATGTATTCCTTTTTCAAAAGGTACCGCCGCACTGTTAGTGATCAAAACGTTTAATAAAATCATGACTTTTTTATGATTCCAAAACATAATATATTTCTCTTTCTAAAAAGTTGCCTGTGTTTCAATCACTCACTGTATAAACTATTCAAAATTAAACGTCTCTCATTCTGAATAGTGCAAATGATTGCCTGCTCATTGTGGTGCAAATAGCCAGGCTAATGATGATTAACTGTTTGGAGTGATACTTACAGGAGGAATTATGTGGCTGACATTCATCTTTTCTCCTTCCTCTGGACACACAAGAGCATTTTCCGGGTGGTTTAGTAAGGAAAATAACCCTCATGCTGGGAAAATGAAGGAGTACAGATTTCAATCATTGGGAATCACAACAGAATTTTTAAATATTAATGGGACGCTGATCAATGTAGTCGTCTGGGAAATATATCGGACAGAAACTGATAAAATCATATTTCCCAAGATAATGACAGTGGCAAAAAAATTAATGAAACATACCATTTTAAATAATGTTATAAAATAAAAAAAAATTTTAATGTTTTAAATGCTGTGATTTTGTTCCTGCAAACAAGTCTTAACACATTCTCTATTGGAGGCAGGTCAGGACTGCACACAGACCAGTAAAGTATCCTCGTCCTCCACAACCAGGACTTTGTAATGTTTGCAGAATGTGGTTTTGCATTGTCTTGTGGAAATGTACATGGAGTGTCCTTGAAAAAGAAGGCAGCATATTGTGCTAAAAAATGTACATTTCTGCATTAATGGTGCCATCACAGAAGTGCTAGTTACCTTTGCCAAAGGCAATGACACAACCACATATCACCACAGACCCTGGCTTTTGGACTTGTTGCCGGTTACAGTGTGGATGATCCTTTTCTTCTTTGGTCCAGAGCACACAACGTCCATTTCTCTTAAGAAAATTCCTGAAATACTGATTCATCTCACCACAGTACACATTTCCACTGTGTGATGCTCCATCCCAAATGCCACCGAGCCCAGAGAAGTTGACAGTGCTTTTGGACACTGTTAACA
Source organism: Danio rerio (assembly GCF_052040795.2). NCBI lineage: Eukaryota > Metazoa > Chordata > Actinopteri > Cypriniformes > Danionidae > Danio > Danio rerio. The sequence continues at coordinate 14,292,159 of NC_141035.1, read as the reverse complement.
TAGGGCTTCCCTTTGACACAGTACAGTTTTAACTGGCATTTGTAGATAGGTATTGGTAGTTTACAAAGGTTTGCCAAAGTATTCCTGAGCCCATGTGGTGATATCGCTTATAGATGAAAGACAATTCTTGATGCAGTGATGCCTGAGGGATCGAAAATCACGGTTGTTCAGCTTAGGCTTACACCCTTGTCCTTTATGCACTGAAATTCCAACATTGTTTTTAAACATTTCAATAATTTCATCACGTATTTTTTGGCAATCTAGACCTTTTCTGGAAGTTGCTTTTGTACCAAATCATACTTACAATCACCTGTTGGCATTGTATGTTTCAAATCACATCATTACTTAACCAATTTACCTGACTACTAGCCCTCGAATGACCAGACAAAGCATGAAATATGTTGTGTTCATATTCTCTGCATTAACATACAAGTCAAAGTAAATTTAGAAATCACTACGTTTTTTTTTTGCGTTTTCCATGCCGTCCGTCTGATTTGCAGCTGTATATAGATATTTTCTATGATGTCTAAAATCCATGTTTTAAACATTTTACAAGCTCAAACTATAATTTTCATTAACAATTCACATAAATTTTTATTTACTAAAATCAAGCTACTATTAATTGATTATATTATTCTAACAGGCACTGTTTTTTTTGTTGTGACTACTAATGACAGTATGCTAAAGATAAAAAAATAATGCATCATACCCACGCTCAGAAATAAGCTACAAAGGATAATTGTTGGTACTTAACAGGTCTGCACTCGTACCCTTAAATGTAAATAACAGTACCTAAAACTGTGTACCTCATGGTAACCTCATTTATTCACCAACTGTTTTCTTCAGGGTTATATTCATATTTGTGTGTGATTCCATGTGGTGCACATTAGTGTTCCAGACACGTGCATCCCCACACCAATTTTTATGTGTATTTTTTTTTTTTCTCAGAATTATCAGTTTCTCACAGATGCACTACCAAGCTGAGGAAAGAAAAAATGATCTCAAACAGAGATTAAAGACTGAGTTTATGATTGGAAAATATATATCTGAAATCTGCACCTCTCTGTACATTCACGTTTAAAAAAAGAATGTGCATGAAAGATAGAGGTTGGTCTCAGAAGGAGGAACTGTGTCTCTTTTCAGTCTTCGTCTATACTGCGGTTGTGACAGAAGACAGAGTCGCTCCACCTCTCTCTCTCTCTCTCTCTCTCTCTCTCTCTCTCTCTCTCTCTCCCTCTTTCTCTCTCTCTCACACACACATACACTCACAATCTCTCTCAGCCCCCCTGCACCCCTTCAACACAGACCATTGGGTTGGTGGTCTGCACCTCACCAGCCACTTTCCTTCTGTGAGGCAGTGGCAAATGACTTCAGATACACACTACTGCATGGAAAACTGGGCACGAGGATCATTTATGGATGTGGAAATGTGGAGATGAACAAAATCTCAACTGTGGAACAAAATTGAGAGACACCAAATACGCACCTTCCTTTGCATCAAGCTTTTGTGCAGCAGGTACTCTCTCTTTATTTCTTCGTTTTGGCTAATTTTTGGCTTGTTATTCATATCAAACATGACATTTAAAAAAACTGTGTATTAAATGTGATTTCTTTTATAACACTTTTTACACTCATTTAAAGAGAATGCATATTGATGATGTTTGATTGGTTCATTAAGTTGTATTCGGTTGCTTTAGTTTAGTCAAGAAAAAAAGGTTACAATTGTATCAGTCTACAATAATTTATTGCATTTTTTGTCTCATTCTGACCATACACTCTCTGACAGCTTTACTAGTGGCAAATATTCTCAAATAAAATGCTAATAATAGTGTTTTTTAAATTTGAACATAATTGTTCATCTGTTCAAAAAAAGGCATACACACAACAGATTGTATCTTTGCACAAATCATACATACAATGCACCAGTTAGTTACCAATTGCAAATTATTAGCTCTCCTGTGATATATATATATATATATATATATATATATATATATATATATATATATATATATATATATATATATATATATATATATATATTTTTTTTTTTTTTTTTTTTTTTTTAATGATGGTATTTTTCCTACATATTTCCTTCTGGAGAAGTCTTATTTATTTGGCTGCAAATAAAGCAGTTTTTTCTACACACAAAGAACACATATACATACATATTCATATATCACAGGGGGCTAATAATTTTGCCTTTGTACAGCACATGTGATGTTTGTTTTATATTTTTAATAAAGTATTAAAGTGTAAAAACTTTACCTCTTGTAACTACTATGTTTGCATTATGATGCTATTGCAATCCATCATACAGTATAATCACACATTGTGTGGGGGAGTTTAATAGACTGTATAGACGTAATAATAGTCTTTTTTTTTCATTCACAAGGCCTGATAACTAGCTGATCCTTGTGAATTACTCTGCCAGACAAAGTGGCTTTAAAATAAAGTAAGGATTGCCTTAAAGAAAATATTAAATAACAACTCTGTAATTGAACTTTGTGACTCACCTTGGGGGTGGGGGGGGACTTGCTTCAACAATTAATTGGATCTGTAAAATGCAGCCTTTCAGCTTTGCACTTAGAGGGTGCTCAAGTCTCATCAAGGCAGAAGGAGAAAGACTCTTTAAAAGGGTTCCATCAAGAGCATGGCAACAGCGTTTCCATGTGCCAATCTCACACTGAGAATATCTCTAACCGCAGGCTGAGTGTATACCTGCATATCTTTGTTGTTCATCAATGTTTGTCTCACAGGTAGAAATGGATCCTCTTCTGGAACAAGTTTTGGCGGGCTTCAACACAACCCTCAGCACTTCCAATCGGACTGACCCCCTTGATAAATTCTCAGGAACCCAGCTGCTTCTACGCTTCAAACCTTTATTTATTCCACTCTACGCCTTAGTTGTTGTTGTGGCTGGTGTTGGGAACAGTTTCCTTCTTGCCTGCATTTTGGCAGACAAGAAACTTCATAATGCAACCAATTTTTTCATTGGCAACCTGGCCGCTGGGGACTTGCTGATGTGCCTGAGCTGTGTTCCGCTAACTGCATCGTATGCATTTGATGCACAGGGTTGGGCATTTGGACGTCCGATGTGCCACCTTATTCCTCTGGTACAAGGTGCAACAGTCTTCGCCTCTGTATTATCCCTCACCGCCATTGCCATGGACCGATATGTGGTTGTAGCGTACCCAGTGCGGAGACGTATCTCTGTGTGGGGATGTGGCGCAGTGGCACTGGGTGTCTGGGCAGTCTCGCTGGCCCTTGCGGCTCCCCCTTCCCTCCACACGCGCTACGTGGACCTGCGACCTAGTGGGATGGAGCTGGTAGTGTGTGAGGAGTTTTGGCTGGGTGCCGAACGGCAGCGCCTACTCTACTCATGCTTCTTCTTACTGGCATCCTACATGATACCGCTGTTATCTGTAAGCATCTCCTACTGTGCCATCAGTGTGCATCTCCGCAAACACACATTACCTGGAGAGCCTTCCCAGAGCCAGCAACGCTGGAGCAAGCAGCGCCGTAAGACGTTCTCCCTACTGGTGGCCTCAGTTCTTGCCTTTGCCCTCTGTTGGCTCCCATTGCAGGTCCTCAATCTCCTACTGGATCTAGACTCAGACTTCCAGATTGTGGACAAACACTATGTAAATGTACTGCAGGTTAGCTGCCATCTGATCGCCATGAGCTCAGCCTGCTACAACCCCTTCATTTATGCCTCGTTGCACAGTAAGGTCCGCATGCACCTTCGAGGTTACTTTTGCCCTTGCAGGCATAGTGGACAGAACCTACTGTCTCGTTGTGCCTCCCGCAATCCTGCCACCTGCCTGACACTTATTTCTGAGGTAGTGGTGAAGGAGAACCAATCACCGGAGAGCCCTGTCCCTGACAGCTGTCTCTGAAGATGCAAGACACATCAGCACAGACTATTCAGAAGGAGCACTCAGACATTAAGGAGATTTTTGCAGCACTGGAGTGGTATTCCAGCCAATATTCGATGTTCTTGTCTGAGAACTAAGGCTTTTGTTGGTGGTGGGATTTTCTTTTACGAGGACTAAAGAGAATAGCCAGGCTCTCAGCTTTGTTTTGATGTTGCTACGGACATTAGTGATCCAGGCTTAAGATTCCCTTATACATCTTTTTGACCTTGAATGAAAACAAATGCAGTGCACATTTAATGGAGGAGTAAATCTGTTTGGGAATACCCTGCTCTTCATACCCGCCACAGCCAAAGGGGAATATCAGCAAACTACAACTAGATGTTTAGACATCATCTTTGACCTTGTTGTAACTACATTGATTCAATTACCATTTAATGCTGTTTTTCAGCCCTCACCAATGCGAGAAAGTAAGTGATGCAGAATCCCTTGTACACCCTTTTAGTCTCGCAAGCCTCCAAGGATCACTGCATGTCTGACATAGATCACTGCTCAGAAACTTGCCCTCAGAGCCTCTCACTCTCATGTCCAGACACTCTCAAGAGGACTCAAGCAATCAAATGACAGCCTTTCGCCTCTGGTAATGGACTGCACACTCTGCTTTAAAACACAAAAACATGGTAGCTCACACTAGAACACTTCTACATTTCTGAAGATAGGCATAGTTTCATAAAATGTTCAACAGAGGGAGTCTGACCTTTTGTAAGTGGTGAGAGCTAAAGTGATGATAATTTCACAGGAGCAAGTGCCAGTTGTTTTGCCATTATGTGGTTCTGTCATTTCCCTTGGAGGGCTCTGAGAATTGACGTCTCGATTTGGCGGTTCTCTGGAGGTGTGAGATAGACTTAATTAGATGATCTACAATGCATTCACACTACACTACATTAATCATCAAGTCAACCATTTCTCAGATGAATAAACAAGAGGATATGACCCACATGGTTTATGAAAATTAATGGTGTAAAGTCACCGTGTGCATGTTTGTTTGACAGAAAGGAAGCCATATAATTAATGTTTTTTTTTTTTTTTTTAAGCCCGCTGTGCTAGTTCTTCTTGTCATTCACAATAATTACTTGTCAGATTGTATGATGTTAGCCCAGTGAGATCTAGGGTAAAATCCACAGTCGACTATGCAACATGAAATATCTTTAGTCCTCATCAATTACATCTTCATTAAATTATTAAAAAAATTTATCTCTTTATGTTAATGTTGAAATCAGTGTTGAGACAGAAGTGATAGACAGTTCATTCAATCTGTTCTGTGAGGAAGAATGTCCCACAAATGTTAGCTTATACCCTACTTAAACACACTTGAACCTATTAATCAAGATCTACTACAGGGGTGCTTAACTTTGTTCCTGGAGATCTACAGTACTTTCCTGCAGATTTCAGCTCCAACCTTGAACAAACACACCTGAATCAATTAACTTGGACCTGAACAGCACTTGATAATTACAGGCAGGTGTGTTTGGTATGGGTTGCAACTGAAAACTATAGTAAGGTAGATCTCCATGAACAGGGTTGGTCACCCCTGGTCTACTAGAATTATACTAGAAACATTGGCTGTGTCCGAAATTGCCCCCTATACCCTTTAAAAGTGCACTATTTGAGGGAGCTGCCATTTGTAGTGGTGTCAGAAACCGTGGTACATTTTGAAATACAATCAATCAATGCACTCCAATAATGAATATACAACCAATGTACACTCAAAGGCTAAAGTATATACCCATAATGCACTGTGAGAGTTCCAACAATTAATTAATTTCTGGCTATTTCTCAATATGCGTTCTTCAGCTACCTTGCCTCCTCGTGTTCTCCTGTAAGGTCATCATAATCTGCCAATACTCAAGATCGCAAGAACGGAGGACGCATGAATCTTCCCGGATGTGTTCTTGATATTGCGGATACACCGAAGCGGACTTGAGTTCAGAGATATCATATATTTACCTCAGCAGTTTCCCTAAATGAAACGTTGAATATAAACATTACCATGGACATCTTAATAAAGGAGTAAACACATTAGGGTGTTTTTTTTTTTGCTGAAATTTGTATTAAAATCAGTTTTATTTATATTGTGCAACACATATTTATAATGTTTCTATGCATAGTATATATTTTGAAAAAGGGAAAAACAAATCGTTGAATGAATGCTGTAATGTTTAAGTAATTTTCCATTTAAAATGTGTGAAGGTCATGTGACCGAAGAATGCAGTATTTCATTTCTCACAGGACGCGTTCTGTTCTCGTGGTCTCCCAAGTTGTGAGGACACCTGGCAAGACCAGAATTCACAAGAACGCAAGTCCGTTCTCTGCATTCTTGGAACACCCTCTTAGAAACAGCTTCTGTGTCTGACCACAAGATGGCATCCACAGCAGAATCCTATTAGTGTATGTTTCTATATAATGTATTATCTATTTTGTAAATTGACATTTGTGGTGTCATGGTGGAATAGCGGGTAGCGTTGTTGCCCCAACGCAAGAAGGTCGCTGGTTTGAGCCTCGGCTGGGTTAGTTGGCATTTCTATGGAGTTTGCATGTTCTCCCTGTGTTTGCATAGATTCCTCCAGGTGCTTCAATTTACTCCCATTCCCAACACATGTAGTATGGGTGAATTGGATAAGCTAAATTGTATATGTGTGATTAAGAGTGTATGGGTGTTTCCCAGTGATGAGTTGCAGCTGAAAGGGCATTCGCTGCGTAAAACATATGCTGGATAAGTTTTCGGTTTATTCCGCTGTGGCAACCCCTGATTAATAAAAGGACTAAGTGAAAAAGAAAATAAATAAATTAGCGTTTGTATACTTAACAGGAATCTAAATACTAACATAACCAAACAAAATGGCAACTCATCTTGTGCACTTAGTGCTTGAATTCATTCACTTGTTTTCATTCACTCGTTTACTGGACTATATTAGTGGATTAATGTAAGGAATAGTGAATGAGGTTACAGGGGGCGATTTCAGATACACACTGTGTTGAGGCAAGCTGGAGCTATCTGCAGGACAGAGTTTTGAAACCACTGCTTTAGAGCTAGATAGAGGTACTTTTATATGAAACACCTTGCTCAGATCATCATACGCGAACACAACCTTATATAATACTGTATTTTTGGCATGAACTTGCTCTGAGAGATTTTTATCTGACTCATCCACCTGTCCTCAATAGGTGATCTCTAATTGATTCTTCATTAAACTGCAATTATGGCAGTACTCTCACATTGTAGGATGCAACATTATAAACACTGTCAGAACTTCAGTGGATGCTAAGTGACTATTCCACCCCTGACCAGCTATTAAAAAATGTTTTAGAAGCCCTGAAATCATGGTAAAATCACAGAGCGTGTTTTTAGCAATTACAACAGCCACAATTACAAACACAAAAGCGTACAGTCTTGTAGCTCTGGTTGACTTGCTTATTATATGGTACAAAAATGTGGATTATGACATGTCACACAGATAGCATCTGTTGTCCCTGTGGTTTTATTTTGCAATTGTGTTACCTTGTAAACGTGAGTAAAATGCAACACTTTCACCAACATTTTTCTAGTCTTGTCATTTATTAAAAAGCTTAAAGTACATGACGTCATCGGAGGCAGCATTTGCTTGAAAGAGGTTTGCACACAGTGGGGCAAGTAATAAATGTCACATGAATCAACAAACAATCTGTTTCACACTTGAAAGCAGGCACATAGAATTTTGTGATTACATACGCAAACACAGCAGGTAGAGGATAAAGTAGAAGTTTGGACAATTATGTCAGGCTAGATACGCCTGCGTGTGCATCTGCATGCTTATTGTCAAATCTAACCCACCAACGCTGATTGCTAGCCTAGCACAAAGCCACCAGGGGCAGGATGCCCTGTGCACACACGAAAATATAGCGCCAGCCAATGATCCCCAAGGGTTTGCTAATAAGAGCTTGCGTATTCCTGTGGTCAAAATGTCCAGACCATCTAATTTTCTACAATAGACCCCTTTGCACATGGAGCGTAATAGCAACAATGCTAACAGGCATGAGTCATAAAAGATGACAAATAGACCCCAAGACCTTCTGGAAAGTGAGAGAGACACCAACAGTTTGTCACCCCATGCTGAGCATTATGAGTAAGCATATAGTCACAGCTAACATTTCACACGTGTGGCTCTTTGGAAAATGTGAACAATTTGTGACTTCTTCTAAAATTAAAACTGTATTTTTTTTATGATAAAATAGTTATATTTATGTAGATTAATGTTTGACATAATATAAGGAGTGAATAACTTGAACAATTATTTTCATTTTACAGAATTGCACCTTAAATATGTCCCATGATGTGACAGCAAAAATGAACAAAAACCTTAATAGTATACAAATTCAATGAAAATGATTATTGGATATCTTCAAACAGTGCTATTTATTACAATAAATTATGAAAAGCTTTTCTTTTTCTCCATGGTTTAGAATGGGAACAATTATGAGAGAAAATCTTAACAGGTTTTACAGGGGGCTTCAGTCATATGATCTTGAATATCTTATAGTGTCAAACCACAGGAAATGGTTTTTAGTAGGGCTGCATGATATTGGAAAAAACTGACATTGTGATATAATTTTTCTATGACATATATTGCGATGATGAAAGTAATAGGATTATTTGGATAGAGATTCATAATTTTAGATAGGTTGGGATGATTTCATAAGACAGAGCATCTGCATAAGATATAAAAAACTGATAACAAACACTTATTAATACAGTAAAGCAATGATACTGTACAAATTAAATGCACAGTGCTTGATGGTTTTCTGGAAGTCTAGAAAAACTCAACAAATGTAGTATTCAAATGTAAAACCACACTATAATTTTACTGCGTATATATCATAAGTTAGAAATGTACTTTCTTATGCCTGAATAGTTTAAACAGACTTTTAAAAATGCTTACAAAGTCACAGGCCCTAAAAACACACATAAATAATTATACTTTATGGTTGAAGTTTTTCACTGCAATGACAAATCATGAGTGTTTTCAAATATAGCTCTGGGTCAATAACAATAATAAAAAAATAATTCCTTACTTTTATATAGCGCTTTTCTGGACACTCAAAGCACTTTACACATTGGGAGAATCTTCTCATCCACCATCAGTGTGCAGTATCCACCTGGATGACATGACGGCAGCCATATTGCGCCAGCCTGCACATCACACACCAGCTGATTGGTGGAGAGTGTTGAAGCCAATTATGATATGGCGATAGTTAGGAGGCCATGATGGACAGAAGCCAGAGGGTAAATTTGGCCAGGATGTCAGAAATAGTCCCCTACTCCTTTTCGAAGGACATCCTGGGATTTTTTTATGACCACAGAGAGTCAGGACTTCAGTTTAACATTTCATCCGGAAGACGGCATTCTCTGAGCAATACAAAGTCCCCATAAATCTACTGGGGCGTTAGGGCCCACACAGACTGCAGGTTGACTGCCCCCTGCTGGCCTCACTAACACCACTTTCGGCAGCAACATAGCTTTCTCAACTCTCCCAGCAAGGTACTGATCGGGTGTGGCCCTGCTTAGCTTCAGTGGGCGACCACTGCAGAGTGCTAGCCAGAGCTATACCAGTTTAACATTAAAGATCATAAGCTGTGACTATTGCAGGTACGCACATTGCAATATTGCTGGTTTCCAGTGACAAAATGTTTAACTTCTTATGTTTTTAGAAATATATTGATGAAATAACAATGTGATTTACTAAAATAGGCATATTTAAATTAGGCCTGAGGTATGTATTATTGATTTTATTATGTTCTTGCAATTTACTGAAACTATGCTTGATACAGTTACACCATAGTACAGTTTTGAGATTTGGCTGAAATATAGGAATGACATAGCCATTTGTTAATGCTTATTCATTTTCTACATTTTAAATGATGACAATAGTCCTTGACAACATTTTCATTCATTCATTTTCTTTTCGGCTTAGTCTGTTTATTAATCTGAGGTCGCCACAGCAGATTAAACCGCCAACTTATCCGGCATATGTTTTATGCTGCGTTCACACCAGACACAAAAGATGATTTTAACGTGATTTACACGTTAAGTTAATGCAAAGACACGAATAGACATCCTGAGGCGCAATAAACACTAATGAGGCAGCGCGAGTAACATGATTTACATGAATGAATAAGTACAAGTTGAGAGTTTTGCACTTTTAATGTGAATCCCTGGAGTTTAAATATCTGAACTTCAGTGGACATTCGCGTCTTGTTAACCAATCAGGAGCTTTCCCCTGTAGGGGAGTGATTATGACATAGCGCCAGTTGTTGGTGTATCTGGGGAAAATTCTCCTGCTCACACCGGACAACAGTTCATCAAACTGGGCTCGGCTCACTCGGAGGCACTGCTGAAAGCTTTCATCATTCAGTTATAGTTTCTGAAGGACTTAATAAGGGCGCACCTCAGAATGGATCTAGTGGACTCAGACACTGCTCCAAACAAATCAATGCTGTTTTTCAGTCTTCCTAAAGCAGAAAAAACAACTCCATGTTAGCCATTTAGCAATGAAGCTAGAGTTACCGGGCAGAGAGAAACCCTGCTCATGATATGAATCTGCATCTGTTTTGAAGTGAATTTGTCACACAAATGAAGCGAGTAAACTCAAAATCTTCAGTCGTTTATTTACACGCGAATAGCACAATTTATCCGTGCATACTGCTTCTGGTGAGAACACAGCTTTACGCAGCGGATGCCCTTCCAGCTGCAACCCATCACTGGGAAACACCCATACACTCCTATTCACACACATACACTACAGCCAATATAGCCTGCCCAATTCACCTATTGCATGTTTTTGGACTTGTGGGGGAAACCAGAGCACACAGAGGAAACCCACGTGAACACGAGGAGAACATGCAAACTACACATAGAAATGCCAACTGACCCAGCCGAGGCTCAAGCCAGCAACATTCTTGCTGTGAGGTGATCGTGAAACTCACTGTGCCACCATGACGCATGACAACACTTACTGCAATTTATTCTGTTTTTGATAAGCAACTTACCATTGTCTCGTTTTTGATTATTTGGTTCTGTTTGATTGCTCAGACAAAGCATACTAATATCTGCTAAATATAGCATGAGGTACATCAAGTACCAGTGTTGTCCAACATTTTTATCCAGCTAAAAAGACTTTCGCTTTCCTGCAGAATGTATTAGGAAAATCAGTAGAGTGCAAGTGTGGGTCTAATGATGTCATTAAGCTTCGGAGAAGATCTGCGAAGGAATGGGTAAAAGATGAATCCTGCAAGAAGCAACATAAGGATGTAAAGGAAACAAACACATTTTGCAGGCCTGCACCAGAATAAAGAGCAACTGTTGTTATCGGTTCCAATGTCAAACACATCTGGCTGTTTAAGATTCAATTGGAAAGAAATCAGACTGGGGCGTGATAAAAGGATTCTAGAAGTAAAATTTCCTGTCCTTATTTTTAAAAAAAATGTATCAGGATTTAGATTTGTGCCACTCTCTGGCAACCTCTTGACTTAACAAGGGCTTAAAGTGGTTCTCCAAGACACAAACAAGCTTTGTTCAACATGACATGAAGGTGAAGGAGAACAAAGAAAAATGAAGCCTGGAGATCAAAAGAGCTCAGCCTTTGTGTGCAGGTCATGAATTGTGTCTTTTTTGAAAATTTAACTCATGAACTGGTTCATTATTGCAAATCATTTCAGGGCACAAGGGTCACCTTTTGTGTAAATGAAAGAGAGTGAGACGATTAAATGTATTAATTCTACGGAGGAGGATGTGAAAGACAATCTGTAGCTTATCTAGCATGTATAAAGAAATTAATTTTGATTTGTTAAAAAGTTTAGCTTGCAGACAACCACAAAGACAAAACAATCCCCATTCATGCAGATCCATCAAAACAACCAAAATGTTGTGTTATGCATGTCACTGTTGATTTGACAATCAAGTACTCACACAAGCCTAGACTGAACACATATGGTGCTTCCCAAATGGGATTTATCATCCCCTAAAGGCCACTTTAAAGCTAAAACAATCATGGCCATCATTTTGTGTTCCAAACAAAAGTGCTCAAAACTGGCCTCTTCAAACGACCCTTCTGAATGAGGGATTTCAAAGGGTCCAACTGATAGACACGATATTTGTGATCTATGATATTTGGACTGGGAAGTTGATTGATGTCGCACCCCTAGAGCTCATCCCTGGTTGTTTCTCAATATGTGTTCTTAAGTGATCTTGTGTTCTCGTGTAATGTCATCATCAACCGTCAAAGTTCAGTTTAAATACTCAAGAACAGAAGACTTGAAAGTCGTCACATCGTGAAAGATACCAGATGTGTTTCTGATATAGAGAAAGCATTGATGTAGATTTCAGTCCAGTGGTCACTTTAGAAGTCCCAGAAGTCGTTGCGGCTGAATAAAGGAGGTATGAATTGCAGCATTTTATACCTGTTTATTATTAAAGTTCATTAATATAACTCACTTATCTCAGGAGCTTCCCTAAATGAGATGGTGAAAGTAAACATGAAAATCTTCAAAAGGAATAAACGCCTATATATATATATATATATATATATATATATATATATATATATATATATATATATATATATATATATATATATATATATATATATATATATATATATTTGTATATGTGTGTATATATTTGTGTGTGTGTGTGGCATATATATTGAAAAAGGATCGCTGTATGATTGCTGTAATGTTTAAATAATCTTCCGTTATTAATCTTTCCATTTCATTTCAGGATGCATTTTATGTTCTCGCAGTCTCCTGAGTTACTTGGCAAAACCACTCTCCACAAGAACACAAGTCCATTCTCTGTGTTCTTGGAATTGAGAAACATCTCCCATTCCCTAATACAAGGGTGCCCAAACTCTATCCTGGAGGGCCAGTGTCCTGCAGTTTAGTTCTTCTCCTACTTAGACCCACCTGAACCAGCTAATCAGGCTCTTTATAGGTATACTAGAAGCTTCCAAAAGGTGTGTCGAAGTTGGAGCCAAACCCTGCAGGACAGCAGCCTCAAATTGGTCATTCCGAAGGGTAAATGTAGTATGTACTTTTTACATCGTAACCAACAGTATTGATTTTGAAAAACTATTTGCGAAGGGGTTTTAAAATTTACACCTAAATATGTGGTTGTCAAGTCTCAAGTTGGAGCCACACCAAGGGTACATCTTTAATTAACTTTGAAAGACTTCTGGCCTCATTTATCTGGCACATCAATTTCTGGTCTTGTAATCTCTGTAAACAAGCTGATGAGTTGCACCAGGTGTGTTTAATTACAAGAGTTGGAAAATGTGTCTGGTTTGCTTCCAGGAATTGCGAAGGGGAAGGTTACTCTTTCTAGGTAGATAAAAGAGTGTAATTTCCAACCAGCATCCTCCTGATGACCCAATAAGTTTCTAAATCCAAAGACCTTGGCTGAGCTTGAAATTTGCCCCTGTATCCTCATTTATTATTCACTACATTGGTCCACTAATATAGTCCACTTGAAAGAGTGAATGAAAACAAATGAGCACATTTAGACAACAAGTGTGTGCAGAGCTGCCACTTCTATATTGTTTGTGTGTTCTGTTTAACAGGTTAATGATTTGAAGCATAATACATTGGCAGCTAAAATAGTAATTAAAATATTACTCTTAAAGTAAATGGAATTGATGACTATTGAATAATGAGTTAAGAATGAATTTGTTACCGTGTAGGTCTATTGGACAAGCAGTTTTGAAAACAGATAGATGACCAAGATCCGATTTCAGTGATTCTCTTTCAAAAGGCAATGATCGTTGTGAACCCATGAATCATGCAGGTGTTCCCCACTGGCAAACTATTGATCCCCTATACCCTCATTATCTTAGGGATGCCATTTTTTTGTGCTTGGTTGGTTGACAGGTCCCACAGTTGGATTAGATTTTCAATTTCTTAGTCAGACCCAGTGATATTAATTCTTAGCAAGCTGTCTATTAGCAATTAAACATTAAATTTTGACATTTCCTGGCATGAATCCAAACATTGAATTCACAATTTAATGATAATTTATTTAGATTTATACACCAATAGAATTCCGTTGTGGATGTCAGTTGTGTTCAGATGCAGAAAATCATTTGGTTCAACTCTCTAGACAAGGGGTATCTAAACTTGGCCCTGGAGGGACGATGTCCAGCAAAGTTTTATTCCAACTCCAATCAGACACACCTGGGCTAGCTAATCAAACTTTGATGCTGTGGTCACACACTGGAGTTTTTTCCCCATAAACTTCCATTCATACGCACATGAATGGATCAGACCTGAAATGCAAGCTTGTGCGACAAGTTTTGCAGTTCGCCGCATTCCAAAGTTCAAGGTTAGGGAGTTCTGACCTATGATATTATATCATTTGACTGTGTGAGACCATCTGATGATCAAAACATGACCTCTCTGCACAAAAAAAAAAATAAATATGGACCAATCACTTACTTTTAAATTGTCTTATCATCTTGATTAATCCTGTCCCTTTTCGCAGAGCCGTACAACAGAATTTTGCACGCACAATTTCTAGTGAGACTTTCTAGAAACATCCTTGCAGGTGTGTTTAGGCAAGTTGGAGCTAAAACATGCAGGACACCTGCCCTACAGGACCAAGTTTGGACACCCCTGCTCTAGACTACAGGTGTTCCTGCGGGCCATAGCTCTGCACAGTTTAGTTCCATCCCTAATTAAACACACCTGATCAAACTTATTGAGTGCTTTAGGTGTGTTTGATACCTATATGTAGGTGTGCTAAAGCAGGGCTGGAGCTCTGCAGGGCTGCGGCTTTTCCAGGAATTGAGTTTGACATTTCTGCTCTAGACACTGGCTGCGTCCAAAAACACCTACTACTCAGGTAGGTACTATATTTGAATCTGAATTCAATAGACAACCATTAGAATGTAATGTATTTTTTTATTTAATGCCATGTCAGCAACCAAGGCTATTTTCAAGGCAGGAACCTATTAACAATAAATATACAATTTAAAATCAACAAACAAAAGAATACATCAATTAATTAAGGTTTTCAGTGCTGATGCATGATAAAAATTCTAAAATCTTTTCTGGTTTCACTTTGTTTAAAATGTCTTTAAAAGAGTTCATTTCATAAAAAAAGTCTTCTGGAATCATTGAAAACAGTACAGTCCATTAAAATGTGTTTTATAGTTAAGGGGAGTCTTGCAGCACAAACACTGAGTAGGGTTTTCACCTTGGAGCAAAAAACCATGTGTTATTCTTGTATGCCCAATACGACATCTGCTAAAAACTATTTGATCAAATCTATTCTTAAAATGTCTTAAAATTCTGTGTGAGATTTCAGGTTGAATTTCATGTAATTTATTATTTTCTAATGCATCCCATTCCTTTTGCCACTTGTTTAAAATGTAAATGTTTATAAAAAGTTTCATCTCTGATGGAGGAATTTGGCATTTGTTCACTACTTGCTTCAAAGTGTCTTTAGCAGCTGCATAAGCTCGCTCATTTACTAAAATATTATCAATCAAAGGATAATCATTATTTGAAGATTCGGTCACACTTTACACTAAGGTTCATTAGTTAATGTTAAGTAATGCATTTACTAACATGAACAAACAAAGAACAATACATTTACTACAGTATTTATTCATGTTAATAAACGTTAGTTAAAGGGGTGGTCCAGAATGTTATTTTTAAGGCTTGGTTGTGTTAATAAGATGCAAAGCAATGTGTGCTCATGTTTAACTTGAAGGAAATCGTGTTATTTTTTCATAAATCTCACTTTGATTATACACAGCTACTCAGCTAACATGAAAACGACTGTCATATTTCCTAGTTTCTCTAAAAGGCCCACCCTCAAGTGACTCTGATTGGTCATCATCATAATATGCTGTGATTCGCCGATCGGCTCCACGTCACGCCCTGACAAGCACGCGCGTTTTGTGTAAACAGTCAGTCAGTCAGTCAACACGTGTCTGTAACGAGTGAAAATGGGATGCGGCTCCTTTAACTGTTTCTGTGCCTTTTAGTGTGTTTATGCGTGTATACGATGAAGTATCTGTAACACGAGAAGCGCATGTGCGCGGGAGAGATTTTTATTGTTCTTTTTCTCTCATGCTCGGATTAAGTTATTTTCTATGGTGACAGAATAAAGCACAAGATGTGAGATGAGACCTTTGTGAGCCTGGATTGATTTGTTTTTGATGTTACACTCCAGTTGGGAAATCATTGCTGTATTTTTTTTAAATCAACGCGTTACAGGACGTCTTTCATGCATATGCGGAATATGCCTGTGTAAGTAACATGAATCGTTCACATATCTTTTGCGACTTTATTGTCCGAGTTGTAAAACGCATAGCAAAGCTGCCTATAGAGAGAAACTCTGCCGTCTCCCACAGAGAGACGCAGGTGCTGGCCAAGAGAGCGTGTATGTGTATGTGTGTGTGTGCGTTTACAGCCGTTTGATAAATATAGATTTGTAACGTTAGCTAAGTCGTTAGCGGTTACCATAATTTCCCGTTGTTTACATCTTTGCTACAACACACCGTTAAAGTTAGACACTGTACATGTCATGATCAATTTTAACAAATAAAAACACTTACAGGTCATGACTCAGAGTTCACAGCGTCTCCTTGCTCCATCTTTGAGGAGATTTTAACTGAATCCAGCACTGAACTGGGAGAGATTCTGGAAGCTGTGTTTTGTCAAATCATGCTTGCTATGTATTTTATAGTTCTCTGGAACATAATTAATATTGAACTGTAAGCACTTCTGTGTTTGGGTCGTGTCATTTGGAAGCCCAACAACAGAAACAGAACAGCTATGTGGAAACAGCAGGATGGCATTTCTCCCTCTGCAGTAACGTTACAGCGCCTCTGGCCACGGCCTTTACCTGCGCAGTGTGGGATGCGCAATAACGAACTTTTGTGATCTCACAGGGGGCGGAAGTATTTTTTGTAGTCCCCAAAATTCGTTAATTGTAGGCGTTGCTAAGCTAACTCTGTACAAATCAAGGTCTCCCTTTGCATTAAACTTTGAATATTTTACATTTAGAGATGCTGTTTATGTTCACACAGCTACATTACACATCAACTGAAGTTTAAAATATAATATCGTAGTGGACCACCCCTTTAATGAAAATACAGTTGTTCATTGTTAGTTCATGTTAACTCATGGAGCATTAACTAATGTTTACAAGCATGGACTTAAATGTTAGTAATGCATTAGTAAATGTTCAATTATGATCAATAAATGCTATAGAAGTGTTGTTCATGATTAGTTCATTTTAGTAAATGCATTAACTAATAAACCTTATTGTAAAGTGTTACTGAAGATTCCATAACTCGGAGGCATGATTTAGAGTGTAAAAATTATAGATTTCTTTTGTTTGGCATTTTCTATATACTTCAATGCTAAAAGTAAAGTGCAGGCTTCAGCTCCGAATATAGAGCATTCTTTAGGCAGACTGATTCCATAATGTTGTTGTCCAGTAACCATTGCTGCTGTTAGATCATTTTCTACCTTTGAACCATCTGTAAAAATAGGTGAGTGCTGAGAATATTGGCTTCTAATATCCAAATATTGTTGTCTGTAAACATTGGGATGAGTTACTCTTTTCTTCTGATGTCCTAAATCCATATTGATTATGGGCTTCTTTAGAGTCCAATGAGGCAGGGCACTGAAGTGTATTTGACGTAAGATGTCCAGGTTTATGTTTAGATTTTGTAGATGTGGATTAATTTGCACACCTAATTGTCTGATGGTTTTTGGCTTACTTTTATACAACTGTACAAACTGTTGGTTAAAAACTGCAGAATAAGCTGGGTTGTTCTTATTTGCTTTTAATTTAACAGCATACTGTAAAGAGAGTTTCAGCCGTCTGTTTTGGAGAAAGGGTTCATTGGTTTCAGTGTATACAGTAAACTCTGTACAGGTGATGTTCTGAATGCTTCTAAAGCAAGCCGTAATCCTTGATGGTGTACTGTAGTGAGGATCTATTTATATGATTTTCTTGCAGAATCATAAATTATACTCCCATAATCCAAACGGGATCGAATGAGAACTCGATAAAGATGCAAAAGTACAGTTAAATCTGCTCCCCATTTAGTTTTTGACCAACACTTTGATTATGTTCATAGCTTTCAAGCACTTGTTTTTTAACAACTTCATATGAGGCATAAAAGTTATTTTGTTGTCAAAAAGAAGACCTAAAAACTTTTTTCACAACTTCAGACGACCATTAGAAAAGTAGGTTCTAAATTGCATAAATGTGAGTAATATTAATGTAACTCGGATTCATCCACTATTTGTCATTATTATATGACCTACCCGTGTCAGTTGCAGGCTTCACTCCTGATTATGAATTCTCTCACGTACTATGAATTCGCACATACTGCTTGGAATGCATACTGTTTTTAACATACTATATAGTATGGAAGTATGCAATTTGGACGCAGCTATAGAGTGTACATTGGTTGTACACTCATTATTGCTGTGCATTATGGGATTGATTAAGCACACTTTATAACATCAAAGATTATAGAATACACAAGACATGTCACTCATGTAGCTTTGAATGGGGGAAAGTGTAATGGTCAATATGGCGAAAAAAGCCCCACCTACTACAGGAGCAAATCATGGATTGCTATAGACTGACGATTCTCCGGGGGTGAAGCTTAGACCAGACATGTGCTTTTATATATAAATGACGTTGGTGTTGTGATCTCATTCCTTTCGAGTGCACATGCGCACTAGCTTGGCAACCTATAAAAATGCTGATTTTGTTTGATTTGAACGTTTAGAAACTAAACTTATGAGACAGTTGTTGTTTAATTTTATTATTGATTGAAAATATGTAATGTATTCGTAAGCTTGGCTAACAGTTTTAGAGAATTTGATGTTTTCTCATTCAGACAGAATACTCGAGTATACTACCCAAGGAGTTTCAAAGATGGCACCGAGTGAAATGACTTGCCTTAAAGGGACTTTGATAACATCCATTATTGTTTCGGACAACACTATAAACAATTGCTCCCTTAAATACCCTATACCAGGGGTGTCCAAACTAGAGAGTCCTAGAGCCGGTGTCCAGAAAAGTTTGGTTCCAACCCCAATCAAACACACCTGAGCTAGCTAATCAAGCTCTTACTAAGCTTTATACAACTTTATAGGTGTGTTGAGGCAAGCTGGAGCTAAAATCTGCAGGACACTGGGCCTCCAGGACTGACTTTGGACACCCCTGCCCTATACCCTTAAATAGTGCACTATTTAAGAGTATAGACCAGTTAAAGTATATATATATAAGTAAATATATAGTAAATATAGTAAATAAGTAAAATATAGTAAATATATATATATATATATATATATATATATATATATATATATATATATATATATATATATATATATATATATATATATATACTATAATAAGACATAAATGAGATGTAGATAAAAGGATTAATAATAAACAGAAGTTCTTTTGGGCCTGTTTAGCTGAGCCCTCCATAGAACAAACAAAACACTTGAAATTTAATGCTATTAGATCACTTGTGTCAAACTCATTTCCTGGAAGGCCACAGTTTAGCAATAACATTAATTAAACACACCTGATCAAACTAATTGAGTCCTTCAGGCTTGTTTGAAAGCTACAGGTACATGTGGTGAAGCAGGGTTGGATTTGAAACTGAGTTTGATGCCCCCTGTGTTGAATGATTAGCTAATTGAATTCTGTATGTTGTACTTTCAATAAACATTTGCAAATGTTTTGTAAAATGACATAGATTTGACCTATAGAGATAACCTTGGATAAAAATATTACGTTTTCACGGTATCACGGTATTATGATTACTGCTTTAAAATATATTCTTTTTAAATGTCTGGGTAAAAAAAACTTAAACTTTTTTCACTTTTGAACACAATATATTTTATTCTGAGAAACATTTAAATTATTTTGTGAGAGGCATCTTTAAATATCTTTTATGCTGAAGATACTGCTGTCCAAAAAAAAAAAAAAAAAAAAAAAAACTAAACGTAAATTTAAAATTGTACACATAATTTAGGAACAGTATTGCAGAAAAAAATTGACGGTTTTAAAACCTTGACTTTTGACTTTTTTATGTTTCCTTGGCTACTTTTGGTCGCATAGCAACTTTTGAAACAGGGGTTTTCAATCCAAAAAATAATGTTGCGTTTAAATCTGTCGCTGGGGTGACTTAAATGTGGACATTGGTACCTTAAAAGTAGAACCTGTTGTACCTTGTTGTACCTTTAGGATACACTTTTGTATCTTTAAAATACTATGAGGTACACATATGTATTTTTTAGGTTTCAATATGTACCTTTAAGTTACATGAGTGGCCCTGTAAGGTACAAAGGTGTATCTTTTGAAAAGGTACCACACCAGTGACAGGTAAGGATGGATACCAAAACTCGGTGCTTTATTGGTATAGGTGCTAAAATATAAAAGACAGAAACATTGATAAACTCTGACGTTAATGGTTCTGCTATTAGTATTGGGGAATTCATTCATTAATTTTCGGCTTAGTCCCTTAATTAATTTGGGGTCACCACAGCGGAATGAACCGACAAATTATCCAGCACATTTTTACGCAGGGGGTGCCCTTTCAGCCGCACCCCATCTCTGGGAAACATCCACACACATTCATTCACACTCATACACTATGGACAATTTAGCCTACCCAATTCACCTGTACCTGCACCTGTTGGGGAATTATTGTGGAATAAACATTTCTTACAGTAGCATAATTTAACTGACCAACCTTTTATAATTTGCAATATTTGATATTCGTCTGTACAGTTGGCAATCTCACATGAGAAACTCTTGTGTTTTCCGCCAGAGAGTTTAACGGTAAGTGCGTCAAGTATAAAAGCTTTCACAGTTCTCTACTGTGCAGAGGCTCGCAATACACTACACGCACAGACTCACATACACACAGTACATCATCCACATCCTTATGCTAGGGATCAATCACAAGGTCTCTCTAAATTACACATTCGGTTACTTTGAAAACAGTATTTTTCTGCAGTAGTCTAAATACATCTTAAACATTACAAATGCTTTGACATTAAAGTATTTACAAGTATAACCTAGTATATATAGACTAATAAACTATGCTTAAGAATATATATATATATAACGCAATTAACGCAGTTCAGGTTTTTTTTACTTCCTGTTGTGGTGGACGTGTGTTCAACATGCAATAAATGTGGATAAGACCAGGGAAGCACTTTTTGAAGGCAAGTTCCAGTATAAAACAATTAGTTGCATCACAAGTTATCCAGAGTGCAATTTCGGGTGTTTCATTTTTAACGTTCGACATCTGTTATAAGTTGATACCGCATGGCGAACAGAAAGAAAATCCTCCGCATTTCGTGACTCGGTGTTCCTTTAAGGTAAGATTCCTTTTAAGGCTACACGGTAGAATTTTATTAAGAGTATTATCTTAATCATATTAAAATTGGAGTATTGGTGTCTTATGTAAATGTACTCAGAACGTCTGAGAAGTCGCAAGCTGTCAAAGAAAGGGCATTACTCTGCCTTTCAGCATGAGCCCTCCAAGTCAGGCCCGTGCAGAGACCGTCTAAAGGGCATGTGCAGGATAAATTTTTTGAAGAGCGGGGGGAGGGGGGCGGAGGGGGTTTGTTTGTTGGGGGTGTTATCGCGTGCGTACTGATCAGCTGTGTTGTCGCACGCGTACTCAAGAGCGGTGTTGTCGCGCACCTACTGAAGGGCGGGACCGAGGGTGTGCCGCGTCGCGGGGGCACTTTTGATCATTTTAGAAGGGCACTTTCTATCCAAGACTAAAAAGGGCATGTGCACTGCACAGGTTGAGCCCTATGTGTGCACGTGCCTGCTCCAAGTTTAGCATGTTTCCTCATTAAACGCAACGAAAGCCTATGCTTCGCGTTGTTGTGTCAGAATCCTTGTGAAATACAGTAATACTTTAGGACGCTTAGCAAATTTGATGAACGTGATCATGCGTGTTCAATCTGAGGGGAGTCTCTCCAGTATGGAAGGC
Organism: Danio rerio; assembly: GCF_052040795.2. Classification (NCBI taxonomy): domain Eukaryota; kingdom Metazoa; phylum Chordata; class Actinopteri; order Cypriniformes; family Danionidae; genus Danio; species Danio rerio. The sequence goes on along the minus strand of NC_141035.1, from coordinate 14,270,192 downwards.
CGTTGGGGCCAAAACGTCTGCAGTGCGTTGAGTGTGTGTCTGTCTGTGTGTGTGTGTCTGTGTCAGGTCCATTGAGGGGTGTCAGGGGTGGAGTGAGCGACGTATCTGAGTAGGGGCGAGAGTGGTGTGCAATGTATTTAACAACCGGTTTGCAAGAAATTATCATTCATTTGCAGGCATTTGGGAGTCTCTGTGCACTTGCGGGATACTCCTAGTCTTAGCAACTGGATAAATGTAAAGGAGGATTAAGCAAAATTGTTTCTACTCTACAACTAATGTTCACAACTCACAGCAATAAAACTACAATGAGTGCAACAGTTTGTATTCTATAGTTTATTATTATAATTTTTCATTGGCATTTTTTTTGCAGTCCACTTAGAATCCGACATGGAAATCAATGTTCCCCTTAGGTTGGGGAACTTCAGTGCCATAGAGTGGATTGATTGAAATCCACGAATGGGAGGATTCGGATTAGAAGCCGCTTGTCTGGAGAGTATTGAACGGGCCAATGAATGAATGAATTGGCAGCGTAAGCTTGCGCAGGTGTGCTGCATCGCCAATTATCCCAGCATATAAGCACATCTGAAGCGAGCAAACGCCATCCTTTTTGCTTCAAATCCTTTCTGAGTGAGTCGATGAGGGTTCCTCTTGCTGTTCAGCACTTCAGAGCGAACGAGTGTCTCCCGGTCCAGAGTGGGTTTTCGTGGCGGCAGACGGTCGAGCTGGGTTTCTCCCTTGCCTGCGGTTCTTTGGGTCCAGTCCTCCAGAGCGGTGTGTATTGTTGCAACTTTCCTAAAAGAGCAACACAGTCGTGCAGCACGTCCTTTTCAGTATGGCGCTCCGACTGTGCATTTCTGGATGCGGGGGTTTCCTGGCTCCGGATTATGGACACGATCACTGCATTGCATGTTTGGGGGTCCAGCATGTTAATGCGGTGCTCGTGGGCGGTTCATGTCGTCATTGCGATGCCATGACCGTTGCACCGCTAAGATCGCGGCTAACTTTCGTAAGTGAGCGAGCCACCCCAGTTGCCTCCTGTTCTAAAAAGCAGCGGGCGCTCGGGCAGATCTGAGGGTTCCAGTGGGAGATAATCCGCCGCCCACGGGTAGTGGGAGTGATCCGTCTAACCAGATGGTAGCTCTCACGCTCGCTGACACCGGAGATCAGATGTCCTCCGCGGCATCGGAGGGTGGGCTTTCACTGTCCGACGAAGATCCGGACCCGCTCGCCCCCTCCGGGCAGGTGAGCGCCGTCTAATCGGATCCTGAAGCGGACATGTTAGCCGTGCTTTCCCAGGCACCCATCTAGTCGGTCCGGCCGCGGAGCTGGGGGATAAACCAGCTCCAACCCCACGGCCGAACCGACTAGATGGGTGCTAAGTAGAGGACCAGAAGGCGAAGCCTTTGAAGCCTCTCGTCCCCTTCTTCCCGGAAGTGCACAGTAGGCTCACGCAGTCTTGGAGGGCACCTTTCTCTGCCCATGCTGCTTGTCGCTCCGCCCTGACTGCCCTTGACGGCGGAGCTGCCAGGGGGTATGAGGCAATCCCGTCAGTGGATCAATCTTTGGTCAATCTTTGTCCGCACGGCTCCTCTACGTGGCGGGGTTTGCCTCGCCTCCCGTCCAAAGCCTGTAGGTTGTCTGCCTCCCTCGGAGCCAGAGCTTATAAGGCTGTGGGACCAGGCTGCTTCTGCTTTGCACGCGATGGCCACCTACCAGCGCTACCAAGCGCAGGCGCTGGCCGAGCTGCATGAGGGCGGGGCTAACCCAAGCTTATTACATGAGCTGCGCACCATGACCGACTATGCTCTTCAGACTACTTAGTCCGCCGCATGTGCGCTGGGGAGGACGATGTCCAGACTTGTGGTTCAGGAATGCCACCTCTGGCTAAACCTGGCCGATATGCGTGATGTTGACAAAGTTCGCTTTCTTGACTCGCCCATATCCCAGGCTGGCCTGTTCAGCGACACCGTCGGTGAATTCACCCAGGAATTCAAGGCGGTAAAAGAGCTGTCGGATGTGATGGGCAATGCCGATTCGCCCGCCGAGCCATCAACCTCCGCTGCTCCTCGCCGAAGGTGCCCGCCATCGAGTGCTGCCCCGCCCCCGCCTGCGCCTCCGGCCAAGCGGGCGCGGCATACACCTCGAAAGCAGGCCACCCCCCCTGCCCAGGGCGCCGTTAAGTCTGGCAAACAGACCGCGAAGCGTCCCTGAGACAGGCCATCCGGAGAAGAGGAAACTTGCGCTTTCCTCGCTGGAGGGCGGGGCCCCGATTACAACGGTACTTTTCAGTGCCACCAAAACATCAATCAAAGAGCACTTTTCCCCTTCCCCGGATGTGACAGCACGAATTCTGCCAGTCCGGGACGCGCTGCTTTCCGGCTAGCAGATTCTACGTGCTTCGCCAGTGGCTCACGAGCGCTGGAGGGACAGTCTCCCTTCCCTCAGCCCTCCAGCCCCCTCTCCGGAGTCAGGGTGCGGAGCCAGAGCGAATCACTCTCCTCCAGCTCTTCCGCGGGACCCTCGTGCTTCCCGGATCAGCACACCCACTCTGCGCTAACCCACCGCTGGTACGTCAGCGTTTGTAGCGATGACTCCATTAGCGAGGGCTCTGCTTCGACATCTCCGCCTACTGGGGCTTCAGGTCAACCGAGAAAAAAGCAAACTCGCCACCGTGCAGAGGATCTCTTTTCTCGGGGTGGAGCTGGACTCGATCACCATGGTAGCGCACCTCTCCGAGGAACGTGCTTGCCTGTTCCTGAACTGTCTGAGGGAGCTCGACTGCAGTCTAGTGGTCCCACTGAAGTTCTTTCAGAGGCTCCTGGGGCATATGGCATCCGCAGCCGCCGTCACGCCGCTCAGATTGCTCCATATGAGACCACTTCAGCACTGGCTTCACGATCGGATCCCAAGATGGGCATGGCACGCGGGCACACACTGGGTCTCTGTTACTGCGCTGTGTCGCCGTGCCCTCAGCCCTTGGAACGACCCCTCGTTCCTACAGGCCGGTGTGCCTCTAGGACAGGCGTCCAGCCATGTTGTTGTTTCAACAGATGCTTCCAACACGGATTGGGGGGACGTGTGTCGCGAGCATGCGGCTGCGGGCCTGTGGAAAGGTGCCCAGTTGCATTGGCATATCAATCGCCTAGAGCTGTTTTCAGTGTTCCTCGCTCTCCACCGCTTTTTACCGGTGCTGGAGCGGCACCACGTGCTGGTCAGGACGGACAGTACGGCGGCGTATATCAATGGCATGGGGGGTATGCGCTCTCGCCGCATGTCTCAGCTCGCCCACCGTCTGCTCCTCTGGAGTCACCCACGGCTGAAATCGCTGCGCGCCATTCACGTTCCCGGCACGCTAAATCGTGCAGCCGATGCACTCTCACGACAGCTGTTACGCCCTGGAGAATGGAGACTCCACCCCGAGTCTGTTCATCTGATATGGGTGCGATTCGGGGAGATCCAGATCGATCTGTTTGCTTCCCCCGAGAACGCTCATTGCCAGTTTATTTTTTCCCTGACCGAGGGCTCTCTCGGCACGGATGCAATGGCCCACAGCTGGCCTCGGGGCATGCGCAAGTATGCGTTTCCCCCAGTGAGCCTGCTCACGCAGTTACTGTGCAAGGTCAGGGAGGACGAGGAGCAGGTTCTGCTAGTTGCGCCCCTTTGCCCCAACCGGACCTGGATATCAGAGCTCTCACTCCTCGCGACGGCCCCCTGGCGGATCCCTTTGAGAGAGGACCTACTCTCTCAGGGACAGGGCACCATCTGGCACCCTCGCCCCGATCTTTGGAACCTCCACGTGTGGTCCGCGAGGAAGACTTAGGTAACCTACCGACTGCGGTGGTTAATACCATCAGTCAAGCTAGAGCCCCCTCCACGAGGCGTCCCTACGCCCTGAAGTGGAGTCTATTCACTGAATGGTGCGTCTCTCGCAGAGAAGACCCCCGAAACTGCCAGATTAGTGTTGTGCTCTCTTTCCTTGAAGAGAGGTTGGACAGCAGGCTGTCGCCCTCCACTCTCAAGGTTTACGTGGCCGCCATCTCCGCTTATCATAACGTGGTAGCTGGCAGCACCGTGGAAAAGCATAACCTCAACATCCGGTTCCTTAGGGGTGCTAGGCGAATTAATCCATCTCGCCCCCTCTCATGCCCTCTTGGGATCTCTCCCACGTTCTCACGAGTTTGCGTGCAGATCCCTTTGAGCCACTCGAATCAGTATCTCTAAGATTTCTGTCCCTGAAGACAGCTCTGCTGGTTGCATTGGTCTCCATCAAGAGGGTCGGGGACCTGGAGGCATTTTTGGTCAGTGACTCGTGCCTGGAATTCGGGCTGGATTACTCTCACGTCATCCTGAGACCCCGCCCGGGTTATGTGCCCAAGGTTCCTACCACCCCCTTTAGAGATCAGGTAGTGAACCTGCAAGCGCTGCCCCCGGAGGAGGCAGACCCAGCCCTTTCTTTACTTTGTCCAGTTCGCGCTCTGCGCATTTATGTGGACCGTACTCAGAATTTTAGATCATCTGAGCAGCTCTTTGTCTGTTATGGCAGTCGGCAGCAGGGAAGTGCCGTATCGAAACAAAGATTATCCCACTGGATTGTGGATGCCATTTCACTCGCTTATTCGAGTCGAGGTCAGCCGTGTCCAATGGGAGTGCGTGCACACTCCACTCGGAGCGTTGCATCCTCTTGGGCGCATGCACGCGGTGCCACTCTAACAGACATCTGTAGAGCTGCGGGCTGGGCGACACCCAACACATTTGTAAGGTTTTACCTTGGAGCCGGTTTTCTCAAGGGTATTAGGTAACCCTTTGGTTATTGAGGAAACAACTTGGTAGGGTGTTGAGACACGCTTGCTGCACCATTTTCCCTAACACAGAGATACTTGCGCCCTTTTATCTGTCAGTAAAGTTCCCCGTCAGGTGAGCCCTGCAGATTCCTCCGTGGCCCCCAGCACTGACCCAGCGGAGGAGTCACTTGCTTGCCCACTACGTTGTAGGTCTGCCCGCTGGTCAGCCCGTGTTTTGGGTATTGGTGCCTGCTATGCATGATCCCCACTAGGCGATCCCATATGCTTAATCCGCCACAGTTAAGTCCCCCCCCCCTGGGCGGACCCGTGTCTTTCCTCTCCGCTAACCACTCTTTTGCTATGCGTACTCCCCCTTTTTTAGGGCTAGTCCATATGTAAACTCTGCCATCTATCCCCCCTTGGGTAACGGATGGCCTCCGCACCGTCCTCCCTATCGGGATTGCACGCTTCCCAACGTACTGTCGTATTTTCCTAGAATTATCTAGATGCTCACGACTTCCCAAAAAAAAATATCTAAATCCGTAAGACTTCTGTTGAAGTAGGATAAATTAGGGCCAGGGACACGTTGGAGGACCGCGCCTCCCATGATGTGGGTGCGTCACGCTTGCTTGACTATCCCTTCATCGGGGGCATTGGTTAGGTGCAGTCATTATGGCGCTTTCCATACTTCTCCCATTCGTGGATTTCATCAATCCACTCTATGGCACTGAAGTTCCCCAACCGAAGGGGAACGTTCGAGGTTACAGAAGTAACCCTTCGTTCCCCGAGTGCCATACTCCGTTGCTATAATGACTGTCCCTTAGCTGTTTGAAAGTCTCTTCAGCTTAAAAGGATGGCGTTTGCTCGCTTCAGGTGTGCTTATATGCTAGGATAATTGGCGATGCAGCACACCAGCGCAAGCTTACGCTACCATATCATTCATTCATTGGCCCGTTCGATACTCACTAGACAAGCGGCTTCTGATCCGAATCCTCCCATTCGTGGATTTCATCAATCCACTCTATAGCACTTTCGTTCCCCTCCTCGGCACTTTCGTTCCCCTCCCCTCCTCTTACTTCTGTAACCTCGAACGTTTTCTTTATTGGCATTGATTGTTTTGAAATTTAAATGTCATTAACATGCCTGTGTTTTAATTTCTGTAATAAATATGGCTGTCAAGCCAGGATCTTGATGGTTTATTGTGGTTATGTTGTTTACATGAAGAAATCTGTGTTACAAGTTAAACAAAAATTCTATTAAAAATAATATTTTGAATTTAAATATTTTTTCTTGCGTTTCTGTTAATTTTACATTTAAATAGGCAAAATTACAAGTTTCAGTATTTTAAATGTGATTAATCGCAATTAATCGTGATTAATTTTTTTTTAAATTGTGCGATTAATTAGTAAATTTTTTTAATCGATTGACAGCACTAATATATATATATATATATATATATATATATATATATATATATATATATATATATATATATATATATATATATATATACATATATATAAAGCTGTTTTTACATTGAAAGATGCTCCAAAACCTTATTAAAAACACTGTTAACTACCAAAACTCTTTTAAGTCCCAAACACAGTGACTGTATGTGAATGTGTTAATAATTACTCATAAATATTAGCCAGGGATGCTCATTTTGGTTAATTTTCCCAACAACTGTTCTGAATATTTACCGGTCAGATTAATATTAAATTATTATTTAATAATAACAAAATCAATTGACGTGTCTATTTTGTGTATGACACAATAAATATTGCATTTTAAAATGCCATTTATTTTTAACATTTTAACAACAGCATACAGAACATTTTAACAACTGTTTATTGTTTTTTTATATATATATAAAAAAACTCAAAAAAGTACTGATAAGAGAACCGTTAAAATACTGAACCGAAAAGTTGTATCGATAAAAGTAATTGTAGTAATACCGTTAAAACCAATCCTTAGTGACAGATTTTGCACCTATATTTCTGAGAGTGTGAGGATCCCTTAAAATAGTTACCCTAATTTAACACACAACTCAGTGTCTTCATTGTCAATAGAAACATCAGTCTGTGTCAGAATGAGCAGTCCAAGATCTGTTCATTTAATCAAATATGACTCCAAAACATGTCACCCTTCCTGGACCAAGAGTGGGCACTCCTGTTGGAAATCATATCATAAATTGGACACTATATGGTTTCATAATGTTGGGGGCGGATATAGATTCTTCTCTGTGGTAACTGGTGATGTCACAGAACAGAAATAAATTAGGTTTGTGAAACTCATTAGAAACTTGCTAGAAGCAACAGCCCTGCGGAGACCACCATCCTCCAGAATGTAGCTCGGGCTTTTATCAAACACACCTGTTTGTAATTTTCATGCAATCCTGAAGCCATATGCTGCATCCCAAATTGCCTACTTATGATATGTCCTAAAAGTATGTAATTATTATTTTTTTTGGGGGGGGAAGACTTGAGTGTATGACAGAAGAGAGTGCAAGCATTGGGACATACATCCTAATAGAATGTTCTGTTGCTTAGTTGTGTGCTGTCAATCATCTTGTTACATCATTCACATTTCCTTCAAATATTTTTTCCTACCATATTGGAAATGCAGAATCATGTTAATCTGCCATTCACTGGTATTTCCAGCAGAGAAATATCTGTTTGCATAATCATGCATGCAGAAGTTAAAGACCAACTGTATCTTTATGAAAGGTCACATTGCCATTGCAGAGGAAATATAATTCAGAAAACATTAAATACATATTTTCCACTTGGCTATTTTTTAAATTAACAGTCATTCAAATCACTTTACCAAAGCCTCTCCACTTAATCATCCCTTTCACTCATCTGCCATGTTTGTAGTTTGTTAACAATTTTTACTTGTGTTTAATCTTAATCAATCAATAATTTTGGGCAATATTAGCTGTTAGAGTAAGCATGGATCTGCACTTCAAAATTATACCAGTAAAACCAGTAAAACCATTAGAACAGTAACATGTAGCATGAATAGAACTGTGAGGTCGTCCTAGTTCTATCTGGGTAGCATTGCACCTACTGTTAATCGAGTTCAGAGATACTCAGCTCAAATACTGTCTTAACATTCTACACTGTAAAAATGTCGATAAATTGTAGATTTTCTGTATTTTGTGATTCATATTTTAATTTTAAAAAAAAATTCCACCATTTTTTTATTGCTTTTGAGCTGCATTATGGAACCTTGATCTTTCCTCCAACAACTTTTAACATTACATTTTTTATTATTTTTTTTAAAGTGACGTTTATTAACTAATTTAATAGTTTAAACTTTAAAGTGATATTTTGTCCGAGTTGGTGTTGTATAATATGGTACAAAAACCTGGTAATAAACTGCAAGATGAAGGTCCCATAAAGCAATACACTACTTAAAAGTAAATAAACAAAAAAACACTTGTGATTCATAAAATATGTAAACTGTTAAATATTTTGTACAGTGTATAGAGTAGAGAATTGTGAAATTTTAGATGCACTGGCTTTTTGAATACTTTAAAGATGAATTATATGCAAATTGAAACACAAGAATATGCTTTTCATTTGTGTTTGATTTGGGATGGAGCTTAGCGGCCCTCAGTGGGACTATAGATGATTGAGTGAAAGTTGGTATTATATTCACACATTTGTACAATTTAAATAAAAAAAAAAAAAAGTATTCTTTGGAAATTCTAAATAGTGAAATCAAATTAGCGGGCAGTGGCACAGGTAGCGCTGTTGCCTAACAGCAAGAAGATCTCTGGTCAAAAATGAACAAATGTATGAATATAGAACCAACTTTACCCCATCCTAAAGATGCCCACCCCAGGTTTATTGAGCTAAAGTTGTTTTTATTTTTGAACATTCCGACTTTCCTTAATATTATATTTTTTAGAAAAGTATTATGTGCTATTTTTAACAGCAAAATCGTATTAGCAGGCAAGACTATGAAAGTACATTGTTCAGTCCATTAAATAGTGCTACTGTTGTTTTGAAGTCTAACTTGCATACTATTTCTGGCCGAATATTAAAAGTAGCATGGTAAATAATATAGGGACCTTGTCACAAGTTGTCAGTGAACGAACGTGTGAATATAAAACCAACTTTACCTCAATCCCTGGTTTAGCCTCAAACATGTTTGGTGCACCTTCTCCAGTTAATCAACCCTTCCATAAAACCCTGGATAATTATTTGTTAGTTTACACAAAAATGTCAAATCTGTTAATTACTCAGCCTCATGTCTTCTCATTCAGTGCCTTGAGGCAATGCCTGAGGGTCCTATCATTCTCTATAGACATTTTAAAAAATCTACAAATAAACTAAAACACACTGGTTTATCACTGTTAGACACATCCCAAGTGATTTTAGGGTTCAGCTGCAATCATACAAACTCTAAGAACTCTTTTGTGTGCCAAAAAATGTAAATGTTTTGTTAATATGAGCCCTGATCTTATCTGATCTCCAAACTATGCTTACAACTTTAACAAACTTTAAACTCACCATTGTGTCAATGTTTTGTTCAAGTAATCCCTTAGACTTTTATCAGAATGTTCTCTGTTGTCAGGCACCAAATATGACAAACAATTGACCTCCATTTTTTTCCAAACGTATTTCTTTGGCCTCTACACTGGATTCCAAAACAGCTTTCTGTGCGCTAGTGCCACCTGTCTCACTTATTGTTGCAACTACAGCACCTTCATGGTCTAGCTCCAATAATAGGTGACCCATTTAATCACAGAGTAATGGAAAATAAATCAACATACTGGACAATGGGGGAAAGTAGCTTTGTTGTGCTATTATTGATCTTAACTGGCATGAATAGCTATATGGAAATAGTCATCATATTACGTGAACCAAATAATTTGGACACTGTGTGAAATTGCCTTAAAGGGATAGTTCACCAAAAAAACACCACAACACTAATTACTTGCACTGTGTGGTTTCCAGCATCTATTCATTTTATTTTCCTGTAGAATACAAAAGAAGATGTAATCTGTTTGACGTTCTGTCTTCTGTTGAACACAAAAGAAGATATTTTGAAGAAAGTTGAAAGCCTATAACCATTAATTGATCCATATAGCAATGAAAACATGTTCTATGGAAGTCAATGGTCACAGATTCCAGCTTTCTTCAACATATCTTCTTTTGTGTTCAACAAAATACAGAAAGTCAAACAGATTATGCACAAGTGTAAATAATGACAGAATTGAAATTGCTGGGTGAACTATCTCTTAAGGTTTTTATAAAGGAACTGTGGTTGTAACCTTTAAATTAGTTCTTTCATTCATAAATTCCTTCTCATTAAGAGCAAAAAGAAAATCATACTTAAATTTACTCTACGTTAAAAAAAAAAAAAAACCCACTCCAGACTCGGCACTGACAACATGTTTGGAACAGCTGAAGTGTAAATGAGCATTGCAGGAGTGAAATGGTGCTTCAGGGAAACCATAGCAACCATTTTTAAGTTGCCACTCAAGTAATATTCATTTGGATTGTTCCCATTTGGCAGCATACAGCTTCTTCCTTTATTCCTCTGGGGGACTGCGCAAAGTACAAATCTTAAATAGCAGCCGCTGTAACAACAGCGATAACAACAACAACGTCAAACAGAAATCTAACAGCAATGACTCTCAAAAACAAGACAGAAGTGTCTTCACATTTAAAAAACCCACAGTGCCCTAAACATTTGAGATTGTTTTCATGGCCATATCACTTCTATCTGTTTCTCTTGCGCTGTCAGCCATCTTATCTTTAATACGAACAACAATCAAGGTAGTCAGCTAGTCACAGATGCACTTATTTTACAGAATCTTCAAGTTTTGTCCTGCATTTTTCAAGGTAAACCATTCTGGGAATTTGCATAAATTAGCATAGACTATTCAAAAGAGGAATCAACAATGAATGAGGCAAATAACCAAATGTGCTGCGCACCGGGATACACGCAGCTTTACAAAAACTGCACAGTCTAGAATGACATTCACAGCTATCAGCTGCTAATCCATATGCATTTTGCTTATGAAAATTATAGCTTTGAACAGCTGTATACATGTGCGCCACTTTCATTTTCCTGCTGTGTGATATGAAATTGCATTATTATCAAGTAATTATCCCAGAGATGATTATGCAGCTTTGCTGTCAGGACATTTTTTTTTCTTCTTCTTTTTTTTTTTGTTTTTTTTTTTTTGCAACGATCAGAAGCTATTAGCACTCTGCATGCTCAATATAAAAATGAGGGGAGAAAAAAAAACTTAATCAATACTTCTCTGAGGAGGAAAGATGAATAGAGGTCTCGCTTATAAATAAGCTCATCTGTCTTGGTATCTCATTTCGATCAAATTCAAACACACTGTGAATAAAGGCAGATCCGTTACGCACAAGATTTTTGAATTAAGTTGGGTTTTTTATGTCTTGTAGAATTTTTCAACTATTTTTCAGCATACTTTAAAAATGCTGGGATCATAAACCCCACTATACACTCAGCGGTCACTTTATTAGGTACACCTTGCTGGTACCGGGTTGGACCCCCTTTTGCCTTCAGAACTGCTTTAATACTTTAAGGCATACATTCAAATAGGTGCTGAAAATATTCCTGAGATTTTGTTCCATATTGACTGGATTGCATCACGCATGCTGCAGATTTGTCAGCTGCACATCTATGATGCAATTTTTCTGCTCCACCACATCCTAAATGTGCTTTATTAGATTTAGAACTGGTGACTGTGGAGGCCATTTGAGTACAGTAAACTCATTGTCATGTCCAAGAAACCAGTCCGAGATAATTTGCGCATGTTATCCTGCTGGTAGTAGTCATCAGAAGATGGGTACACTGTGATCATAAAGGGATAGACATGCACCACCACCACCAACCTAAACCGTGATACAAGGCAGGATGAATCCATGCTTTCATTGACACCAAATTCTGACCATATTATCTGAATGTAGCAGCAAAAATCGAGACTCATTAAACCAGGCAACGGTTCCTGTTCTTAGCAGACTGGAGTGGCACTCGGAGTAGTCTTCTGCTGCTGTAACCCTCAAGGTTCCACACGTTGTGCATTCAGAGATGCTCTTTTGCATACCTCTATTGTAACAAGTGGTTTTTTTAAGTTACAGTTGCCTTTCTATGAGCTCGAACCAGACTGGCCATTCTCCTCTGACCTCTGGCATTAGCAAGGCATTTGCACCCACAGAACTGCCACTCACTAAATATTTTCTCTTTTTCCGACCATTTTCTTTAAACACTACAGATGGTTGAGCATGAAAATTCCAGTAGATCAGCAGTTTCTGAAATACTCTAACCAGCCCGTCTGGCACCAACAACCATGCCACGTTCAAAGTCACTTAAATCGCCTTTCTTCCCCATTCTGATGCTCAGTTTGAACTACGGGAGATTGTCTTGACCAAGTCTGCATGCCTAAATGCATCGAGTTACTGCTATGTGATTTCAAATTCATATAATACAATAAAAAAGATAAATAATGAATAAAAGTATCAATGCTTATCAATGCTTATTTATTTAAAATAAATTTTAATGAATATGAAAATAAATGTAAAAAAAATAAGCCACTAGGTTACTTCAAACATGCTCAATGACGAAAATTATCTCATCTCCTGCAAGCATTTCTACATCCAAGCAACACAGAAGCTGTAGCAAGCAATCAAATCTTTGCCTAAACATGCATAAGTTGACGTGATCATCAAACATTCATGCTGCTTAAAAAAACAGGCATTCATTTGTGCCAATCTGAGGTGCATTGATAAAGTCGATTCATTAATTACCTTTGTAGCATAAGAGAGTTCTTAAAGGACCTCTGTCGGACTGCTTAAGTTACACTGTTAGACATTTCAAAGGGTTTTTACAGTAACTTACTGGCAACACTGTTGCCAGTAAGTTACTGTATTTTAGATTTACAGTATACAACTGTAAATCCGTTTACAGCATGTTACCGTAGTGTCTGAAAATGGTTAACTACTGTAAAAACCTAAGTTAACAGTTAGCTACTGTAAACCTTTTAATTTTGTCCTAAATATTTTATAATATAATTTTATTAATATTATTTTAATACTATAGACCTAAAAAAGACACAATTACAAAATATTAACAAAATAAACACTCTTTATTTAAAACATTGGAGATGCTTAAAACAAGCTTAAAAATGTGTAAAAACATTACATTTCAATCATTCAAAATATTTTATTTTAAGAAAAAAAAAACATTGAAAATGACAAAGCACATTAACATACATGTACAAAACTAATTTAAGTGTCTGACCTGCATATTGTTGAGAAAAAAAAAACAATTGTACTAAGTACTCCTGACATTAAACCAGACACAATTACAAAATATTCCATTCTTTAAAACATTAATAATGCTTAAAGCATTTAAGGAAAATGTGTGAAAATTACATTAAGCAATAAAATCAACACATTAAAAATAAATAAATCACACAAAGCACTAGAACATACATGTACAATAAAAATTTAAACTTCTGAATTGCATATTGTTGGAAAAATAAATATTTGTAACTATTAGCCGACTCAGAAACAACCAAACTTTAAAATATTACTAGTTCTGGTGTCAAATGCTCAACAAGGTCTGAATTCACATGTTCAAATGCAATTCATCTTTATTAGGGACCGAGCACCGAACGGTGCAAGGCCCTATTGGAATTGCTCCGTTTATTATTATTATTATTCTTCTCTCCAATGAATCGCGATTTTGAGGGGCTAAACATGCCCGAAAACTCACGCAACTTTGCACACACCTCAGAAGTGGCGAAAATTTACGTTTTTTATGGTCTTCGGAAGTGGGCGTGGCAAAATGACTCGACAGCGCCACCTAGAAAAATTAAACGGACAAGCCCCCGATCCACGAATCACGCACATGCACGAAAATTGGCCCACACCTCAAACATGCCAAAACATACAAAAAAGTCTCTTGGAGCCATATCTCAAACCCAACAGGAAGTTGGATATTTTTGACTTCCTGCGACGAAAAAGTGGCATTTTTGCCATTTCCAGGCGTTGTATTTTAACGAACTCCTCCTAGGGATTTTATCCGATCGACACCAAAATTGGGTTTTGTCATCTAAAGGCCTTGGCGATGTTAAATTGCGAAGCTTTAGAGTTTTCATCGATGGGCGTGTCCGTGGCGGCCTCGCAAACTTTGACGATTCGCCACAAAAGAGGAAGTCGTTATAACTCAGGCATGCATTATCCGATCTGCCTCAAAATTCACACGCTTGATAAGCGTCCTGACCTGAATACGTTTACATGCCAATATCCAGATATAGTTATAGCGCCACCTGCTGGCCACAGGAAATGACATGATTTACGGAGTTACAAACTCCTCCCACAAATTTTATCGTATCAACACCAAAATTGAGTGGTGTTATCTGAAAGCTCTAGCGATGATATATTGTGAAGATTTAGAGTTTTCGCAGAGGGGCGTGTCCATGGCGGTATGACAAACCTCAACGCTTCACCATGGAACAGGAAGTCCTTATAACACAACCACACAATGTCCGATCAGCCTGAAACTTCACATGGTTGATAAACGTCATCTCTTGAACACATCCACATAACAATATTGAAGTGGGCGTGGCAAAATGACTCGACAGCGCCACCTAGAAAAATTAAACGGACGAGCCCCCGATCTACGAATCACGCACATGCACAAAAATTGGCACACACCTCAAACATGGCAAAAAATATGAAAAAGTCTCTTGGAGCCATATCTCAAACCCAACAGGAAGTCGGATATTTTTAACTTCCTGTGGCGAAAAAGTGGCGCTTTTGCCATTTTCAGACGTTGTATTTTAACGAACTCCTCCTAGGGATTTTATCTGATAAACACCAAAATTGGGTTTTGTCATCTTAAAGCCTTGGTGATGTTATATTGCGAAGCTTTAGAGTTTTCATCGATGGGCGTGTCCGTGGCGGCCTCGCAAACTTTGATGATTCGCCACAAAACAGGAAGTCTTTATAACTCTGGCATGCAATATTCGATCTGCCTCAAAATTCACACATTTAATAACAGTCCTGACCTGATCAGGTTTACGTGCCGATATCCAGTTACAGTTATAGCGCCACCTGCTGGCCACAGGAAATAACATGTTTGACACTGTAACAAACTCCTCCCACAAACTTTCCTGTATCAGCACCAAAATAGAGTGGTGTCATCTGAAAGCTCTAGCGATGATATATTGTAAAGATCTAGAGTTTTTGCAGAGGGGCGTGTCTGTGGTGGCATGGCAAACCTCAACGCTTCGCCATGAAACAGGAATTTCTTATAACTCAACCACACAATGTCTGATCTGCCTGAAACTTCACATGATTGATAAAAGTCCTCTCCTGAACACATCTACATAACAATACTGAGTCAGTCATAGCGCCACCTGCTGGCAGAATGTAGTTTGTCTTAAAACACAATCTCCACACAATCTCAGATCTGCCTGAAACTTCACATGGTTGATAAAAGTCCGCTCCTGAACACATCCACATAACAATATTGAGTCAGTCATAACGCCACCTGCTGGCAGAAGGTAGTTTGGCTTATAACTCAGCCACACAATGTCCCATGTGCCTGAAACTTCACATGGTTGATAATATTCCTCTCCGGAAGACATCTACATGCCAATCTTAAGTCACAGTTATAGCGCCACCTGCTGACAGGTGGAAGTTTGGTATAAATCTGTGATTTTCTTAGATTTTTTTTTATATATCGGCTTAAATTATTATTGTTCGCTGTTCTCTGTCATCGTAAGGTCACCGGGCGGCGGTGAGCCCGGGTGCGAGGTCCCTTTCATCGCTGCTTGCAGCTTTAATTTCTATTGCACTTTTACAATGTAGATCAATGATGTCAAAGCAGCTTAACATAGAAGTTCTTGTAAATTGAAGCTGCTTCAGTCCAGTTTTCAGAATTGAAGCAGTAAATGTCACTGCTGAAAGTCCAAACACTGAAGAGCAAATCCACCGATCCACCAATCGTAGCCAAGTGATCCAGTGGCAACAGTGGCATGGAACAAACTTCACCAACTGACGAAAGTGTAGAATAAAATCCCTTGAGAGATACCAGGCTCAGTTGGGCACGACCAGTTCTCCTCTAGCCAAACTTGTGCAAGGCCGCAGTCTAGGCACCAGAGGCTTGAAAGTTCACCAGCGGGTGGTCAGGCTGGCCCATTGGATCAATGCGGAAACTCATTGATCACGTGTGTCTTTTAGGATTCACTCCTCCATGACCACCACAGCATCTGGTCAGGATTTGGCCCAGTCCAGGATTATGAAGAACTCTGGATAAGGACAAACAGACTAACATAAGCATAGAAGAAGCTTGTTTAAAAAAAAATAAATCATATACTGGTTAATTATTTTGAAGCATGGCAGGTAGGTTGGGGTAGTTTTCAGCTGGTACTGAGCAACTGGCTCCTGCTCATAACCTGCTCACTACCATGTTTAAAAGATAACTAACCAGAATGTCCTGTTTATTTTTTTCCCTAACAAGGTTTTACAAAAACATTGTAGCATTTGTGATGGGTTGATTCACTGCAGGACAGATTAGACTATTTGTTTTATGTATTCCTAATAAACTAAAACTGACTGAATACTGATAAAACTATTGAGAGTGTCTCACCTAATCCAAGTTCTCAGTTAGCTGGTGAAAGAAGGATAACTCACTGTTGTTCATGGTTGTCATTCTCTTCACTACTTCTCCTGCTATCTTCTGGCTCACTCTGGTTGTTGCTATGCATTTTGTTTCATCCTCTGGAATTATTTATACAAAAAAATTGTATTATTTTATTTATTACAAAATATTTAGGCAACATGAAATGGGGAAAAAGACATTTAATACATAGACAAATGCATGTATCCCAATACTAATTATTGTATTTTGAAATGTCTGACCCATGACAGACCTCAATCTGCTCAAAAATATTATAAACAAAGATGAAAAAACCCTACTAAATGGTTTAATAAAAAAGGGAAAACGATTTTTTTATTTAGCTAGCAACTAAACATGTGACACATTTTGTATTAAAAGTAACGTTACTATATTGAGAAACAAATAGATGTACAGTACTTACTGTTGTATGAGGTCCAGTTTGCACAGGCAGGCTCCCAGTATTCTATATTGAGACCATAAAAAAGCCAAAAATACAGATAAGAATACCATGCTACAATCCACAACCTCCACACAACTTTTTTTTATTTGTTTACCTTGGTTGCTTACTGGTCTTGCTTATTTTTTAAGCATAAGGCTGTGCTGATCAAGATGTTCCTCTGAAATGCTGTTTGTTTCTTCAGACAAAACCTGCTGCTGTGCCAGTGCCATATCTAAACAGAAAAAAATATAATGGTAACAATTATGTTAAACCAAATGTCAAGAGTTGTGATAAAAAAAAACAATTAGCAAACAATAAATAGCAAAAAGGTGGTTATTAGCATAATGCATAGAGGTAAAATTGGTTTTATATTAGCAGATTCAGACTTCCCCCTTAATAATTTAATTTCATAAAAGTATTATTTGCAAACTCTAAATAGCGAAATCATTTTAGCAGCTAATGCCAATCAAAGTACAACATGCTCACGGTCAAATAAACAGTGTTAATGTTGATTTCAAGTCATACTGGCATGCTAATTCTGATCGAATATTCAAAGTAACATGGTAAACAGTATAGAGTCTTCTAAATGAACGAATGTGCGAATATAAAACCAACTTTACCTCTATGCATATTGTAACGTTATAGATTTACGTTAACGTTCTTATAGGTTACGTCGCGATGTTATTTTCTCAAGCTAACGTTATAAGTTACTCTAAACCAGAGAAAAATAAGTTCACAACATCTAATATATATAGTATAAATCAATATAAGTTAAACGTTGCACGTTAAAATGAGTTTGAGTCCAATTCAGTATAAACTTAGCTCAGTTTAGCTAACAGTTAACATTACCATTTTAAGATCGCTTCAGCCAATGTTGCCGAGCAAACAAATGCTAATAGAGGTGCTCAAATCAATGTCGAGTGTTTTCAGCACAGACAGACGCGCTTTTACCTGGATTATTTGATGGTCTTTCATTCATATTCTTCTGGGGGAAAACGCTCTCTGCCGGACCGTTGTCTCGTGCTAAGTGTCCTCCAAAACTGTCTGCATACCTCTGGTTCCCTCCTAAACCAAAACCCGCTGCAACACCGGTTCCTATGTAAATAAATAAAAAGATATGACGAGAACAATGGCTAATAGTCATAAACAGTCTTATTTAAAGTAATAGTAGTGTTAATGTAATAAATTAAATAAAGGTAACATCTTAATAGATGATATATTTCTCAAATGGGCGAAGTAACGCCAAGCCAGAGAAAATAATAATAGCCAACTTTATACTTTACTTTGTTCTATTCTCGTCCACAAAACATTCTGTAAAATGAAACACTGCCTCAGCTTACCAGAGTAAAGTTTGTTAAATCCAGTATGTTCTTCAGGCACACTAATAAATTGTCCTCCAGAATTGCTCCAGGGTCCTCAGGCAAAAAGTGGTGCAGAGTAGTCGAATCGCCGCAAGGTGGCGTTGAAGCAGTTGTGGAAAATACAGTATAATACACGAATTTTTACAAATACAGTACATCGCTGTATATGTTGTTCAACGTCACACTAAATTCCCATAATGCAACGGTAAATACAGTTATTTACCGTAAAAGGAATTTGCAGTATTACACTGGGTGAAATACAGTAAATAACTGTGTAATTTACAGAAATGTCTAACAGTGTACACATATGGTTAAAAGGGAATATTTTAGCATTAATTGAGAACAAAACCAAAATCATATGAAGAACCAAATGCATTCCTTTTGGCCAATTAATTTACTACCCTTCACCATGTGCTAAAATCTTGGTTTTATTTTGTATTTCAGTCTGTTATCTGTCCTAGTCTAGAACAATATACCTGCCTTTATTAATGATTTGCTTTATTTACCAGTATTTGAATCTCTTGTTTAAAAAAAAGAAAATCTTTTGTCGATAGCTTTTATCTCTTTAGACATGTCAATTATATTGTTTACCATATTTGACGACTTGAGATCTCTTGTGTTTTGATGTTTTGTGGTTTCTTCTCTGATTGTACAGCACTTTGAATCAACTGGTAGTTTTGTGAAAGTGCTTTATGAAGAAAGAAAAGAAAAAAATTATAAAGACAGATCCTGTCAATCGTAGTTGTAATCGGCATTCTGAATGCTGTCTAGACCTAATCTTCGTTGATGAATAACTAATTTCTTAACTTTTGGTTATGTTCTTTTCTTCATTGTTTTAATCAAAGATAAAAAGAATAAAGAATGAATGTGTTGATGAAATGAACAACATTTCGTTCAGTTATTTATTTATTTATAGATTGGAAAAAATGTGATGGAAAAAACACGAATATATAAACCGCTAATTGTTTTTTTTTTTTTTTTCAAAGTAAGAGAAGTAAAAAAAAAAAAAAAAATAGTTGACTATGTATAATTATTTTACAACCCCAAATCAGAAAAGTTGGTACAGTATGGAAAATGCAAATAAAAGAAAGTAATGATTTCTAAATTTACTCTTGACTTGTATTTCATTGCAGACAATATGAACACAAAATATTTCATGTTTTGTCTGGTCGACTTCATTTAATTAGTAAATATACATCCTTTCCTGTCATTCAGACCTGCAACACATTCCAAAAAAGTTGGGACAGGAGCAGTTTTGGGCTAGTAATCAGGCAAATTGGTTAAATAATGATGTGAATTAAAACAGGTGATATTAACATGTTATTGCAGTTATGATTTGGTACAAAAGCAGCATCCAAGAAGGGTCTAGTCCTTTAGGAGCAAGGACAGGCAGAGGATCACCAGTATACAAATATGTGAGAAAATTATTAAAGTGTTAAAAAAAAAAATCCTAAAAAAACAACAACTGGAAAACATTTGGATATGTCACCTTCAACAATGCATAACATGAATAAAAGATTCAAGGAATCTGGAGAAATTTTAGTACATAAAGGACAAGAGCACAAGCCTAAGCTGAAGCAATATGACCACTTGGGCCCATGACTACTTTGGCAAACCTTTGAAAAGTACCAAAATATGTTGTTACATCTACAATTGTCAGTTAAAATGGTACTGTGCCAAAAGGAAGCCCTATGTTAACAGTGTCCAGAAGCACTGTCAAATTTTGTAAGGCTTCTGGGATGGACCATCACAGAGTAGAAACATTCACTGTAGTCAGATAAATCAGTATTCAGGTATCTTTGGGATAAATGGATGGCATGTACTCCTGACCAAAGACGAAAAGGATCATCCAGACTGTTACCAGCAACAAGTCCAAAAGACAGGGTCTGTCATGGTAAAGGATTGTGTCACATGCTGTCCCAACTTTTCTGATTTAGGGTTGTACAGGTAACAATACAGTCCAGTTTAGTAATCTTTCAAATTGTCCACATTTGGAAGGTCAGGTGGTTCGAAAGCAATAGCCAAACAAAGAAACAAAAATATGTTTTGTTTCATGTCAAAAAAAAAAAAATATGCACATTTCTGAAAAGACAGGAAAGTGACAGAATGTTTTACTTTGGGTGAATGATCTCTTTCATAGTGTGAAGGCTTTCAAATCTTCATGTTTTTACTGTCACAAGACTGGAAAATCATACGACGTTGATTTGTTTGATTGGAACAGTTTGCTTCCTCTTACCAAGAGCTCAAGCTGTGTGTCTTCAAGATAGATTGCATATGCATCACATTATGTGTCCATTTTTCTTCATTCCTGTAGAAATAGGTGTCACTGAGTCAACTATTACCAAAAGCAGAAAAATCCTTCTGGAAAAAGATGGAATGTGATGAAAAAGCTCCAGTGACAGAGAGTCAATTGAAGCAATAAATTGGTTTGCACATTTCGTGTGGTGCTTTTTAGTAGGGTAAATAGTCTTCCTTAACTAGAATCTATTTGCAAATGGAATGTTTTCTGAAAAGTACCTGACAAGCTACATCCTCAGTGATTCTAATGCTAAAACCAATGATGCTTGATGGCACAATATTTTTGATGGTGAGGTTTTGAATTATTTTTCAGTAAACAATAATTTTAAGATCTTTTTTTTTTTTTTTAAACAAAAGCCCTCGTTCGATTTCATTAAGTAGAAAAGAGCAGGACATTCTGCCTCACATTTCCTTTTATGTTCTGTACTTGCAAGAAAAAAAAATCAAAGACATTTGGTGTGTGAAAATGAGTGCAACCCCCATCTTTTGTGCTCTTTAATAGAGCATTACGGGGACAAAAGAATCCGTCAAATACTTATTTGCAATTATCAGATTTTTACTATAAATGTTATTTATTTATTTTTTTTATTATGACTACATAGATTCCTCAGACTTGAACTCTTGTTTCATCTAAAGAATTGTTTTAATAAAAAAACATCATATATCACAGAAATAAGTGCCTCTGAAAATCCCATTTGCCTTCAGAACATCTTGTTCGGAGGTCAAGTGTTATTAATTCTGGAACGTTTCCACAGAAAAGCAAGGCAGAAAGCTAAATATATCAGCATAGCTTTACTCATTTATATAAAAGGTCTGCAATATTTAGTCTGCAAAATGGAAAAGCCACATTCCGTGTGTCTTCAGTAGTTGTAAATTGTAATCATGTATAGCTCCAACACTTTTGTGTGCCAAAAATGAACTGTTAAAATGGCTTTGTTTGTCTACATATCACACCCTGGTGCACATTTACCTTTGCTGATTATAATGGTAATACATTAGCTGCATCTGAAATCGCATACTTCCTTACTACATAGTAGGCTAAAAACTGTATGCAAGCCAAGCAGTAGGTCTGAATTTTTAGAATTCAAACATCAGCATGTGAGAAGAAACCGGATGACCTACTAGATTCTGAAGCACACCGGATGGATGCTACACTATCCCATGATGCACCGTGAAAGAATTCATGAATAGGAGTGAAGCAACGCAAAGGACATAGGTAGGTGACGTGATGATTACAAAATGGCAGATGTAATGCGTCCGAGTTTCATTCATACTAATGGCATTCATGCTTTATACAACATACTTTTTTAATGGCAGAGTAGTACCTTTAAATTCAAATGAGTAGAAGGCGATTTCGGATGCAGCCATTGTTTTGCCTAAAGAAACTAACAAGGAAGTGAATACACGAGTGAACAAATACATTGTTACAGTTTTTTATGCCACCCAAAAGTGTTCTTGGAGCTTCAAATGATTCCAGTTAAACCACTGAAATCACATAAAAAGTTTTGACTGTTTTACAGTCTTACATGTCAAGACACTTCTACGAAGAATGATAAAGCTCTCAGATTTCATCTAAAATGTCTCCATTTGTGTCCAGAAGATGAACAAAGGGAGCTACAATGACATAAGGGTGGAGATTAATAACAGACTTTGCATTTATTTGGTGAACTAATCCTTTAATAAGACCAAATGTTTGTTGATACATTAAACTTACTCAAGCATTGTATCTTTGTTGCTCAATACTAATACATTGTTAATCCTATTTCCAAGACCCATTCTTGTTTAATATGGCCATGAGCAGCTTTTAAAAGACCAGCTAAGAGACATCTTAAAGTCGGCATGAAATTGAAGCTCAGATTGTCCTTTTTTCTTCCATCATGATATACATCAATAGGGCGGTGCATGATTTTATCCTTTGGAAACCAATGGGCTATATGCACTACTATTGTTTTTTAGCCAACGATAAATTTGCGCTGAAAGTTTAACATAACTTTTTTTAATTTCATTAGTTTGCTTTTATAGGATCAGTTAACAGCATCATTATAGTATCAGTTAAATAGATTTAAGCATTCTTTTAGTTGTTCAAGCATAAAACAAAATGATAGACCATGTAGATGTTAATGCCATCAGTAGCAGCTGGCCAGCGCAGAAACTCAATTGAAAATAAACTAAACTTCCATACCTTAAAAACATGATGGGAAAAAATGGAGTTTAATTCAGTGCTTCTCGTCCAGTCTGAGACCCACTTTATATTGTTTATCTATTAGGCAGTGAAGATCACTGATTTTTAAATAAATCAGATCTTAAACATGGAGATTTTGTAATGCAATAACAGTTCACCAGACGCGCTTGGTGCTGGCTGACTGAAAATTAAAAGTCTGTGAGCATATATTCCATTGGATCCTTGGAATGCTTCAAAACATTCCTAACAAGCTGTTTATTCATTCATTTATTTATTTATTTCAACACACATGGGCCTGCATGGAGGAAAAGTTGGATTACTGTGTAGACCAAAATTTTATATCCTGGTCTCTCATTTAGAGTCACTAATGGATTCCAAAATCCCTTTGTCTCACCAGAAGCTGAAATGACAGAGGGCCGACCCGTTGAGAGAATAATAATGAGGAGTATGATCCCAACTGCAACAACCCTGACAACCTCTTCTCTTATTTTGATTCTACAAATTTCTTTTGGTGTGGTTTGAGATGTCCCTGTGAGCTTCTCGGTCCAAAAGGTCAATCTAAGCTCTGCTGCTGATGCTGCGTGAATAATAGTAAGTGACAGACTGACAGGATGTCATTCAAAGCAGTGAATACATTCTAAAAGGCTTATTCGATTAGACCAAGAAATGTTTATTTTTGTATGACCTATTTACATCAGGGGTTAGATATTAAAATAGTTAAGACCATTCCAGGATCACCGTGCTGCCCCAAAAGTATTAATTATTTAATTTACATTTTAAACCTAAATACTGTTCTTCAAATCATTAAGTTTGACCCATTTGTCAGGAAACTGTCTAATAATATAATGAAATACAGAATGATAAATGATTATTTGATGAGCACTCAAGGAGTACCGATCAGATTAAGTAGGTACTGGGGATGGTAGTAACACTTAATATGACCATCTGTAACTCAGTGGTCGTTCATGCTAGAGCTCTCAAACTTTGATACACAGTAGTATAAGATTTGTTGCCTACATGTACTGTACCTTACATTTACATTTATTCATTTAGCAGATATTTATCTAAAGCAACTTCAAAGTTAGGTTTAAATGAAACACTAAAAAAAAAAGAGAGCAGCAGTATATAGATATCATGACAAGCTTAATTAGTTCAGCAGTTGTTCTTATTGTTGTTATTATTATGATTATTATTATTATTATTATTATTGGAGGTTGTGCCATTTTGTACCTTTGATTGGCTGTAGCAATTTAAATGACAACTATCCATATCTTGAGCAGCCATAACATTGTTAACTATTTAAACCTTGTGCACAGTTCAAATTGACTAAGATGTCTCTTACCCTTAAAAAAATCAGATGCATTTTACAGCAATTTAATTTAGTGGATGTTTTCACCCCCCTCCCCCCCCCCCCACCCCCCCCCCCCAAACAAAAGGTCAAAAGGTCCAGAATTGGTCCATTTAATTATTTTATTTATATCAAAAATATATAATATATTTATTATAGAATTAATATAATATGTGTATATTCAAAATATATCTTCATGAAATTGCCGTGGCCAGTAATTCAACTCCCATAGAGCCTCATAGCCACAATAATGTGACGCAAGTCACGACATATCCACTGAGTAATAACATTTGAATTTTTGATGCGACATCCATAGGCTAGCCCTACTGTTGTAACGACCGGGGAGGGAATGACAGATACAACTGAGGTAAGATCCAATATGCAGGTTTATTCAGCGTCAGGGAATCAGTGGTTATACAGGTGCAAACGGGTATATTAAGGCAGTCCAGAATCATAAACGGTAAACAGGCAAAAGGTCGAGAGGCTGGCAGTTAAACAGGATAACTAGGGTAAACAAGGCTAGGATCGAGACATGGAGAAACAAGACAAGGAGGAAACACGTTGTAATGTCACTTTGAGCGAACAAGACTCAACAAACTGGATGGGTCCATGAGTGGCTTATAAGTGGTGTAATATCAGTCTGTGACAAGGTTCAGGTGGTGAATGTAATCAAGCAGATGTGTGAGCAGGCGTGAGTGTCTGGGAGAAGTGCATGTATGAAAATGTAGTCCTGAAAAATGCGGAAGTGTAGTCCTGGTATAGTGGAAACCAGCGATCTCCGGAGAGCGAGAGTGGAGCTGCGGAGGGCTTGGAGCGTGGAGCTGCGGAGGACCCGGAAAGTGGAGCTGCAGTGGTCCTGGATCGTGTGACAATGGAGGACCTGGAGCTGCAGTGGACCTGGATCGTGAGACAGCGGAGGACCTGGAGTACTGCGAGGAGCCGGCAGGGCTGGAGGCTTGTAGGGAGCCGGCAGGGCGAGCCGTCTGAGTGGCGCCGGCAGAGTGAGGAGTCTTGATGGCGCCGGCAGGGCGAGGAGTCTGGGTGGCGCCGGCAGGGCGAGGAGCCGGGCTGGGACTGTCAAGGCAAGGAACCGGGCTGGGATCAAGCAGATGTGTGAGCAGGCGTGAGTTTCTGGGAGAAGTGCATGTATGAAAATGTAGTCCTGGGAAAAGCGGAAGTGTAGTCCTGGTATAGTGGAAATCAGCGATCTCCGGAGAGCGATCGCTGGTTATCGTAACAACCGAGTAGCCCAACGATGTGGGTTAAAAGGAGCAAATAGGCAGAAAAGGCAGGCAGCGGCATCATTATTGCAAAATATTGAACATATGTTCAAAAAGACTGCAAAACAGGGGTAAGGCAAAAGTTACTTATTTTCTAACAGATGAAAATCTGCCCCTGTATAATTGTATGTCCTGTATAATTATTGACTTGTCGAGTACATGACCTTCCTTTTCCTAATTTTGACCTATTTTTTATATAATTGTCCGACGAAGGCTTTAAAGGCAATCGAAGTCCTTAGCTGTCAGATGTCACTTCAAAGCTAATTCCGTCACGTCTGTGTTTTCGAGGCAGTTTAAAGCCAAAACTCTATTAAAAACATGTTTACTATGAGCATAAAACATGTGCTCCAACTTTTCAGGCCTGTAGCCAGGGAGGGGTTCGGGTGGTTCGGAAGACCTACCCCTCACTGACAAAAGTCCAAAATTTGTCCCATATATGAGCTCATTTATCCTGTTTTTCACTGCTATGCCATCATTAATAATGAAAATAATCCATCGAAGAAGGCTTAAAAGATCAAATGGAATCATTGGTCTGCTGTTGCTTCGGTGAGACTGTAATCTGATGTAAGAGAAGTTTTCTTTCACTACAGTATTGTTTTTAAACAGAGAAAACATTAGGTAACTTTATTACAAATCTTGCATCTTATTTTTTGAAATAAAAATGAGCAATAAAAAGGTGTGAAGCACCAGAAGCTGACCATATTTAATTGATTTGAATACATTTTGGCTATTGTTGATATCCAGGAATTTTCAAATGTACTCTTTTTTTACCAAAAAGGCTAGAATTTTTTTGAAGAATTCATTATTATTATTATTATTATTATTATTATTATTATATTTTATTTTTATTTATTTATTTATTTATTTATTTTTCATTATAATTTTTTATTGAAATGGCCAAATTGTGACTGAGTCTTTTTTTTTTTTTTTTTTGTCTAAAAAATGAAAGTAGGCTACAAATTTTTTAACTTGAAAACTTTAACAGATTACTAATTTTTCCAGATGATTTATGATGTAATAAATTTGTATTTTAAAAATTAGTCTTGTTTTAATTTTATTGCAATTTTTTTAGGAAAAATTTTATTACATCAAAATGTTTGGTTATGATGACATCTGACTAGCTAATCCAGCAAAAAAAAGTGCAGCATTTGCAGTATTTAATGCTCATAGTTAAATAGAAACTGAGGCGTATAACAGCAAAAATGTCCACTTTTAGAGAAAAAAAGAACCACCCCTTTCTCTAGGCTGGCAATGTGCCAGCACAAATACAGAGTCTTTGTTTTTGTTTACTCCATGTAGTTCTAAGAGCTGAGATGCATATTTTGATTTTCTTAGACCAACAAGATAAGTGCACAAAGGTCTCTCTTAAACTCTCACACATCCACAGACACACATGCACACACTTTAATTTGCTGTTATACTCCACATAAATCCACAAACTGTGTTTTTTTTAAGGGTTAATGTTACCAGAAACTATGTTTGCTATGCTGCCAACTGATAATTAACAGTAAAAATTACAAATGTTACTTCTTCCCAACAAGGAAAACCAACAACACTCTAAAATGCATGATTATATGGTGTCATGGTTTTGTAATGGAAATTAATGGGGCAAAAACAGCCACCAACAGTATATTAGAAAAAAAATTACTATAACAAATATAACAAAAAAAATATTAAAAAATACTATAAAAATATAACAAAAACTATAACAAAGGCAATGTTGTTTGCATGTTCAAGACTTTGATTTAAGGTTTTTTTCACCAAATCAGTGACATCATATAATAATTTGGCAATTAAAGAGTTGAAATCCTGTATTTTCTAAACAATTTAGCAGTTTTGATCAGTAATGAAAAAATGTATTGTTGATCAATAATGAAAAAAAAAATATTGAAATGTATTGTTGAGGGTTTTCACTTTATTTAAAGCATTTTCCCAAAATATGTGCCAAAAAAAAAAAAAAGATTTGTCACCAAAGATCATTCCGCTAGCTGAAACACAGAGAACGTTATGGCCAAATTAAGACTTAAAATCACCCCAGAGTGGATGAAAACATTGCCAACAGCACTTAGGGGGTTAAAAAATATTTTTTGGGGGTCATACAATCCGCATAGAAACAAAGTTCCTGGAGGGCTGCAGATCTGCACAGGTTACAACTTTAATTAGACAAACCTGACCTGATCATACTAATTGAGTCCTTCAGGCTTATTTGAAACCCACAGGCAAGCAGGGTTGGAACTAAGCTGCGGCCCTTGCACATTGTTGTTTAAGGCACCAACTGTATGCCACATGTCCTGTCAAACCTAAAAATGAACTGGGATTACAAGAAATCCACACCACCTTTTTTCTTATTTGTCAAACTGACATTGCTACAACTATCCCCATAATATTACAACCCCTGTGCTTGTGTAGTTTATTTTTACAAAAGTACTGTATAACTGTAACACAGACAGATTTCACTCTTATTTTGACACTTTATTTTCAAAAGTTGAGACTTGCTTTATAATGGTTTCTGTTTCTATATGGAGTTCTATGAATTTTTTAGAGTGTACTTTTACAGAGGATCAAGCCCGCTTTGAGTTACAGAATGTAATTTTCTGTGTTTATAAATGTAAAAATGCAACTGTGTGAGTTATTTATTTGAACATGTGTTTCAATATGTATGGTGATGAGAGCTCCCAGGCATTGTGTAATGCTCAATAAATATTTAAATCAAAATATTTGATTATTATTGATTGATGGCAATAAATGAATCATGAAGAATTTGTGTGTGGGTTAGTTAGGGTGACTAACTTGTATTTGCAGCATTTCATGGGACTATACTACATAAACATTATATAATCAGAAAGATTGCTTTCCACAGCAGATATAATAGAAAATTATTAGCCTCCTTAGGACATTTGAATAAGTTTTCAAAAATTTGCAAGTGCTGTTTAACAGAAAAATAAAATTAAATTAAAAAATAAGTCTAAAAAAATAAAATGTAAATACTTATTACTAAATTCTTCATTTTTGTCTTTGACATGATTGCAGCACATGCAGTACTGTTTTATAGTTATTTTAAAGGATATTAGTATTCAGTTTAAATTGCAGTTGGTAACTAGGTTAATAAAGTTAACCAGGCAAGTTAAGTTAATTAGGTAAGTCATTAGACTTTAATGAATGTTTTGTAGCCAATAAAAAATTGTAGCCGATCTTAATGGGGCTAATAATATTGACCTTACCAGAATATACTACCCCAAATCAGAAATGGTTGGGACAGTATGGAAAACACAAATAAAAAAAGAAAAGTGGTGATTTCTAAATTTACTTTGTTTATTTACTTTTTATTTGACTTGTATTTCACTGCAGACAATAAAACAAACGTTATTTAATATGTTAATCGTGATTTTCATTTATTTATTTATTTTATTTTTATTATTTTCAGTACAAACACGCATTCCAATTTTTGCCTCTTGCAACACATTCCAAAAAAAGTTGGGTCAAAAGCAATTTAGGGCTAGCAATCAGGTAAATTATTAAAATAATGATGTGATTTCAAACATGTGATGTCAACAGGTGACACAGAGGATCACCATTTTGCCAAAAAATATGTGAGAAAAATATTGAAACATTTAAAACAATGTTCCTCAAATAAGGACAGGAAGACATCAGGATATTTTACCTTTAACAGTGTATAACATAATCAAAGGATTCAAGGAATCTGGAGAATTTCAGTGAGTAAAGGACAAGGGTGAAAGCCTAAGCTAAACTACTATGCTCTCTCTATATATACATCTAAAAGTGATTTCACCACATGGGTTATGTACTTTGCCAAACCTTTTTCAAGTGCCACAATACGAATATACATCAACAAATGCCAGGTAAAACTGTACTATTCCAGGAAGCTCTATGGTAACAGTGTCCAGAAGCACTGTCAACTTGCTCTTGGCTCAGAGGCATCTAGGGTTGACCATCACACAGTCGAAACGTGTACTGTGGTCACATGAATCACTATTTTAAATATTTTTGAGAGAAATGGATGCAGGGCCAGATTTAGTGATTTTGGGGCGCTAAGCAATTCATGGGGCCTAAAAGTTATAAAATGCACCTTGTGTACTTTTTATAATTTATTTATTGTTAGTATTTGTTTTTATTATTATTTATTATTAGTATTCTTATATCATTTTATCTCTTTTTCTGCATTTTATAATATTACGAAATAATAATTACATGTAAAGCACCTTGTAAAACTTTTAAAATGATTTATTTTCTTAAGATGAATTCACAACTAAAAATAATAAATGAATAATCTCGTTTTATAAGTCTTTACTAATTTGACTGCTGGACTGGTCTATGACTGAAGGTAGAGGACCATCACCATACAAAATATGATAGAAAACAATGCCATATATAATTTATATGTATCATTTATACTTTTAAATATTTTTGGGGGGGGGGGGGGGGGATGGGCTTCAGATTTCCAGGGGCCCTAAGTGGCCACTTACCTTGCTTATTGGTTAATTCCACCCCTGAATGGATGACGTGTGGTCCAAACCAAAAAAAGAAAAGGATCATCCAGACTCTTATCAGCAACAAGTCCAAAAGCCAGAGTCTGCCATGGTCAAGTGCCCCTTTCAAAGGTAGCTTGCACTTCTGTGATGGCACCATTAATGCTGAAAAAAACAGAGAGATTTTGGGCACAATATTTTGCCCTCATGAAGACATCTTTTTTTCAGGAACACCCATGCAAATTTCAACAAAATGCTAAATCATATTCTGCACAAATTCTGGCTGCAAGGGAAGGAAGAGGATACAGATACTTGACTGGCCTGCATGCAGTCCTGACCTGTCTCCAATAGAGAATGTGTGGTGCATTTTGAAGCGAAAAATGCGAGAACGAAAACCTTGCGTACTTTAAGCTTTGTTTGCAGGAAGAATGGGACAAAATTACACCTAAAACATCTCATCACTTGGTGTTTTCAGTCCCTAAACGTATTTTAAGTGTAGTAAAAAGGAATGGCAACATTACAAAATGGTAAATGCCCAATTGTTCCAACTTTTTTGAAATGAGGAACACATTAAATAATGTTTCTTATATTGTCTGCAGCTTAGTTGCATTTTCCATACTGTCCCAAACTTTTCTCATTTGGGATTGTAGTTAGATAGATAGATAGATAGATAGATAGATAGATAGATAGATAGATAGATAGATAGATAGATAGATAGATAGATAGATAGATAGATAGATAGATAGATAGATAGATAGATAGATAGACTCTTCAGAGGTATTTGTGGGTCGAAGTGTTATGCAGACACGTTTTCTCATGTTTTCATGAGATTTAAATTCACAAATTCAATTGTCTGCATTTTAATGCATTGCCAGGTCGAGCCTTCTACATGAATGTGCTCTCTCACCTCCATCTGTTGTTCGTGTTCAGTAAGGTGCAAATCAATTGCTGGAGTGGAGGGAAGCAGACACGGTGTTCTGTGATGTTCTCGTCTAAGTCCCTCCAGACTTCCTGCTGTGGTGAGACCTCAGCAGCAGCTTTATTGTGTAATGCAGAATAGCCCGCATTATTTCATTTGTGATGCAATACGGTGATTATGATGAAAGAATGTCGCTTTCTCTTCTCAAGTGAACCCCACAAAGAGAAATGTTCTGTCTTGTGCAGGTGAACGACAGTACAAACAAGTCCGTTCTGACACTATATGGCATCCCATTTCCATCTTCCCTGAATGGAATGGCGGCGTCTGCTGAAATAGGTGAAAGCGAGCAGTCATTTAAACCATTCAGACTGCAGATCAGCTACTCAAAGCTGCAATTCACCGCTACGCTCTCACTTCAAAATCACTCTATTCAGTTGGTCCGTGGCATTTTACAGTAGAGCACAAGGCCATTCTCCCACTCTCTCTCTCCCAGACATACAGAAGACTACAGTCACACCATCGAGAGCCACTTATCCATAGAGGCAATCATGCCAGCGGAAGGTGGAGGTACAAAACTGTACAAAGTGTATTGTAGGCGAAACCGGTTAGAGATGCTACGCAAACTCTCCTCCTCATCAGCACTCAAGATCACTTGCTGATGTTGCAAGGGTCGCTCGCTCTTCAGAAAGCAGCATGATTACACAGACGGTACATGTTCCCAGCCATTGAATGAAACACTAATCATTTTACCTTCATTTAAACAGCTTTAACAAAAGAATCAGTTGACTAAATGTGGCACAAGATTCAGAATCAGTGCCTTTCTTTTATTTCATGATCTACTCTTTCTTTGCAGTAATGGTAAATTACAGATTAGAAAATGTGAGGTTTGTCAAGCATAACATGTAAAGGTAATAGCGACATGCTGAGCTTTGAAAAGTGCTTACATTGCTTTTTTTGTTGTTGTTAACATCTATCTAAAGGAGGACCATCCAAATAAAGTATTACCATTATTTTACAGCTAAATCTTATTATTTACAGTCATCTTTGAATTAAATGGAACAGACAGCCGAGGCTTTATCCTACAATAACAACACTTGAGTTGAGTCAGTCTCTCACAATGAAAGTTCAAGTGATTCAAGGGTCCTTCAAAGACAGAGATGCAGGTCCTTTTTAACTGCAAATCCGCAATTTGTAAACATCCTCTTGATGTTACTAAGTTGGACACAGATATATACTCCCTTTCAGGCAATCCATGAAGTAATAATTCCTCTCTTTTTTGCATATCTATGAAGTAAATAAAAGTGCAGCTTAATTCAGTTCAACTTAGGACTGAGGGTTGAAAACAGGGTCAAGTCAAAGTCAAGACAGTCTATGTGAGTCCATGACAAGACCAAGACCAAGGAAATAAGTTGTTTCATATTTCAGTTTTCAGATGCGACGGTTAAAATGATGTAAGATATAGTCTTGAAATTTGATTTAAAGGCCAAGAAGAAGAAGACATGCTACATGCTAATTTAATCTTAGTGGGCGACACCGTGGTGCAGTGGGTAGCGCTGTCACCTTACCGTAAGAAGGTCGCTGATTCGAGACCCGACTGGATTAGTTGGCATTTCAGTGTGGCATTTGTATGTTCTCCCCATGTTCGTGTGGGTTTCCCCACATGCCCAAAGACATGCACTATAGGTGAATTGGGTAAGCTATTGTCCATAGTGTACGTGTTTATGTCCTGGTCCTCTAGGTTGGGGGGTCATGCATTTGGCTAACAACCCACCTCGTAAAAATCAGATGATATGAAACACCAACATGGTGCGGCTAAATATCAACATCTATATAAACGGCCCCGGGAGTAAGTAGATAATATAATCTAAAGGTCAATTCAAATTAAAGGGGCGGTCCAGAATGTAATTTTAAGGCTTGGTTGTGTTTATAAGATGCAAAGCAATGTGTGCTTGTGGTTCACTTGAAGGAAATTGCGTAATTTTTTCATATATCTCACTCTGATTATACACAGCAACTCAGCTAACATGAAAACGACTGTCATATTTCCTAGTTCCTCTAAAAGGCCCGTCCTTAAGTGACTCTGATTGGTCATCGTCATAATGTGCTGCTATTGGCGGATCGGCTCCACGTCACTCCCGTAAAAGCACGCGCTTTTCTGCTGTGTAAACATGCAGTCAACCTCGCGCCCGCTCTCTAAAATAACTAAGGAGTGGAAATGGGGTGCGGCTCCTTTAACAGCGTCTGTGTGTGCGTCTATGTGTGTGTGAATGTGTTAACTTTCTTTAGCAAGCGCATGTGCGCGGGACTTTCTTTTTATCTGATGCTCGGATTAAGTTATTTTCTGTAATATATCGTGACAGAAGAATAAAGCACAAGATGTGAGATGCTACCTGTTGAGCCTTGATTTATTATTCTGCTGCAACCACTAGTCAGGTAAGCTAATCTGTATTTTTTTCACTCTATGCGTTATGACGTCTTTCACGAGTATCCGGAATATGCAGGTGTACGTAATATGAATCATCCACATATCTTTTGCGACTTCATTATCTGAGATGTGAAACACGTGGAGCTGCTTGAAGACTATCAGTGCAGTCCCGTGCGCACACACATGAGACACAAACGTGCTGGTGGAGTGAGTGTGGGTTACAGCAGTTTGGCTGATAGATATGAATTTGTAGCTAAATCGTTAGCCCGCAAAGCAGTATTTCGCACTGTTTACATCATTGCTACAGCATACCGTTAACGCTAGACACTGTACATGTCATGATCAATTTTAACAAACAAAAACACTTACTTGTAGCTTACAACTTCTGCTTTGAGGAGATTTTAACCGAATCCAGCACTGAACTGGGAGAGATTCTGGAGCTGTTTTGTCAAATCATGCTTGCTGAGTATTTTATAATTCTCTGGAAGATAATTAATATTGAACTCAAGGCACTTCTGTCTTTGTGTCGTGTCCTTTAGAAGCCCAAATACAGAAACAGATGAAGCTCTGTGGAAACAGCAGCGTTTAGACGCATTTTTAAGCTTCATCTCTGCTATAACGTTACAGTGCTTCTGGCCACGGCCCTTACCTGAATGCTCAATGTGGGATGCGCAGTAAACAAACTTATGATGTCACAGGGGGCGGAAGTATTTTTTTGTAGTCCCCAAAATTCGTTCATTGTAGGCTTTGCTAAGCTAACTCTGTAAAAACCAAGGTCTTCCTTTGCATTGAACTTAGAACTTTTTACATTCAGAGATTTTGTTTATGTTCACACAGCTACATTACACATTAACTAAAGTTTAAAATATGAGATCGTAGTCTCCCCTTTAAGCACGCTAATTATAAAGATAAAGATAAGGACGTAGTTTCAAAAATTGTTCTGAATATTAAACCACTTTCAGAATGATTTTTTTCAACTTATAAATGATAAAACACTGACAAGCCAGTCAGAATCCATTGAAACATAAAGGGTTTATGCAATTTAAATTTGCTTTCTATTAAGCCCTCTTTGAAAAAAATATTTAAAGACGATTATTTATCATCTCTTATCATTACTTATCATGACTTATAACTGTTAAAAACATTATAAAAATTTTACATCTGGTATCCAGTACTAGTTTTGCCGTCTTTGTGTTGGCTTCTAGAAAATGCTCGGGGGAGGATAGTTTGTGTTGTTTTATTCCAATACTGCGATTGCTAAATTCAACTTTTGACTCAATAGATTTTACAAGCTGGATTTACTGGTTGAATGCACTAGAAATCTAGCACACTAAGGATATCTGTTGGCTACAGGGGGATAATGCAGAAAGAAAGGCTCTTATGCTTTGACTCAAGGGATAGTATCCAACGAAACAAAAAAAAAAAAGGCATTAAATTAACTTAGACTCAAGGAAAAAGAGCAAAGCATTCAAATAAAATTAAAAAAAAATGGTACCACTTTATAATAACTACACACTATGAATCATTTACTAAGCATTGGCATCTGGTGAATTCAATATTTGATAAGCATTAACTCTAAATTAGTGTAGGTGTTAATAAGCAGTTTATAACTGCAGCTACAAATGTTGTATTTTTAACTTTCAAGCACATTTATAACGTGCTTAATAGTTGTATTTCCATACTTTGTTAATGATTATTTTTTTAATACTAAATTAAGCATTATGTTATTCACAAACCATTTTTATTTAAAAGAAAAATGTGATTATTAAGATCATTCAGAATGAGTTAGTAAATGATTAATAAACTATTCAAAATAACATGTATGATGTTTTTTTGTTAAGGCATATATTAATGGTTATTATGTATGTTAATAAATGCTTTATTAGCTCAACTTCATGCAGTTTTGTGACCTAATCTAAAGTGAGGACTATTCATGCTTTATGAAACCCTTATAAATGACAATTAAGGCTTTTTATCAGCTAAACAATAATCTTTGCAATCTTATCTAAAAAGTAAAATTACTGTAAAGTTTAAATACTGCAAAATAACAAAAGTTTCAAAATTTAACATATATATACAAAATAATTTAACGGTCACACTTTACAATAAGGTTCATAATGTTAATTAATGCATTTACTAACAAGAACAAATAAATGAACAATACATTTACTACTGTTTTTGTTCATGTTAGTTAACGTTAGTTAATGAAAATACAGTAGTTCATTGTTAGTTCATGTTAACTCATGTTGTAATAACTAATGTTAAAAAGCATGGACTTGGATATTAATAATGCATTAGTAAATGTTCCATTATGATTAATAAATGCTGTACATTTGTTGTTCATGATTAGTTCATGTTAGTAAATGCATTAACTAATGAACCTTATTGTTAAGTGTTACCGTATAAAGTGTTAACAAAAAATCTTTTGGGTCAGGTTTGTTTTGACTTGGATTCAACCATTTTCTGGTATCAGAACACTGTTGTACATTGGCTAAACCGCTAAACAAGCATTTTTTGTGCAGTATTTTGATATAAAAACAGCTTATTCACAAATCAGACACAATACAGTTTAACCAGGCATTAATATGTAATGTTACAATGTCAGTATTTTCAGAACAAGTAATTAGCATTGACATAAATTAGGCTTATTTATAAATGTTTTAAAAAAAGAAGACTTTTTTTCCCTATTGACACCTGCACTATGGAGTCTTTTGCAGTCATGGTGTCAAGAGTTCATCAAATAATAATAAAATCACTATGATCCAGATATATACAGTTGGCTACTTTTAAAAAGTCAATTCAGTTATTTAGATCAAAGAGATTGAAACAATGTTTGTCAGATTGTTGGTTCAACTGGTTGCCACTTAGATCCCTTCTACAAAATTATTTTCAAGTTCATATAAACCCACTCCTGAATGGATATGTACAGCAATTACAAATAAGTAGCATTACTAGGCTCCAATCTTCTTTCTAAGTCCTAAGAATTCTAAGTCCTAACAGCAGTTGGTCATTCTTGTCGTCCGTTTAGAATCAACTAGTTGGCTTCTTGTGGCGTTCCTTGTCTTGTTTTTCCAGCAGAAAAACTTCATGTCTTCTCTCACTCCGTTACTGGCCAAAACATAGAGCACTGGGTCCACCACACTGTTCAGGCTAGACAGCGCAAGGGAGCAAGTGAAGGGTATATACATCTTTTGTTCAATGATGCAGCTTTGTTTATCTCCCACAGTAAAGAAGGCAATGGATCGTACCATCAGGAGTATGTGGTATGGTGCAAAACAGAAGGAGAAAATACCAATGACTCCCATAGACAGAAGCTTCACTTTGCGCTTGCCTTGATCGTCAACCCCTCTGCTTTGCTGTACCTTGGTAGGGATCAAGCAGTAGCAGACCGTTATAACAATAAGCGGCAAGAAAAATCCAATTCCGACTCGTATCAGGTTAAACATTGCAATGCGTTCCGTCATTGGGAAGGTCTCATAGCACCTCTGTTCACTGTCATCTAGTGGATCGGACAGCTTGTCCAGATAAAGAACCAAAGAGTGCAATGTCATGACAAAAATGTAGACCAGTCCACAAATGATCCAGGCATAACGCTGCCGGCGGAAGGCTTGGACTCGCAGTGGGAAGGTGATGGCCAGGCAGCGATCGATGGAGATCCAACAAAGCAGAAAGATGCTGATGTAAAGGTTGGAGTAGTAAAAGAAACCTGCCAGGCTACAGAGCTCCTGGCCAAATGTCCATCTGTGGTTGTTGTTGAAATAATAAATCCACAGAGGCATAGTGAGGATGTACAGTAGATCAGAGATGGACAGGCTAAATAGGTAAATCCCAAGAACATTCTTTCTGTAGATCTGCTGAATTATGGGACCAATGGTGACCAGGTTAAACAGCAGCCCCAGGATGAAGGCGACAATGTACATGGACATCAGCAGGTGACCTGATAATGAGTTCATGATCACACATGAGTTGTTTGAGTTGGATGTTGCGTTCATGGTCATCTGTGAACAAAAAAATAAATGCAATTCAGGTAATGATGAATTTGTTACAGTTATTGAGGTGGCATGGCAGGCAAAATGACAAGGGCTAAAGACCTTGAACAGTCAAAGTGAGGGTTTGAGGTTTATTCAAACAGCTGCATTAGATCAAGGCACAGATTTGAATCAACATTTATATTATATGAAGTGAATGCACATTCCTTACTTTATGTATTTTTAATAGAGGCTCATTCTAAAAAATGTAGCCCTATATGTGAAGAGTTCAAATGCAAAACCCTCTAAATTCATCAGACCTTTTTTCTTGTAAATGAGAATTTTCTATCAGGCTCCTATAATTAGGTGTGGAAGTTTATTTTTATAAGTAATGATGAGGTTATTAGCTAGTAAATAAAATACCTTGTCACTTTAGAAAATTCTTTGTTTTTTAACAAGGTAAATTTTCTTTTGCATCAAAACTAGCTAAATCCATCATTGTTCTTATGCAAAAACATCTAAATCCAACTATTGGAACAAGACAGTGTATTTGATTTAAAAAAATCACTATATATGCAAATAGAAATTATTTTACCAAACATAAAACGCATTACACAAACCCCCTAAACCTTAAAATATATAAATCTGTCAAGTAAGTGGCGGTTCATTCTGCTGTAATAAACCAGGGACAAAGCAGAAGGAAAATTAATAAATTAAATCTGTCAAGTAAGTGCGTAAATCAATAACATTAAAAATGACATTAATTAAATCTTAACAATCTGTTGTTATATCTGATATTTGGGATTTAGATTTAATGTAAGTAGAGCAATGTAAACATTGTAAGCTAAGCTTGTTAGATTCAAATGTGTAAAACATTGTGAAACATCAATATCTGTGCATTGTCTTTTAATATAAAAAGCTTATCAGATGTATAAAAATTATGAAGTAGGAGAAATAATATTTAGTTTTATACATTATACATTTTTTTAAATAATTAAATTAGCTAATAAAACAGAAGATCTACTGGACAAAAAGGGGATGTCCCTCAGACAATTTAGAAGCTGTCATTCATTCATTCATTCATTCATTCATTCATTCATTCATTCATTCTCACCATATTTAAGTTCTTAGACCCTTTTTCGTCTCTTGTTTATCTTTATAGCATCCACATGGAATAAAAGAACGGCATCTTAACTCTGTCTTTTGTGAAATGAAGTTGCCATTTAATGTAAAGTATATCCAATTCATTCAACATGACAAGGATGATCGAGTCCGGTGAAAAACGGTTCCAGAAAGCAGGTAAGACAAAAACAAAAGCTAAGAATTAAAATAAACAAGTAAATAACAAGGTGAGAATGTGGTCAAATCTAAAAACATTATTTTTCTGGATTGCTTTTTTAAACTAAATTTAGAGAAGAGGGTGGGCTGTGTTTTTTAAAACACTATTGCTTCAATTTAGAGAAGGGGGAGGGTGAGCAAAATTAGTCGGTTGGTCAGTCAATCAGTCGGCAGCGACCTCTGGTAGATTTCAGTAAGAACAGCAGGCATGAATGGCACTCGCAAGAGAAATTTGAGATGCGAAAAAGTGTACATTGGTCTCTAGTGGATTCGCAAAAAAAAAAAAAAAAAACTGCCCCAACTAGGGATGATTTTATGGGGCACTGTCAATGCTCAAAACCATTAGATTAGAGCACTGTCAATTTCGCATTGCTCAATGCCTTTGGATTAGAGTGTCAATGCTCGACAGCACTGTTTTAGAGTTCTGTCAATCTTACAATGCTCAACAGCATTGGATTAAAGCGCTGTTAATGATGATTGCCATTGGATTAAAGTGCTGTCAGTTTTAAAGCTAAAATCTAGGAGAAGCACGCTTTCACAAGATGCAGACTACTTCTTTTTGCTCATTGTAAGTAAGGAATTATAATTACAGGCCTAAAAATATTGAAATACTTTAATGCATATTGAAAGCTCCAGGGCGACATGGTCGCACAGTGGTTAGCACAGTCGCCTCACAGCAAGAAGGTCGCTGGTTTGAGTTCCGGCTGTGTCAGTTGGCATTTCTGTGTGGAGTTGGCATGTTCACCCCATGTTTGTGTGAGTTTCCTCTGGGTGCTCCAGTTTCCCCGCAGTCCAAAGACATGAGGTATAGGTGAATTGAATAAACTTAATTGGCCGTGTGTGTGTGAATGAGTGTGTATGGATGTTTCCCAGTACTGGATTGCAGGTGAAAGGACATGTTGTGTATAAAACATATGCTACAGGAGTTGGTGGTTTATTCCTCTGTGGTGACTTCTGATGAATAAAGGGACTAAGCCAAAGGAAAATACGAATGTATGAACGAATGAATGAATGAATGAATAATTAAACGAACGAATGAACGAACGAACGAACGAACGAGCGAGCGAGCGAGCGAGCGTATGAATGAATAAATGCATGAATGAATGAATGCTCCAGTATGTGCTAAAAGTAATTCAGCTGTGATGCAGCAGGACCTCTTAAAATAGAAGTTGTTGTTTATAAGATTAAATTGTTTTTATTTTGTTTATAAGATGAATAGCATGCCATGCCAAATAGTCTCTAGTAATTTGGTAAAGGTAAACTGTGCAATGTGGTGCTTTAATAATGTTATCATTCAGACACTTTTAACATGCGGAATAGTTAATGTATTGAAAAATCAAACATTTTTGCATGGTAGTCTTATATATTGTATTGTTTTAATTTGCAATATCCATGAAAAGCTTGATTAGATTAAAATATGCCTATTATGTCTTAAAATTTAAATACTTTTAGCATGGGCACCCCTTGACTGGTTCTTGTGCCACCCAAATGTTAAAAATCCAAGAATCGCCCCCGACTCCTACCCTGAACCAGCAAATTAAGATCTTCAGAAGCCCTTGATAATTACAAACATTTGTGTTTGATTGGAGTTTGAGCTTAACTCTGCAGGCAGCTGGATCTCCATTAACAGTTTTGGACTCTCCATCCTATTAGTTATTATTTTTAGTATTTTTACAGCAGTAGGAATTTTGAATACTGCTCCTTGAGGGCCAGATTTTACTTCACACTCACCTGAATTATCATACTACCTTACTATACACTATGAGAAAAACGGTATGTGACCCAAAAACTTCCTTCAATTCACAGTATCTGAAAAACAGTGAAGTATCCTGAAAAAACCCAGTGTGTATCCAATGGCCACTTTACTGTCCCATGGGGCCTCAGAAGAGAATTTAGATGAAAGTAAAGTGTTGCAACTGATGCAGACATGTCATGCTAATGACAACCTGGCAGATCTATTACATTTAAATTCCATTTAAACTACTTGTATTTAGACTATATACATTAATAATGTGTATTTTTGTTCAGTTGCATATATACTAACTGACCCTGAGATGTAATGAACTAAAACACCTGATAAAAAGTTCCTGTAACCTTACAATAATTTGTTTGTAGCTGGTATAAAGTACTGTCTTAAAGACAGATCTTTAGGTGAACATTCTAGTAATCCCAGTTATGAGTCATGACAGGATTCAGGTGTGTGTTTGTAATCACGGGGGACCTTGAACTGGTGTGTAAATGCAGTACATGATGGGATATGTCGTTTATGTGAATGACGGAGCGTTCTCCAGCAATCAGTTAAGGCTACATCGCTAATGATCACAACATTATGAAGCTGCAGGCCCGGAGACCAGGCTGTGAATACTGATGCCCAAATAAAGTAAAGTGAATTGGACACCATATTGTCAGAGGGCACTGTCTTTCGGATTAGACATCAAACCGAGTTCCTGACTCTGTGGTCATTAAAAATCTCATGGTACTTCTTATAAAGAGTAGGCCAGATTCCCTTCTTTGGCCCTTACCCATCATGATCTCCCAATCATCTCCATCCACTGAATTGGCCTTATGTGGTGAGCGCACAGTCACCATTGTCCTGTGGCTGCTGTTGCAACATCCAAGTGAAAGCTGCACACTGGTGGTGGTGTGGAGAGACCCCTCTCATGATTGTTAAGCTCTTTGGGTGTATGGCCATACACAATAAATGCACTATGTACTGTTCAAGTATGTAATGCAATGTGTCTTCATGATTTCAGATCATGAGAGCCAGATTAGAAGGTTCAGTTGTGTTTAATTGGGAATTTCATCATGCTAGAGTAAAACTATGATACACTGATGGTGTTAAAACCGTATCCTGGCAACTTCTGCATCAACAACAATCAACAGTAACGATGTCTAGCCAAGTTTAACCGCAAAACAGTGAAATGAGAGCTCAAAATGTAAAAAAAAATAGGTCAGTGGTTTACCTCTACTGTATGTCACATGTTAATGTAGTATGGTATATGGCACCTGCAGTGTTTAGCCCCAACTTGCACCTGTTTTAGGCTTTGGTCATATTGTTCTTAATTTCAATGTAATAAACACCTAAAATTCTGCCTATTAATAGTTGTTAAGTTAGCAGTTAGGTCTAGGTGTAAGGTGGGATTAGGGATGTAGAATAAGATCATGCAGAAAAGTATTAATAAACAGCATTAATAAACAGCAAAAACTAAAGTGTTTTTGAGGGCTAACTAGTACACCTACAGTAAGACCTTGGTTCAGTATTTTGAGTAGGAAAAAAAAGCCATGCCATATTCATGAGTGAAGTAGAGATAACCCATTAAACTTTGTGTTAAGCTTTGAACTTTCATTTAGTTACATTGTGCTTAAATTGTCTAGACGTAGTTGCTGTTGTTTGTTACTGATGCAGATGTTGCCATGATGCACAATACTGATGTTTTTCGTCTTTTACGTATCCTGGAGCATTTCATGCGCTCATTTTAAATGTCTTGTTGTAATGGCATATGTGAAAATTAATCATTTGAAAGTGTGGCTCCGACCACATGCTGATTAACTACTCTATACTTACAAGTGAAAGTATGCATATTGCACATCAGGCAGGATACCAAAACTGCTCTTGCTTACGTACCTAACTAAAAACATTTCCGGGCTCTGCAAGGTGCAGAATATTTGTGGTTACAGTGAGAACAAAACAACACGTCAAAGAATGACTTCATTTTGGTAAAAGTGTATCAAACAACCAAGCAAAGACAAACAGCACTTAATTGTGAAAGTATCTCACATTTGTTGCATTATTACATTATGAATCACGCTGAGTATTGTATTATATAACCAAACACATAAATAGCTTTATTACAATGCATGAAAAGAAAATTGTATACACCTTTTCACTCTACTAAAATGGAAGTTCTCAAGGTTAAAAAGTCATACTTATCAAAATAAAAGCTTTTTAGAAGCTTGCCAATTAATACAAAACAAAATGTGTAACAAAATGTCAGCTTCATGATTATATGAGAAAATAAGCATATAAAAGCATATATACATGCATCTAAAGAGTATAGCCCAGGCATCAGATCAAAGGTATGAAGATAATCCGTTAAACTTTGCACGCAGGACTCTTTCCTTTGCTATATATTATTACATGATATGTTGTTGATGTTAAAGGCAAAATGTCACACTTGGAGTTAAACTTAATTTCACGGTCGAGCAAACATGTTTTTTTTTTTTTTTTTAACCAGCTGGGAAAGAAACCTTTTGTGTAATGTGCTTGGACTAAGTGGGTTTATAAAGGATTTGTCCCTCGACTTACTTTTATTTTATTATCATTTTTTGTGTTTTTTTTTTCCCAACTGCTTCTGCCTGGACTGATCTTGTAGTCGTCAAGATATGTAGACAGGGCCTTTACATGTGTTCATATGCTGCACGTTTATTATATCTGTTCACATGTGAGTGATAAGACATGCACTGTCTGAAAGATGCTATTGATAAAGCCGCACAATTTCCAAAAATAAATAAAAAGAAGATATTATGTAAGGTTCATGTCTGCAGTTTCACAGCCAGACACTGCAGCTCCTTTATCACTGCCTGCACTTATTCCCTCGAGTCTCCTTTACTCCCTGGAGTCCATCCTAAATGCTATTGCTCATCTTGTTTTTAACCTTTGAAAAGTCTTTTTTTGCTTGCTGCCAGTCTCTGCTCGAATTCAATTCAATATAGAGTTGCCGTCTTAGACAGCTGCCTGTCTGCACATGAAGGGTTCGGAGAGCCTCGATTCTTGCTCTTCAGTGCAAGACCTG
This sequence comes from Danio rerio, assembly GCF_052040795.2. Taxonomy (NCBI): domain Eukaryota; kingdom Metazoa; phylum Chordata; class Actinopteri; order Cypriniformes; family Danionidae; genus Danio; species Danio rerio. The sequence goes on along the minus strand of NC_141035.1, from coordinate 14,226,891 downwards.
TGTGGAAAGTAAACAGCTAAACCACAGTCCAGTAAAGAGCTTCACATATCTTCAGGACCGTATTGCTAACATATGACTAATAATATTTTTATGTTGTTTTCAACCCAAGTTCATTCTGATTATGTACCCCTATATACATTTTTGGAGAGAGCAAAAAATGTCCCAGGAGCGACGTTTTTTTTTTTTTTCCTACAGTTTTTGTATGCTTTTCCAAATTTCTCTCGCGAGTGCAATTCACGACAATCTCACAAGACTGTTTTCATGTAAATCCACCAGAGGCGCTGTTGACTATCACATTGCTGACTGACTCACCGACAGATCCCTGCACTATCCCCCTTTCCTAAACCCATCCAATAGTATTTTGAAAAGCACCTATTGACCCACCCACCCCCTTCCCTAAACCCAACCGCAGTGTTTTGAAAAGCAATTCAGAAAAAGTAAATCCCTCACCTGATTTTTACCATGTTTTTAGATTTTTTCACACCATATTATTTACTTGTTTATTTTATTTTTTGGCTTCTCTTTTACACCGGACTTAAACCTTGTCATTGCGGTCAACTTTGTTCTCAAATTCGCCAACGTACATGTCGAGCTAACCGGACAAAATGGTAACATCGTAAAGCTGTCCCCATACAGGTAAGTGGTCAGTTGGTAAGTGAGAAAAGGAATGGTGTACTGCCCTATAGTTTTGTATGAAAAACAGAATGCAGCCATATGTAGCTCAGACTACATCATTCGCTGGCTAAATAATATTGGTTGTTTTTGAGGCTACTTTCACACATCGAAAACGTTGGACAGCTTTAAAACAAACCTACCATATTTTACTTCATTTTAGTGTCTGTGAACTAATATTGAAGTTGACCGGCATCAACTTCTGGATTGCTTACATACAACATTAAATAGTTAATCGTTAATATTCAGTGACAATACAATAATATAATAAGTCCCATAACAGAGCCTTGTGGAACCCCTCTGCTAAGTTAATTTATTCATTCATTCATTCATTCATTCATTCTTTCTTTCTTTTCGGCTTATTCCCTTTAATAATCTGGGGTCGCCATAGTGGAATGAACTGCCAACTTGTCCATCATTTGTTTTGTGCAGCGGATCTCCTTCCAGCTGCAACCCATCATTGGGAAACACCCATACACTCATAAATTCACATACAGTATGAACAATTTAGCTTACCCAAATCACCTATAACGCATGTCTTTGGACTGAAACTGGAGCACCCAGAGGAAACCCACACGAACACGGGGAGAAAATGCAAACTCCACACAGAAATGCCAACTGACCCAGCTGAGGCTCGAGTCAGCGACCTTCTTGCTGTGAGATGATAGCGCTACCCACTGCGCCACCGCACCACCCTGCCAAGTTCCTGCAAAACCTCAAATAACTTATTAATAAAGTCATCTGGAATGGTTAAGAAAGAGTTCTTGCAGGACTCCCAGAGTTTATCAAGATTCTTTGGATTCATCTTCAATGTCTCCTCCTCCATCTTTATCCAGACATGCTCAATAATGTTCATGTTTGATGACTGGGCTGGCCAATCCTGGAGCACCTTGACCTTCTTTGCGTTCAGGCCCCCTTGATGTACAGGTTGAAGTATGAGGAGCGCTATCCTGCTGAAGAGTTTCCTTCTCCTGTGGGTTGTAATGTAATGGGCAGCACAAATGTCTCAAGCTGTTGATGATGCCATCTACTCTGCAGATGTCTTACATGCTCCCATACTGAATGTAAACCCAAACCATGATTTTTCCTTCACCAAACTTGACTGATTTTTATGGGAACCCTGGGTCCATACAGGTTTCAATATGTCTTCTGCAGTATTTGTGATGATTGGGATGCAGTTCAAACTTCTGCCACTTTTCCAAATTGTCAACTAGAAGTCAATTGATTATTTGTTGCTCTTACAGCTGAGATTAACGACAAGACCTTTCAGGTAGTGTAGTGTGTTTATGATTATGGTAATGAATTAAAATAAAACCTGTTTGCAACATCAGGCGGCATAATGGACTGAATTACGTACTGCTAAATTAACTGAAAGTGGCTGACAGCAAAGTCTTCACATTTAGCCATGCATTAGTGTGGCCACTCTTACATGAAATAAAAAATACAATATTTACATCTGTTTACATCCAGTTTGAATAATCTCTAACGATACAGAAATAGTTTGATGGCACTATCAAATAAATAAATAAATAAATAAATAAATACTTAACTAGTCTTTGGTATTTCCAAAATATCAAATAAAATATAAAAAAATAAATGTACTTGAACGTTTCATGTTTGGAATTAAGCAACATTTGCTTAACTAGCATAATACGTAAGTTTATTTGTTGATTACTTTTTACAATGTCATTTTACTTGGTGTAGCATGGAATTAACCAACTCTGTATGGTTTACGTATAGTTTACTTATATACACATAACAACAGAGTTAGTGATGAACTTGAACAGAAGGAACATTACACTATTATTCATAAATGGGGACGTTGTGGTGATAGTCACAGATTTTCGATTCCTAGGTGTCCACATTATGGAAGATCTGGCTTTGAGCAAAACGTAAAAGAGCTGGTAAAGAAGGCACAGCTGAGACTATACTCTCTGAGGGTCCTTGAAAAGAATGTCATCCCCCAGAAACAACTGGTATCCATGTTGTAGCACTGTATAGAGTGCATTGTGACATGCTGTATGTTTGTATTCTAGCTGCACAGAAAAAAGAGCTCCAGAGGATAATTAACTGTGCACAGAATGGAGGAACTTTACAATTCTCACTGTCACAATGAAGCCAGTATCATCCTAAACGATCTGTCCCTTCACTCTAATTTTGAGATGTTACCATAAGGCAGACAGTATAGAAGAATCAAAAAACATGAACAAATAGAAGTTTTTATAGAGCAGTACAAGCACTAAACGCACGATCAGATTCTCTGGGAGAATTAATTATGTTTTGCAATGTATTGCGTAAAATATTGTGCAATATCTGTATATTTATGTGCAATATATGTATAACTTGTGCAATAACTTTTATTTCCCATAAAGCTTATGTTTTCTTTTTTATTTACTGTTTGTGCATTTTGTGTAACATGCAAAGCACTATTTTTGTTGGACTTCCCACATACTCAAAAAGCAATAAAAATGTTCTATTCTATTCTATTCTATTCTATTCTATTCTATTCTATTCTATTCTATTCTATTCTATTCGCACATAGATCTCAACACACAATGGTAACACTCAATATTATTTAATTGCATTTTTTGAAGGTTTATTTAGCATAGTAATACCCTAGTTTTGCTTAAAATATTGCAATGCACACAATATGGGTGACATATCAAAAGAGAACAAATTGTTGGTCTTAATAGTGCATCTGAGTAATAGAGCAAGTTTTGTGATGTATCAAGAGCCACAGTATCCGTGGTAATGTCAGCATTCCACCACAAAGGACAAACCACATCCAACAGGAGTAACTGTGGACGCAAGAGTAGGCTGTCTGAAAGGGATGTCCGGGTGCTAACGTGGATTGTATCCAAAAAAAAAAACATTAAACCACAGCTGCCCAACTCACCCAGCTGCAGAATGTGCAACCCAATACCCCTGTTTTCCACCTGTTGATGATCCACAGGGTTAATATACGTACATGGCCCGGCTCCCATGTATATTGAAAAACATAGCCAAACATTTGGTCACTCGTGCCTATACTTAACATTGGTTTCAATCGTGCCAGTAGTGAAAGTTACAGTTAGTAGTAGAGTTACAGTGTGGAGAAACCCCAAAGAAGCATACCAGCCGGACTGTTACATGCTCAGAGTGAAGCATGAGGGGGGGATCAGTAATGGTTTGGGCTGCAATATCATGGCATTCCCTAGGGCCAATACTTGTGCTAAATGGGAGTGCCTCTGCCAAGGACTACCAAACTCTTCTGGAGGACCATGTGCCCCCAATAGTATAAACAGTGTATCCTGAAGGCGGCGTCATTTATCAGGATGATAAGACACCAACACACACAGCAAGACTGATGACAAGGTGGTTGATCAAAGTTAAGTTGAACATCTCCTTTGGCCTGTACAGTGACCAGAACTAAATATTATTGAGCCACTTTGGGCTGTTTTGGAGAAGTGATTCGGCAAAGTTTTCTTCCACCAGCATCATAGTAATCTGGCCACTATTTTGTAAGAGGAATGGCTTAAATTACCTCTGGCCACTGTGCAGAACTTGTATCTTTGATTGCCAATATGAATTGATGCTGTATTGGCCACAAAAGGAGGCTCTACACAACACAAATCAATTACTGTAGTCTAAAACAAGCTTTTCAGTTTCATTGTGCGTTCGAACTGAATTGTATTTCACTGAAAGTAGATTATCTAACAGTACTGCTTCTTACAAATACACTAAAGTACACTACAAGTGCACGTTCAATAATACAAAGAGGCCACACAATGTTTTTGTGGACTAAAAATCAAGAAATGACAAAAACAATACAGTCCTGTAAATAAAAAAACATCTAAGTTTATCTAAGTAGCATCACCAGCCTTTTTTAATGCAGTGTATTCACAGACCTTGAAATCTTAATGGCCTGCTCCTCAATCCGCTAACAATATCAAACACAGGCTCACTAACAGCATTAGCTGCTATAGCAATTTGCCGACCAGCAGCACGTCACGCTTAAATCCAATTCAGCTCTAACTGACCGACACTTTTCAAGCGATGTGCGCAATTCACCCTGCCCGTGCAAAACAGAGGAAAAATCAATAGCTGGGTAACATGAGCACACACTCACAAAGCTTCAAAGAAGACTTACAATTAGATTGAGCTAGAAAATACACAACAGTCCCACATACAAGGCAACACAGCCTCCCCCTCAGCACTGCTGTGAATGACGATTGAATAACAAAGAATAAATGGATATTCTTCAGTTCCTCTCAAGGGTTATTTGGGTAAGTGATGATAAAGATGTGTTGTGATTCACTCACTGTGAACTCTATGCAAATCATACTGGCATTTCGCAATGTGCCAGGCTGTTCCGCTTTGGTTATTTTTATTTAATTTACGTCATAAACCAAGGCGAGAAGATGTGGTGTGGTCTGCCCTTTGGAGATTAGACAAAAATGCAGAAATGTGCATCACGTTACCAAAGAGAAACTATGTTAGACTGAATGCTATTTAAAATGTTTAAATGGATAATATATGTATAAATAATATTTATGATTGTCACATTCATTTTTTCCATGCACCTTTCATACAACAACGTAACTCGCAGCTGAATTACCATAGTATGATGCATCATTTGGGAAAAGAACTATGTAGTGACGAGTGTTTCTCAAAACCTGTAGTTTCTCTGTCGCAGATCTATCGCTTGAACCATGTTAGTTATAATGTAAAGTGCCCATAATGATGCTCTTAACTGGGTGGAGTTACTACTTCTTTAGGGAAAAACCCATAATTTCTTTGTACAAATGATATTGTTTTACACACACATGCATTTAAAATAAAATCCAATATTAGATTTGGTAAAAGCATGCACTCGCTTTCCATATTAACTGAAATATATGTAAATGGCACATAGGGTGTATGTTTTTGTTTTACTAATATTATTGAGAAGTTAAACATTACGTAATCTATTCTAATACATGTCACTTACATAAGCTAACACCATTCTAATATCATGTATAAATCATAAAACATAAATGAATAATGAGGCTATTTATTATAAAATGAAATGTATTATTCATTATTTATATATGTATAATACTCTAATAATAATATTAATGGTAATAATATTAATAATAATAAAAAAATAATAATAATGATAATGATAATTGATAAAAATATTATTTATCATTCATTCATTTTCTTTTCAGCTTAGTCCCTTTATTAATCCGGGGTCCCCACAGCGAAATGAACTGCCAACTTATCCAGCATGTTTTTGTGCAGCGGATGACCTTCCAGCCGCAACCCATCTCTGGGAAACATCCACAGACTCATTCACACACACCCATACACAACATACAATTTAGCCTACCCAATTCACCTGTACCTCATGTCTTTGGACTGTGGAGGAAACCGAAGCACCCAGAAACCCACGCGAACGCAGGGAGAACATGCTAACATGCTAAGCCAAGGCTCGAACCTGCGACCCAGTGACCTTTTTGCTGTGAGGTGACAGCACTCAAATAAAATATAATAAATAAAACTAAATGCAAAAGTTTCCATTAAAATATTGCCATAAATAGAATCATCCACTGTCAAATAAATGTTTATAAATAAACAAGCGTTAGCAGCAACTTAACCCAAATTATTGCACTTAAGTAGAATATTTTAGTCATAGAAATTCTTAAATGTATTTACATACACCTATATAAATAAACTTGCCTGGCCTGGCCTTGCAAATGTTCAAAATATTACAGCACTTCTTCAAGTTCCAGTTGTCAGATTTGGGGGGTTTCAGTCACATAGCAGAGATTAAAAATACAAACAGAAACCAAAAAAAATAATACAAACTAAAACCACATGATTCAAACCACAACAGGGACTCTACCTTCATAGGAAAATCATAGGTACTTTAATATAAAATCTTCCAGCTCAGAAAGTTTGACATCAAAATCCCAAAAATTGGATCTTGTGAGCAATGAATCATAGTTTCTGCTCACTTCCTAAAGTATGTTTTACTTTGTAGTATTTATTTGTACTGAAATAACACGCTTTACTTAACTGCAATTGATTAACAAACGAAAGTTGAAATTAAAGGCAAATACTTTACATGTGCTTGAATATTTAAATCAGTGCATTACAATATTTTTTTTTCTTTGAAAGATATGGTTTTTTATATATATATATATATATATATATATATATATATATATATATATATATATATATATATATATATATATATATATATATATATATATATATATATATATATATATATAGGGCTGTTGTACACTGCACTGGTTTTGTTTGAGATTTTTTGATTGGGAATGTGTGAGGAGAATAAATAAAATAGCCTGCTCTATAGACCAGCTAAGAGGAGGTCTAAAGTTCAGCGCAGAATGCGTCAATCATGTGCATCCTTAAACATTGCTTCATACACACAGGATGTACAGCAATATGCAAATATCTTTACAAGTGAAAAAATAATTCAAGTAATGAAATATTACAAAAATTATGATTTTCTACTAAAAATATAAAAACCACTACCTTTATGCCCTCTTCATCTCTGGGGGCTTTTTCAGTTTATTCATGACAATTTCCTTTGTGCATTGTTATTTTTATCATTATTATTACTTAATATGTGCATATTTATATTTTTTCATTGAAAACAAGCTTAGATTAGTCCACTTGTCACGTTATTGGCTCTAAATAAAACAAATCTTTGTGCTTAACAAATGAAATTAGTTATGTTAGCTAATTAATGTCTTTGCGTACAACATGTTTCTTTATCCACGAAAGATAATAAAAGTGAAAGTAAAAAATGAGGAGGCTCATTCTTGCGTTACAGATATTCTGTTTAACTGTTTTCTTGCTAGTGAAGTGCTCAGTTTTTCCACTTACAAAGTCCTGTTAGGTCATGTAAATAGCAAATGTGCTATGGCACGACGCAACTGACTCTTGAAGGGAACGGGAGATAAGACACTGATTGGTTTATTCTTAAAACACACCGATAACCAGGGCTTGACATTAACTTTTTTGATCACCAGCCACTGTGGCTAGTAGATTACCAACATTACTAGCCACTCGCCATTTTCATTAACCACAATTTTGTTGTTTGGAAAATATATTTTATATGAATAAATGTGACTTTGACATGCTAAAATCACTTGATTAAGATGTTGTGTTATGTCCACACGCCTACTCTTTCATTTCACTTTTTGTGTGTATTGGGTATGAGCTTGCTCACTGTGCATGAGCAAATGGGTTTTGTCGCATTACAATAAGTTTTTATTTCACATGACTTTTTAGGTCTCAAAATTAAGAATTTACAAAATTTATCTCTTACCACACGAAAAATAAATATTTCTTTGCCACAAATTTTAAATGTATCAAAACAAGCAAAAGTATAGCTGCACATGTACTTTTTCTTCAACAAAATTTGGCTTTATTTAAAAAAATATTACGTTTAAAAAGATCTATTGTTATGTATCTAAAATATGCACAGTAGTCTGTCCTTACTAAAGGTCCCAGATCATCAGTTAACTACACATAAATGGGGAGTTAATCTCCTATAAAAACAATGTTATTGTAAAGGATGATAATTAAACTATATTAACAAAAATAACTGTAAGCAAAAGAAAGCAGGTAAAAACGTACCATAAGTGATAATGAAAGGATGATCACGTGCACATAGTTAATGTTGGGCCTGTTAATAATTTGTTCAAAGAATAATTAAAACGAAAGCAGTGATTGCTGCTGCTTATAAAAGGATGTATATTTTTTCCAATCTTGAACTCTTGAAAGCAGCAGGACTATGGGTGCCCGAGCATTTATTCTATTCTATGTCAAGGAGAACTGATCGCACCAGTTGCGCTTCCTCCACACATAGTTGTTTCGTGCAAGTAAATGGGAGCGTGCGGTTTTTAACAGTTGCGCGCTGGTTCTCTATTCTAAGATCACATTTTGGGCCAGCCTTATTGTCGAACCCTGCTTTAAGAAAACTACAATGAAAATAATGTAAAAAAAAATTTCCAACCAGCTAAAGTGGCTAGTGGCAGCAGCTATCTTACCTGCAAGAGCTGAAATCTACCCGCATTTGGCAGGTTGGCTGGTGTTAATGTAAAGCCCTGCCTATAACTCATTCAGAGAATAAGCTCAACCCTGTTAGACCATGCACCGCGGCGCAAAGTGGATTTTTCCGTCGTTAAAGGGCCATGAAACCTCCTCGTTTCAGCAGGGTGTTTTCACACCTCTACTTTGGAAAAAGTCAGAAAAGTGGGCGTGTCCAGCTCTGTTTAGAGGGGAGTGTCGGAGGAACTAAAGTGGGATGGTGTGGGAGTGTCTATTTGGGCACGCGCGAGTTTCAGAGTCAAAATACACACAGGAGAAAGAGATGGTGTTTAACCTACATGGACATCTGTAGTCGAATTATTTGCCAAATTATTAAATGTTGGACTTTAACTGCAGTTTGGCTCTTTCATTCAGGGAATTCATTCATGCCTCTTGCGACAAACGAGATATTTGATTGGAGGAACTGCTCTAAGCGTGTATTTTTCATGCAATGTTTGATACCGCACGGCGAATGAGAGAAAAAAAAACCTCCGCATTTCCCGGAAACTTAGATGCACACGGCAGGTAGTGTCAGAAAGCCGCGTGTGTTATTCCGGTCACAAAATGCGGTGCTAACATTTCTGCACTCAGTGCAATAGTTAACTTAATTCGATACGAACAAACTGAATAAACAAAGAGCACTGGTCGCTCACTTACCAAATCTGTAGAGACAGACAATCACCAGCAACTAGAGCCACGTCTATATGGAGAGAATACTACAAGCGAATCCAGATTTCAGCGTTTGCAGATGAGAACAGCTCTCAGGTAAACAATAATCCCCCTTAGACACGTAAGTTATTGTTGTCGAGCGTCGCGTACACTGTTAATCCACACATGATCCAGATAAGCTCTCACAGAGAGAAAATGAAAACGAAACTTAACGGCAGCAAACTATAAAAGCAACACTTCACGCTTGTTTTGCCAACACAACGTGGCGTCTTTGTGGTGTAAGCACGGTGACACAAATGAATATTAATGAAGTTGCACAATAGAGCGTGCTGATTGGTTTGAACCAAGCCTTACTCATGCATTAATGTATCACACTGTAAGACGTAATAAGACTCACTCTGGCACAGACGCCCAGTCTGCACGCTGGAATACACGCTATTATGTCATGACCGTGACGCAGCTTCAAAAATTCGTTTCAAACAGGAAGTACGAATTAGCTTGAAATAACGCAAAAACAACCAATTTACAATTTTTAGTGAAATATAGGTGTCCTAATAGTGTTTTTAGCAGTGTGGGACACATATACGACTGTCAACAGCTCAAAAAATGTGTTTTGGTGTTTCGTGACCCTTTAAAATAGCAAAAGTGGATTCGGACACACTCTTAATGTTTTTGCGCCCTGCGCTTTGGACTTTTATTCACAAAGCTAACTTTTCTCCATCTGTTCTTTTACGCAGCATTAAGCTTATAACTGAAAAAACAACAGGTTTTGTTGGATTAAATCGCAACGCTCACTTATATCCATCTGTTCTTTGTGCAGCACTCAATAAATAAAAAAAAAAACTGTCTTTGTCAAATTGAATTGCGATTCTTACTTATCTCCATATATTCTGATGTGGAAAGTTTGCTTAACAGCTCGCCTTGTATGGTGTCATACTAGGGATGTAGAGCAGTGAAGGATGGTTCAAGCAATAAGTTTGGGTTTCGGGCAATATTATTTTATCCGCCTTTGGTGGATTTGTCAAGATAAAAGGTAGCCATGAGTATTATATTTCATGCTATATTTCACATGTATTTCATGGTTTGCTAAAACATTGCACGTATTTCCAATGAGCTTGGGTTGAAAAATTTGAATGAAGCGAATTTATTTTGAACCATGATCAAAACGGACTGGAGCTACCTGTGCATTAAATTATTTTATTGCACACCTTCCAGCCAATCAGAATCAAGAATTTAAACAGATCATGAAATAAACAGTATACAAATTAAAGTAAACGACAGGTGTATATTTAGCACAATTAATCAGCTTGTCTTTTGCCATGCCTATCTGCAGCTGCTGAAAAACATTAAAAAACAGTTAACATTTGGTGCGCCCTCAGCTGAACAGATGTTGTTGATTTCACTATCAAATTGCCTGTTCTGGCTTCAATAATGGACCATGAGAGAGTGTGCACTACTGTATTACTTTTAAAAACCCGAATACATTTTAGTCTTTGTTCAGACTGGAAATATATGGCACAACATGGGATTCTTCAGTCAGCAGTTACTGTACAGTGCTGATAAACAAATAATCAATTTTAATGGACAGTTCCTTTCCATTTCCTTGCCCTGAGCTTATGTAATGTGTTTACACTGCTTCGTTCTTGTTTTGCTATTGTAATTACAGGTTTAATGAGTGCCCCTGAGAGCTGCCGAGACACAGGCTGGTGGTCTGGAGAGAAGAACGGTGGTCCACTCCTCCTGTCAGCCCCTCTGAATGGCATAATCGCTCCCTAACCGACTCCCATCCTGAGGCAACAGCTCACTCAATCTGCAGGAGAATGATGTAAGTGCAGGACAAAACTGACTACCCGGGACACCAGTGTCTTCATCTTGCATCATTTTGGTTTCAGGGTTTTGTCAATTCAGTTATTACTTCCGTTAAATTAAGGAAGTCATATACAGTATAGTATGACCTAAAAAGCATCTGTTTGTGCATTGAGAATGTTGAATAATCATAAAAAGCAAATGAACTTGCATCTTTTTTTAACAAGTTAAGCACTTGTTCACACGTATCTAAAACACGGTGCACTTTAGAACAGGGTAATATGGTACAGTACATAAAGAATGACTTATTAATATGAAAACTAAACATCACTTTATTTTGAACTAATGAGGAGTTACTGCATGTGCTAATCATGAACTAACTACAACATGAGTTTATGTGTGAATAAAGGCTACCTTAATTACTTGTTAGTACATGATTGTTAATTATTGTATTAAGTTTAAGCTAAATGTCACCATCATGAACTCATGAGCTGTTGATGTAAAATTATGTGGTGACTTTACCTGGAAAGGCACATCACAATTAACTCATCCTTAACTACTCATAAATTCCTTTGTTTAAACTCTTCTGTTGATGTTGACAGAACACTTTTCGGTGAGAGTTATTTTGATGGTCGATTTGAGTATTAGTATTAATACTAGTATTAGTGATACAGGCATTCAACAGACATTTAACTGACTATAAGAAACTTTGCAAGTACGTCAACTTACACTAACTAACTCTAACCCCAACCTAACAGTCTACTAACAATCTAATGAAAATTAGTTGCAATGTAACTTAAACTCAACAAACAGACCATCAAAATAAAGTGTGACCCACTTTTCTATGGTTATTTGGTGTAAACGCACTAGACAGATGTGCATAAAGAGTTCATGAGTCTTTATGAATGGGTTAATGGTAATGTGCCCCTCCAAGCAAAGTCATAAGTTCACAATGGTTAAATGAAGCATAAACTAATGTGGTAATTAATACATTAATTAACAAACAAGCATGAACTAACTAAGTATTAACTTATGTGACTCATGTTGTTAAAGTTAGTTCAGGATTAGCGCATGCATATTTATATATTAACACATCATTTTTCATGTACTGTTAATGAAAAGCATTACCAGTAATATCTGGTGTATATTTATCAAAATACAGATTAATTTATTGTATATTAAAATATGTATATTTAAACACATCAACAGTCAAGTCTTTAATTTCTTCAATTCACTCTACATACAAATTGGCATCATCAATCTCTTGTGAAGTTTTAATCCTTTTAAAAATATTTCACAAGTGCTTTTTAATAGAGAGATGTATATGTTTAAACATAATTGTTTTGATAACTCATTTCTAATAACTCTTTTTTTTGTATTTGCCCTGATGATGTTATATAATATATTACAAGTTATCTTCCAAGATACTAGTAAAATCATTGAGCAAATTAGGTTTCTTTATGTAAACTTGGCAAGCTAGGTTAATCAGACAAGTCATTGAATAACAGTAGTTTATTAGCCAACTGAAATTGTACAGACCAAAAATTTGGACACACTTTCTGAAATTTGAAAATTGCAGATTCACACTGAAGGCATCAAAACTATGAATTAACACATGTGGAATTATATACATAACAAAGTGTGAAACAACTGCAAATATATCAAATTCTAGGTTTTTCAAAGTAGCCACTTTTTGCTTTGATTACTGCTTTGTACACCCTTGGCATTCTCTTGATGAGCTATAAGAGGTAGTCACCTGACACACAGAGTTCTAGCAGCAGACACATCTCTTAAACAACTGTTAAGAGGAGAATGTGTGAATCAGGCCTTCATGGTAGAATATCGGCTAGGAAACCACTGCTAAGGACAGGCAACAAGCAGAACTTGTTTGGGCTAAAGAACACAAGGAATGTACATTACACCATTGGAAATCTGTGTTTTGGTCTCATGAGTCCAAATTTGAGATCTGTGGTTCCAACCACTGTGTCTTTGTGCGATGCAGAAAAGGTGAATGAATGGACTCTACATGCCTGGTTCCCATTGTGAAGCATAGAGGAGGAAGTGTGATGGTGTGGGGGTGCTTTACTGGTGATACTGTTGGGGATTTCTTCAAAATTGAAGGCATACTGAACCAGCATGGCTACCACAGCATCTTGCAGCGTCATGCTATTCCAACTGCGTTTAGTTCGACCATTATTTATTTTCCAACAGAACAATGATTTCTGAAGGATCATGTGACTCTGGGGACTGGAGTAATAAAGCTGAAAATTCATTTTTAAAATTACTGGAATAAATGATCAAATTTACTTATAAACTACTTTTGAACAGTTATTTTATAGGGCAACAACATTTTACAATTTTACAATTTGTACTGTATTTTTTAAATAAATCCAGCATTGGTCAGCAGGATAAGCTCATTTTAAAACATTTAAAAATCCTACTGACCCCAAACTTTTGACTGGTAGTGACATACAGTGGGTGACACATCAAAAGGATCATTGCCATCACGTGTGAGACTACCGCCGCACACAAATATAAGGAAGCAAATAATAACTCTAAAAACTGTTTTTATTTCTGCTAATCAGCAACGTAATGAGAATTAAAAAATCTAATCAGAAAAACTGTGAAAATAGCATTTGGCAAATACGTGAAATAGGTGAATAATTTTGCTTTCAGCTGTATAGTTAGCAGTGTATAGCTACAGTAATGTTAACAAATGAGTGCGTGCAACGTATAAGTAAAAAACAAACAAACAAAAAAACAAGTGACACTTATTGTATGTATGAACTTTGTATAAAGAAACAGTTTGGGGATATTTTTGTGCTACCAAGAGTATGTATTTTAAAGAATATCACCAATCAGAAAAAAACTTGATGTCCACTAATAAGAATATAGTGTAAATATAATATAATTTCTGTGGTGACCCCATATTAAAAAAGGGTATAGGCCAAAAAGAAAATGAATAAACAAATTTAAATAGTCTGATAAATCTTACTAGATATGACAACTGATTTAATAGTGGTATCATGGCCTGGAGACCCAACTTCAAGAATATATATATATATATATATATATATATATATATATATATATATATATATATATATATATATATATATATATATATATATATATATATATATTTTTTTTTTTTTTTTTTTTTTTTTTTTTTAATAATACATTATTCCAGGTTACATATATCAATCTGATTACCATCTTATTCCATCCTGTTTACTTTTATGTACTATTCTGTTAAATATTAATTATTAATAGCTCATAATTAAGTAAACATCCTTTTAAGGAGTGAACTCTTCAAATGTACATTTCCTGCACTTCACCATGTGATTTGTTCAGAATTCCAGTAAGAGAATTTAATCATGTTACAGCATCATTTTGCACAAGCATAAGCTCAATATTGAATATAGAAACATCAAATAATTTGATCAAAATGATGAACGTTGTAGATTAAATATATATTGTAGCCCTTTTTAAAATTTATTTTATAGTCCTGTTCAGCACTTACTATGTACTTATATATAGTCATTACATGAACTGGTTAATACCAAGGGACTTTTCCCTAAATCTACCCTTGAACATAACCTTTACTATTGTCGTCATCGTGTAGAACAAAGTTTTTTTCTTTGACACGTTAAAGTGTAACTAATATCATGATACACTGTAAAACCCAACAGTCAACTTTATAAAATGAAATGAGTGTAGTTAACTTAAAACTGACTGAAAGTTAATTTTACTCATTTGGAGAGAGTTTTGAACTCAGTGTTGAAGGTAATGAGTTAAATAAATACCTCGATACTTAAATGGAGCAAGTTCATAGTACTCATATAGATTAGTTTTTAAACTCAAATGGTTGTTTGTAGCAATCATTTCCTCAAATGGTTTGAGTTATCTTAAATCATTGGGTTTTACAGTACTCAGGTGGTTTGAGTTATTTTCATTTATTGGATTTTACTTTGCTCAAATTGCTTAATTTACTCAAATGGATTAAGTTTACAGCACTTATTAGGATTAGTTTTTGAACTTAAATGGTTTGTTGTAATCGGTTTCCTCAAATGACTTGGGTTACCTTAACTCTTTGGGTTTTACAGTGAATCAAATAGCTCTCTCTACTCTGTTACTCTGTTACCAAAATCTATTGATTTAACCCAAAACATGGTATTTTAAATTTAAATTTGCCTGCTCATTTGTCCTCCTCATGATTTTCAGTCAAGTTTTCCGCAGTTTTGACTGTTTAAGCTTAACCCAATTCAATCAACTTAATATAGATTATGTATGTTTAGGGAGCATGTTTAAAAGTCAACTTAAATTTGAAGAGAATGACTTTCAGTCATAAATCCGACTGTAAATCAGTAATTTGGGTCTTTATTATACATTCAAAAATGACTTTTGCTGATTGCTTAAACTACTTTTTTTTAATGAGTTGAAATAACACAATTCTTAATTTTTTTTTACGAGACAACTTGCTTTATGTTCAATCCACTTAAAAATGATTAAGTTAAGGTGACACTGTGACTCAGTGGTTAGCACTGTCATTTCACAGCAAGAAGGTTGCTGGTTCAAGTCCCGGCTGGGCCAGTTGGCATTTCTCTGTTACCAAAATGTATTGATTTCAACCAAAATTTAGTTGTTGATTTATTTATTTTTTTTTCAAAATACAACAAATTTATCAACTCTCATCCACCATCACGTTTTTCTGTCAAGTGGATATTTTAGAAGATACTAAAGTTTGTTTTGACTGTTTAAGCTTAAAACAATTCAACTAA
Source organism: Danio rerio (assembly GCF_052040795.2). Taxonomy (NCBI): domain Eukaryota; kingdom Metazoa; phylum Chordata; class Actinopteri; order Cypriniformes; family Danionidae; genus Danio; species Danio rerio. The sequence goes on along the minus strand of NC_141035.1, from coordinate 14,210,872 downwards.
CTTGATAGAGACTATGTATGTTTAGGGAGCATCTGTAAAGTTCAGCGCAAATTTAAAGAGATTAACTTTCATTAAAAAATCTGACAGTAAATTGTTTATCTAGGTCAGGGGTCACCAATCTCAGTCATGGAGGGCCGGTGTCCCTGCAGGGTTTAGCTCCAACTTGCCTCAACACACCTGCCTGGATGTTTCAAGTATACCTAGCAAGACCTTGATTAGCTTGTTCAGGTGTATTTGATTAGGGTTGGAGCTAAAATGTGCAGGACACCGGCCATCCAGGAACAAGTTTGGTGACCACTGATCTAGGTCTTCATTCAACCCAGGCTCATTCTGATTATGGACATATACATTACCTACAGTACATATACAATCTAGATTTCTGAAGAGAGCAACATACACCCCAGGAGCTACGATTTTTGTTTCCGCAAATCTGCCAGAGGCCGCTGTGTACGCTTTTTCAGATCTCAAATTTCTTTCTCGAGTGCCATTCATGTCTGCAATTCTCAATTAAATCCACCATCCTCCTTCCCTAAAACCAACCAATAGTGTTTTTCAAAGCACCGATTGACCCGCCCATCCCCTTCCCTAAACCCAGCTGCAGTGTTTTTAAAGCAATCCAGAAAAAAAAGCCCTTACGACATTCTGATTTTTACCACATTTTTACCCTGTTATTTCATTTTTTTTTTTTTTTTTTTTTTGGTTTCTGTTTTTTGTCTTACTCGCTTTCTGGATCAGTTCTTCTCTGGACTCGAACCCTGTTGTTGCAGTCAACTCCTCTCTGCATCTCAAGTCTTTTGACATATGTGTGGAGCTACAGGCCAAACTGATAACTGTGGAAAAGCTGTCCATATGGAGGCAAGCGGTCATCTTGTAAGCAAGAAAAGGAACAGCATCATTCCACCCCATATCATTAATTTTACAGACGAAATGCCGCCAAATGTAGCTCTGGCAACAAATCTGCATTCTCCAGTAATGTATTCAGGGACTTTTACTGATTGTTTGAACTTCTTATTTAAAATGAGTTTATATTTTTTTTGGGGGGAAAACTATTGCTTCATGTTCATCCCATTTAAATTTGTAAACAATTATTAAGGGAATCAATTTGTGTTGGGATAACGTGATGGAATTGTGTGGGACCCGGCATTTTTTACAGTGCAGCTGACATTATGACTGTAGTCTCTTCACATTATATTGTGGTATATTATAACTTTAATTCTTGAAATGTCCATTAATTTTGAGATTGCTACTTAATGGTGCATAAGGACCCCGGCAGGATTGTCACAGTTACTAGTAATTTTGCGCCCACTCTACTGACACATTTTACTCTGAACACTTAAAATAGAGCAAAAACAACTTTTGAGTAAAAAAATATATAACTGTGTGTACGTGGTAATTGTATTACTGAATGCCCAAAATGCATTTTACTGCTATAAACATTTAAGCTTTAAGACTCAACAGCTGAGTTACTATCTATAGCACAGGAAACAAACAACCATGTCCATTCTCAGATCGGTCGCACACACCCATTCTTCATAAATTATAATAAACAGCTTCGAAAAAGCAAAAATAACTCTCACCTGCAAAAGAACAGAGTGAATAACGGAATCTTCTCCAACAAGCACAGGCTAGAGTCCACAAAACCCCAACCACTTCAGTTTCCCAGAAGCTGCTCAAGCCCAGTTCCAGTTACTTGTCCTCTGGGAAAAGTGGCACAGCTGAGATTTCCAGACTTGAAGAGGGTGTCATGCACTTCAATAATGCTTCATGCCCAGAGATGATCAAATGTGACCCTGTGAGAGCAGGTTCGGCCGCTGCACTTCGCACTGAGAGGATGGAGACGAGATGAATTGAGAGAGAGAGAGGAAGAAAGGGGTGGAGAGATAAAACCTCTCTCGCACATGTTTGTCTTCAGAAAGAGTCTAGACTAGAACTCTTTTTTTTTTCTTAGCTGCATGTGATGGAGATAGAACACACCGCAATGAGTAAAATCTTCCCAGACGAGCAGAAGCTGACAACTTCCACTGATGTTACTGTCTCACATTTCAAATGCCACAACTTCCTGTTTAAATAAACAGAAAACACTGTCTCTCTTTAAAACACGCTTGCTGCGCTCACTGTGATGCCTGTAATGGAATTATATCAGACTTTGCTTTATGAAAACACATCACAGTTATTTTGCCCCACTTTGAATGCAGATGATGGAAAAAAGTGAACATCAAAATGTTATCAAAAAACCAAACCACCCACTGTTTCTCTATCTGAGGTATTTATGGAAAATCTGATACTTCTGGGAAATGAGATTAATTTAATATATAAACATAGTATTCTTACTTATTATCTCATTATTTAAAGGTTAGGAAATAATGATGGAGATCACCTGTATTTGATAAAATTGCACAATTCGAACATTTTCTGAAAGGTGATGTGACCTTTCAGTTAGTTTCAGATATTAATGGCTAAAACTGAGAAATGAGACTTGAATATAAACTGAGCTGTTATAAAAGTATGTTAATGGAATACATAGTTTTGTATTCCAGGATTTGTTTTACAATAATTTCTCATGTACTTAATGTTTCAACTTCTTCAGAGTAAAAAGTGATTTGTTGACTTGTTTTTAATGCCATTAATTGAGTTTGCATAAAAAAGGGGAAGTAAATCCATTGTTTTAAAAGGCAACAGGTCCCTTTTCTGAAGCAAAGTAAGTAATTGCTTTTTACATGTGGTTTTCAGTTTTGTTTATTTCACTGGCTGACTGGTTACTAGAGTACAGAGCAGTTTTTTGGAGAAATACGTCATATCTGTGTTTTTTCCCTAACTGTCAGGGCAAATATAAAACTTCTTCAATTTCTTGATGATTTTACTATGAAGAAACCAAGGCCCAATCCCAGTCCTACCCCTTAGCTCTTCCCCTTAACCCAACTAATCATTTTGAATGTTCACGTGAAGGGGTAGGGGTGTCCCAATTCTTTTTAGCCTAAAGGTGTAGAGCTAAGGGGAAGGGCTAGATAGTCCTTCAAACAAAAATCTTTCAGGACCACACTCGAAACCAAAGGGTACAAAAAAATTCTCAGAATACACCACCTACAACTGCAACATGGCTGCACACGGAGATAAGGAGATGTGTTTTTGTTGTTAGTGTTTTTTGTCATTATTATGAATTGTTACAACAAACAAGCACATGTTTTGATATATTTATAATGGCGTTCATGTGTTACAATAATGCTTTAAAAAACGCTAAAATAAAAAACGCTAATTTCTCTATCTCCTAATAATTACTCCTGTATAGTAGTCCCTTAACATACTTTCACATCTGACACTCAATGACACTCAAATACCCTGTCAGAAAAGCATAATGGCTGGTAATTACCATTTGATAATGTCTGCTATAATGTTAATGTTGTTTTTGTGTGGCGTACAAAAATATAATTGGGAATCAGCTTAAAGATTTTGCAGCTCTGAAACCATCTGTAAAATTAAATGTCAATGGCTTGAAACTTTTTATTTTTGAAAAATGGGTTTAGGGTGTCAAAGTGGTGCAGTGGATGGCATGATTGCTTCACTGAAAGAAGGTTGCTGGTTTGAGCACCGGTTGGGTCAGTTGGCATTTCTGTGTGGAGTTTGCATGTTCTCCCTGTGTTCATGTGGGCTTCCTTTTGGTGCTCCGGTTTCCCCCACAGTCCAAAGACAGTAAAAAGGAGGTGTAGTGAGTATTATGCTTTTAAAAGCTGATGCGTTTACTTGTAATTTGTGCATGTGTGTGTAAACGTAACATTCTGTATTGCATCGAGTTATTGCCCAGCAGGCACACAACATCATAAGACATAAACATTAGGTTAGATTGTCTAACCAGCGTCTAAGGACGTTATTTGTTCAATAACAACATCAAATGATGTTGATATTTGGTTGACTTTAAGTTGTGTTGGAAAGTGACCAAAATCCAATGTTGCAATGAGCAAACATCCAACGTCATTTTGGCATCATATGCTGACACTTCCTTGATTTTCATGGAAAAACAAAATGCAACATCCCCATGACACTGGGGTACAACTTCATTCTGACATCATGTTGACATCTTGTGCCTGCTGGATGTTTAAGTCCATTTCGATCATCATACAGTAAACATCCGTCATCTACTCATCAGTGACATGCATCTTAACAGTCTCTGGGTCAATGCATGTAAAGATTTTGGACATCTTGTACACTTTTAATGCTTCCAAACAGTTTGCTGCAATTATAAAGCGCACATGTTTTGAGGTAGAGTAGGGTATTGTTTGGGATTATTTCAATACCGGTGCTAAATTGATATTTTTAAAATGGTACTGGTGCCATAAAGGTGGCTGAACTGATACTTTTTTGCCACAAAATTATTTGACAAAAACAAAAAACAAAAAAAAACAAAAAAAAACAAAAAAAAAATATATATATATATATATATATATTTATATTTAACAATATAATTATATATTTTTAATACGTTTAAAGTGAACATCAATTCATATATCATATATTTGAACTGCATTATTATGTTTCTTTTGACCAACCCTATTTTAAGGTAGTTCATTATGCGATTGGGCGATTTACCTTCTATGTAAGATTATATTAGACAGGAATCAAAGGACTGATTTTTCTAATCCCCATAGACAAGAAAAAATAAAATAGTGACTGAAGGTTGAAGAAAAGTAGTAAAGTAAAAGTACTAATTACTGCACTAAAAATGTACTCAAAGAAAAGTAGAAGTACACATTTATAAAACTACTTAATAAATTACAATTCCTGTGAAAAACTACTCAATTACAGAAATTTGAGTATTTGTAATTAGTTAATTTACACCACTGGTGCATGGGATGGTCAAACATCAAATCGTTGTCAAGCCGTGTGTTGTCCACAGCTCAATCATGATAGATCATGAAAAAGCTCATTTTAAGGAAGTCATTTTCAACAAAAAGTAAAAGTTATTTTAAGTGAATTCTGGTAGTTTCAGTGTAAAAGCTTGTGTAGTCATTAGCCGCGTTCATACTATTGACCCTAAAGTGAGCGAGCCAGGTCGAGCCAAGGCCAGTCATGTTTCCACTGTTTCTTCCAGGGCCTGATCGGGCCAAGGGGTGGCTTTCTCAGGGCAAGCGGCCGTCCTTTTTTGGCTTGCCAAATACCTTGGGCCAAAGAGGGCCAGCTGGGGCTTCGGCGCTGCATGAAAGAAGAGGCAAACTTTGCCCGATGGCGTGATTACATTACACTATTTAAGATAGGCTATACCATGAAACACCTTAAAGACTAGGGGTCTTTTTGCTTTTGATCGCCCTTATGTTTCCCTTGTAAATGTAAGGCTGTTTTCTAGATTTTTCTTGATGTTTCAATTATGCATAATAATCTTTACACCATATAAAAGACACAACAGCCAGTAAAGGTTGTCGAGAGTTTTTGTCAAGTTTTAAAGGTCTGTTTGTGCTTGATACATGCATGTTAAATGCCTGTGAGTGTGTAAGAGGCCGGGTGAAAGAGCACTTGCTTGACAACTCTGATGCTCGAGCGGCTTCTTTAATTATTTATTTATTTTAAAGATAATACACAATATGAATAAATCCAATAGAAAGTCATAAACCTTTACAAACTACGTGTCCACTTTTGTAGGCTCAAAACGATAGAGTCATATCTCGATAGAATAGCCTAAGATATGTTTAAAATAAATTAAAGAATTAAAAATATAATAAAATAATAAGTATAATGAAATCACATTAAATAAATAAACCACTATAAAACAAACAAAAGCTAGCTATAACAATGTAGGTATATAGTACAATTATAAATTAAACCGCTTTTAAGCCATATATATCTTTCATTTTACATAGGCCTATCTGAAAAAAAAGATTTTAGATATTTTCTAAAAAAAACAATAAACACCAGAGGAGGTGTAAAATAGCATTTATTAAGTATTTGGATACGATGATAATAATTAAATCATGCAAATAGAGCATTTTTGGGGTGAGTGAAAGCAGAAATTACCTTTTTTCTGTCATCAGTCCTACACAACGCCATTTTACAAAAGCATTGGAAAAACTGCAAGTAAAAATGCCTTTTATGTCCTCAAACAAGTGCTTATGTTTTTATATGACTTAGTAAAATTTAAAAATGAAATCATAAATGTAGAGCCTTATTATTTTAGAGCGCAACGAAATATAGGCCATATTTTTTACTTGCTCTTATGTGCTGAAACACTTAACACTTTCCTTTACTTAAGATCACTGAATAATATGCAACATCTTTAAATAAAGGGGAATTACATGTGTCACATAACCTAGGGTAAAATTCAAATGTTTTCGGTCTCTTCGGAGCATTTGGGCTGAATGTTTGACGACTTCTATCAAAACAAGAACGTTATAAACTACATTTCATACTGAGCTACTACCGGAGATATTCTGTGGTTTTATATTATAGATGGGTATGCTCACTGCGCTGGGTTCCTCCATTAGTGGTGGGACCACTCCATGCACGATGCCGGTGAGTAAACATAAATGGAAACACACAGCATGAATTGCTGTACAGTAACACATACTTTGTTTGTTTTGGTTGTCAAAATATTAATCGTTCCATGATGATGTGAAGGTGTGCTTTATCTGAATGATTCCCGCTGAAGTGGGCGGGTTGTGTGACGTTTGATTTGGGGGACGTTCTGGGGGCGGGTTTGCGTGACGCGCTGCGAGCTACTAGCCCGACAGTGGAAACGCAACATGATTTCAGCCTCACTGCTCAACCTCTTGAGCGATTGACCCAGCCCGATAAAAGCCCTAGCTCGCACTGGCCCGACAGTGGAAATGCGACTAATGACCCATCTGGCTCATCATGGTAACTGTACACTATTACCAACAATGAGCCCAAGATCATCAAGATTGGACCATTGATGATTAGAATAGTATCAAGATTGCTGGGGCATCACATTTATGACAAAATGAAGACATGCAAATTCTAGTTCTGAATGCACTGTTGAGTGACAAAAGCTGATTGCGCCATGTGCTTCCGCCAATAATCATCCCAACAGCACAATCCTGACTGCTGTCACGTATCTGAACATCTTTGTGAATATACACTCTATCTCTTTATTTCTTATTATAAAACATGTCATCAAAGCAAGTCATATTAAATGAGATTATCTCTAGAGCAGGGGTGCCCAAACTTTTTCATATGAATGGTTTAAAACCAAATACTATTGAGAGCTGTGGGCCAAAAGTAAACATATTAAACTATATTACAGCAAAGTTGCCATGGGTAATTTCCTAATTTATTAAATAATATTTCAAAATAAATTGAAAACATTACTTATCATGGTATGAACTAATGCAGAGTTTTTAACTATAACTTATTATTACAATACAAAACATTAACAATCACATTTATAACACAGTGGAGTTCAGTGCTGAATAGTGAAACAGAATTCGCCTTTAACTTGATTTGCTCACCAAGGTCTCTGCATTGTTGGGTGACAGTATGTACATTTAAACAAAATCATATTAATTTACACCAGTTAATTGAAACATTTAATTTCAGTTGGTGTTTAACAATAAAACAAACTCGAAAAGTAAAGTTCACAGACAAACTTTATGGTGGCTTTAGAAAGCCTAGTCTGAAAGTTTGACGTAGTTTTAAAGTTTAAATAATTGCAATAGTTTAAGAAGTTTTAAACAGTAAAAATAAGTTGCATGTTTCTAGTATGGATTGGCATGTTGCTGGCATGTTTCTAACATAAATTTGCTAGCATATTTCTTGTATAAACTAGCATGTTATCATGAATTTAGTATGAATTAGCAAGTTGCTAGCATGTTTTTAGTATAAACTACCTTGTTAGTATGAATTAGGATGTTTCTGGTATGTTTATAATATAAATTAGTATATTGAGAGTATGAATAGTATGTTTGTTTGTATGTTTCTAGTACAATTAGTATGTTAGTATGGATTTGTATATTGTTAATATGAATTAGTATGTTGTTAGTATGTCCAATGTAAAGTCAGTGGCATTTTTTTTTAATGGAAGTCTATGGGGCAGTTGCTAGGGTGCTGTAAGTGGTTACTAGGGTGTGGCTAGTAAGTTGAAAGTTCATCAGTGATTGGCAGACTGGTAGTCTGAGTTAAATGAGCCCAATCTTAAGTCTGTATGACAGTCTGGTACAAAATTATGTTGATTATGTTAAGTTTGGTCCAATGTTAAGTCAATGGGACTCTTCTGAATTTTCTGGGTCAGTTTTCGGAAACCCATAAGTCGGATCAGTTGAAACTTATATACAGTAGCAACTTAATTCAGTATAGTTTGGAGGTTTGGAGTTAGCTTGGTGGTTGTAGTAAGAACGTTCGAGCAGAACATGCATTCTTAAAATAGTCTAAGAAGAAGAAGAAGAAGAAGACAGAAGAAAAATAAGTTTATGTACTATAACAGTATGTTGGCTTTCTCAAGCCACCATAACAAGCAATCAAAGAATTACATTAAATTTGAATAGACAATCTTAAAACCATCCCCAATTTTCTTCCTCTCTTCTTAGATGGGATGGTGGCAGGCCCGGATTGGCTAATCGGGAGGACCGGGAGAATTCCCGGTGGGCCGGTCCATTTTTTGGCCGCGAGGGCCGGTATCCCTAGCTCCAGAATCGGTTGCTCTCAGCAGTCACACTTTTTAAATTTATTTATCTATTTACTTGACCACAGCCTTTTTATTTATTATTTTACTGCAGCTCTACTCTTTTTATCTATTTTCTCGCAGCTCAGTGAGCAAGTTGCAGCCTGCAGGTTAATGCTGATATAACTTGGTCATATTTCACTGAACAGCTGTTGCGGTTCAGTGGATAGCGCGTTAGTTTTTGAACCCGCAGACTTCGATCCTCGTCTTTTTTTTTTTTTTTTCATTTTTATTGTTAAGACATATAATACTGTTAGGGTTGTTGAACATTTGAATTTCCAAAGCAGTTGTTTTCTCAAAAAAAGACGTGAGAGTGTCATTAGAAACTGAATTGGAAATGACCTTATTTTAATATAGTCAGTCGTGAACTGAGGTGGGCCAGTCTGAGGCTTGAAACTCCAGGGCTGAAAAGGAGTCCCACTCCGGCCCTGGATGGTGGTCAAATCAAAGATTATCATGGGACAACTTTGGCCCGCGGGCCTTAGTTTGAGCATCTCTGCTCTAGATATTGTGCAGTGATCCAAGTCCTGGGAAGAGATAATGCCAACCGTAGAGGACTTCTAGGGGTCTCCATAACCCAGGACCAGGCCGTATCCTGAGCAGATGCTGTGGTGGTCATGGAAGAGTGGAGAGCATGAGACTGATTCCTGAAAGACCCCAGTGACAGACAAGTCTCCTCACTGATCCCGTGGGCCAGCCTGAACACCCGCCGGTGATCTACCCACACCTGCAGCTTCACCACGATGGACATCCAGTGTTCTTCAGCCCCCGGTGCCTAGATTGCAGCTGAGCACAAGTTTGGCCAAAGTAGAAATGGTCTTGCCCAATTGAGCCTGGTTTCTCTCAGGTTTTTTCCTTCACTTTCGTCAATTGGTTAAGTTTGTTCCTCACCACTGTCACCACTGGCGTGCTTGGTTTGGGACTTGTGGAGCTACGCATCAATGGATTTGCTCTTCAGTGTTTGGACTTTCAGCAGTAAAAGTTAAACCTACTTTAAACCTAAATTTCAACTCTGAAAACTGGACTGACATGTTTTAACTACAATTTACTAAAAAATATATGTTAAGCTGCTTTGACACAGTCTACAATGTAAAAGCCCTATAAATCAAGGTGAATTGAACCGAATAAACCATGGAAGAAAATCACCATGCATTTGTATTTTTACCAATCATTCCTTATCTTTGCTAGATCCTGTATTTTTGTAAACTAGTCAGAAACTTGAAAGAATCAGAATTAGTAAACAGTTATTCATCACCATGTTTATTATACTGATGGAAATGCTCTGAGAGTCCCATCCAAAACTACATAATTTCTAAGGTTACATGTGTACAAAATAGTCCTTCATAGCAATAAGTTTCAAGCAAACCTAATTCTCAGTGACATGCAGCCTAATGCTCAGTTCTAGGGTCAGGAGTAAAATTACACATCCAGTGCGACTAGTACTAGCAGAGATCAGTTGAACTAACAACAGCTGATCAGAGAACAGTCTAGGTAGTCTTTGTGCACTCATTTTGTCCTTTTAGACAGTATGGGACGAAAAGGACTAGGAGACCATTTATCAGTCCTCTAAACAAGAAAATCATCCTTTCTCAGAAGCGAAGTCAGTTGCACCTTCAGGGAAAACAAATGACAAGATACAGGAAAACACCAATATGTGAGAGTTTCTTTCCAGTTGTATTGTTAAAAGCTGTTAAAAAGTATTCTCAGTAATATATAAAAAGTTGATCTGAAACTAAAGGTGATGGAGACTCCCAGCTTGATATCAGTCTTTTGCATATAACAAATTTGGGATGAGTCATAATTGTCAATTAATAATGAATTTGTGGGCAAAAAAATGTCCAAAGCAAGGCAATGGATAAATCAAAGCTCACTTAACATTCACTTTCACACAAACAGATTTCTCTGCTAGTCAATAGGCTGAATTCACATGAACTGCAGAAGCAACTGTAGCCGAATCTAATAGGGGAAGTTTTTCAACCTCACATCAAACAGATCTCACAGATTACTGTCGAAACTACTGGTTTCGAAACAAAAAAATGCAGAAGATATTCAGTAAATGTTGCAATATCTCATTAGCAGTTTGCACTAAAAGCATGGGAAAAATTGACCTTGATATTTTTTGGAGGCTTTTAATATTTTTTTGTTGTTGTTGAGTGTGCTTTTATAATGGTATCTCAGCTGGTTTAGGTCATTTTGGATTTAAAAATATGTGACACTAAATCACGAGTATTGTTAAATCACTAATTTAATCAACAAAGGCTCATTCTGAAAACATAGCCCTATGTACATTTCTGGAGAGAGCAAATTATGTAACCAAAGCTACGTATGGCTCCGTTTTATCTTTAAAACAAACGCTACAGGTAAAATGCTGTTCCTTTGTGTGCTTACCAGCTCATTGATTACCTCCATATGGATGAGTTTTCCGCTGTTACCAGTTTGTTCAGCCAGATCTCACGAGGAAACGCAAGTATTTTACGTTTTGTTCGTTTTGTGGCTAAACAAAATAAGTCCTATGAAAATGTACGATTTTAAAAAGGAGGCGTGGCACCCAACCCTACCTCTAACCCCAACCGTCATTGGGTGATGAGCAAATACGTAGTAAATTATAGGAATTAGATTGTGCTAATTCATACGAATTAGCCACTAAATCAAAAAATTACGAATTGGCGTGAGATTGCATTGGTTTTTCCCATAGTTCGATATGTACGTCGGCAGACTTGAGATGCAGAGCAGAGTTGACTCAACACTGGAGTTCGAGTCTGGTAAAGAATGGTTCCAGAAAGCAGATAAGACAAAAACAAAAGCTAAAAATAAAATAAACAAGTAAATAATAAGGTGAGAATGTGGTAAAATCTGAAAATGTGGTAAAAATCAGGGGGCTTTTCTTTTTCTGGATCTTTGGTTGGGTTTAGGAAAGTGGGTGGGCAGGTCAATTGGTGCTTTTTAAAACACTATTGATTGGGTTTACAGAACAGGGAGGGTGGGGTCATCTGTCAGTTGGTTAGTCAATAAGTTGAAAGTGGCCTTTGGTGGATTTACGCAAGAACAGCAGGGACAAATGGCACTCGCAAGAGAAACTTGAGATCACAAAGAGCGCACACATCTGCCTCTGGTGGATTTGCAAAAAAAAAAAAAACTAAATCTGCAATAATAAATAAAATAAAATAATAATAATAAATAAAATAATAATAAATTGCAGCTCCTGAGAGCTATTTTGCTCTCTCCAGAAATGTATATAGCATTACATAATTAGAAAGAGGCCGAGTTGAAATCAATCGATTCGTTCAAAATGGCTGATTAATTTTTATTTGTTTTTAAATATGTGACTGCCTTTATGAATGGATTATTGAATCATTGGCGCACTTGATTTGCTCTAAGCTATACTAAAGTTATGCAAAGAAACTACATTCATCAGCGAAACAGAATTAACACAACACTGTGTTTAGAATGTACACTTGTCACCCAAATATTAATGTATACATCTCTCAGTCACTAATACTCAGGAAAACAACGCTTGTGTGGCATTACTGAATATCATATCTTATTCATACAAATATCAAACAGGAATGCAGGAATGCAGAGATATGCTTTGCCTTGAAAACATCAATTAAATAGCATTTTAACTGTATTCTAATGCATCTCACAGAGAATATCTGCCATATCTGCTCAAAAGATTAAAACAGTACTAACAATATTATAGTAGATGTATAACTTTAGACCATAAAAACAACCTCTACATTGTCACTTTTAAAATGCTATGCCAAGTTAAAAATATCCCAGCTTTTAAAAATGTGGTATTTTTTTCCGCAATGTTAAGGTCACATAAAATATTTATGGGTAAAACATTGTCATTGTCAATAGTACAGCACAGGTCACACTGTAGTCACTTTCAAACTGAGTACCGTTTTGTTGGTGAACAGTGATTCTAATAAAAATTTTATCCAGTAACAAGATCACTGTGCTTATTTTTAGTTTTTCCTTGGTTTTATAAGTTATTATCTGCATCTGTGAAATTATTGTATTGTGTCTTTATTGCTCCGCATTTGCTTTTTATGTTGCCCCTTGGCCAGTTTGTGATTGTAAATGAGAACTGGTTCTTAATTAAATTACCTGGTAAAATAAGGGTTATATAACAAGCTAAGGCTGCATTTACATGACAGTGACCTAGCCAATAATGGAAAAGTTTTCCACCTGCAAGTCATTTTCAAAATGATCTGCTTTTACACAAATTCACAAAAATGGCCAAAAACACTTACATATGCCAGGCTAGTATTTGGTGCTGTACCTGCAGTACCTGTAGAGAAGACGACGTGTTGATAGCAGCTTGGTGCTCATCTCTATGTATAATTTGCAGTGTGTGTCTCAACTTATAAGTGTGTATTTACGTCATACTGTGACGTAAATACACACTTTGCTGATCAAGCATTAGAAAACATTTTAGTAACAACACTACCACATAGTCTGCCACATGGTTGTCTCTCAATTTTTGCGCTTGCTTTTTAGCCCAATCACAATTCTACCCCTTAGCCCTTCCCTTTACACCTACCCCTTTTTTGCACGTTCACATCAAGGGATAGGGGTGTCCCGATTTCTTTTTAGCTTGAAGGCGTAAAGCTAAGGACAAGGGGTGAATATCTCTTCGAATTTTTTTATAGGACCACACTCAAAACCAAGGTATAAGAAAATTTCTCTGAATCCACCAGCCACAACGGCAAAATCACTGCAACCGAAAGTAAGGAGATCCACAAATTAGTATTTCTGTCAGTATTATGATTTTTTACAAAAAACAAGCACATGTTTTAATATATTCATAACCGCGTTCATGCTTTACCGTCATGCTTAAAAAAATTAAAAATTCGTAATTTTTTCCGATCTATAATCCATAATAATAACTCTTGTACTGCAGTTCCACAACATTTTGTCACTCGATGACACTCGAATACCCTGTCAGTAATATCTAGTTGCTGGGAATGGGCTTTTTACTGTGTCTGCTTTAATAATAATGTTGTTTTTGGTATCTTTACATGAATATGGCCTCTGTGCAAATGCACAGTACAGTTATGATATTTTTTTTTGCCACATTAGATCTTTATGATAACATAATATATGCCTTCAGTGATTTCCTGAAGATAAATACCAATAAAAAACACTAATCTCATATGAAACAAAAGATCGCGATGACATATGATGACGTGTGCAGGTGCTGTAATGCTGTCCCAATTCTTAGGGGTACATTTTAAAGCCCTTTCCCTTCACCCTCGGTTGTAAGGGCCAAGGGGAAGGGGTAGGGGTACAAAAATAGAATCAGGATTGGGCCTTAATCTACACTCACCTAACATACCCGTAGCCAGCCTGCTGAAAGCAGTGTTTTTTTCCCAAAATGTGGACCTTTTTGTGGTTATAGTCCTCATTTAGACTACTATTTAATTATAAGATTTAAATACTGCATTTTAGTGACATTTTAAGTAATATTTTATCTGAAATAGATTGTCAGATGGTCATCATTACCAAAAAAGTACATTTGAAAATTCATGGTTCACAACAATAGCCAAATGGTCGCTTTTGGTGCTTGACACCATAGCATTGGTCTTTTTTTGTTTCAAGAATAAGGTTCAAGATTTAAAATAAAAGTTCCTGGTAAAAACAATACAGTAGTGAAAGATGACTTCACTTATATTAGATTGTATGTTTACAATGTATGATTGCACAGCAGTCAAAATAGGACAAATGAAGTCATGTATGGGGCAAATTCTGGACCTTTGTCAGTGAGGGCTGGGTCTTTCGAACAACCCGAACCCCCTGGCTACGGGCTTACCTAAACAACTATAGTACTACGTCGGCATGTAATGAAGGTTTCAATGACTTTTTGTTTTCAGGTGTTTACACGGACATGACATGACTGTCTTTTCAAAAACCTCCACTTTTTCCATTTTACACATTTTCATTGCTGAAAAATCACCTTGTCCTGTAAACAAACAGGCAAACCATATAAAAAATTTTCCCGTTTTTTGGCTGTTTTGACATTCTTGTGTAGAAGGCCCCTTAAATTGCAAGATAAATCTTTCCCCTAGCATAGATTCCTTCTGAAATGACTGGATATCATCCTCTCCAAAAAAAAATAAAATAAAAAAATAAATGATAAACACTGGTAAATGTGAAAGCACCTTAAGAAATTGTTAAAATTGGTGAACCCAAATCCAACCTAATTAAATTAGGGCTTTCTTTAAAACTTGTGCATTTTGTACAATTTCATTTTGTTATTCACTTACAATCAGCCATCACCAATGTGAAGGTCTTTGTTGGGATCCAAAGGAGTTCCACTTTAATATGTGCGTCTCAGAAACACAGTCCTCTAGTTGAAGAAAGTCAGAGTTCAGAGGGCCTGCAGTCAGCCACCAAAGACACAACCCAAACTATGTCTTGTTTTGTTTTGTTTTGTTTTCACAGAGGGCCTCATGAATACACTTCCTACACTTAGAAATTGCTTAAGTTCTGGCAGGTAACTCTTCATTCCTCTGATTTCTTTCTTCCTCATAGGATGCTAACCCGCTCTGTCAGGCCCTGCATGTCGGCATCCTCATTGCCATCCTCGTCGTCGGATGCAGGTGGCGGGGGAACCAGGTGAGGGGGGTACGGCAGCGTGTGGTCCCGGGCATACTGCTGCCAGCGGCTGTCATCACTCTCGTGAGTTATATAACGTTCCCCTAGCTTTGACTCCAGCTCTCGCAGGTCCAGCCAGGTCTGGTAATCCTGAAACAGCAGATGGAAAGAGAGAGAGAGAGAATAAGAGGATAAAGACAAAAGGACGCCACGGCTAATGATGATTCATTCTGTTTGCGGTGTCTAAAAGCGATTCACTTCAGGAGCTTATATGGTTGTAATGTAATTTGGTCTTGAAACATAAAACTCTATTGTCCTGCAAATCCATACCTGATTTTTTTTTTTTCATTTCAGGAGTTGTTTTTCCACATTTGTCATTTTCCATATTTAATACGAGGAGCTTCTAATGTAATTACGAACCAATTTCCTATGAATATATAAGCCTAATCTTTATCTAGATTATCCATTTTGCCATCCTTCACTTTCAATTCTTAATAAAAACTGTGACAGTGTTTAAAATTATGTATTACGATGTAATAGTATCTACCTATATTTACTGGCGTATGTTGTCCAAAGATTTTACTTTTTACTTCTAGAATGTGTGTATAAATGCATATTGGGTTCAACATGATGTTGATGGGAAGGCATGTAATGTCATGAATCAAAACAAATGAATGATAAGAATTACGTCTCACACCCTGCTCACAATGTGCAGTTCAGCATGTCAAACAATAAGCACGCAGAGGAGATTACAGCAGGGCAATATATTTTTATTAGCTTTCCCTAGAAACACGCAAGATATGGTCTTAGAAAATGAAATTCATAATTTCAAACATGAATATCCTCAGATCGGAACACTACAGCCACAATCTTTTTTTTATGTTCACTAGCAATTTTATTAGGTACACCTATTCAGCTGTTTGTTAGCAAATATCTAATCAGATAAGTCTGACATGGTCAAGATGATCGTGTGTAGGTCAAACCCAGCATCAGAATAGAGAAAAAAAAGGATGTTAGTTACCTTGAAAATGGGATAGTTCATGCCAGACATGCTGGTTTGAGTTTTTTCGATAACTGCTGAGTATTTTCACACACAGTCATCTCATGGGCTTACAGAAAATGGTGAGAAAAAGAGAAAATGTCCAGCAAGTGGCAGTTCTTTGTGGGTGAAAATTTCTTGTTGATACCAGAGGTCATAAGAGAATGACCAGACTGGTTCAGTTGACAGAAAGAAGGCAATAACTTAAATAACCTATCATCAGTTGAAGAAGAAAGGCACACTGATGATACACCGGATACACCACAGGCCCAGTAATATTGAACAACAAGACTGGGAAAGTCTGTTTTCATGAATGAAATGAAACTTTTTATGCTACTTTTCTATGTAGTAGTGGGGTCTGAATTAAAACCAGTTAAGATTACATTTTTTTCCTACTGATTTGTGCACAATTTACTTTATGTAGGGTGTCATGTGAATTCGCAACATGACAAATGGGTGTCGGGATGCCAGATTCAATCATTTCTGCGTCAGTGTGTCAGTTCATGACAAGCGATGCCATGTCTACAGTTTTTATGACGTTATCGCAGAAAGTGTAGCATGTTTTTTCTCCCCGTCATCCTTGACATGTTTCAACATAATCTCTTCCACACACAGCTTTTAAAATGGAAAATTGAAAGAGAGAGAGCTGTGTCTGTGAAATTGAAGATAGCTTCGTGGAATCATGGCAACAAGACTAGTATTACATGTCATCAGGAAACTACCATGACTGAATAAAAAGATAAATGTTGGTAAATGATAGCTAAGGCACTTTTGCTGCCTAGTGAGTGATAACTGGAATTACCATGTAAACTACAAAATTAGACAATTACAGAGATACTTAAAATTTGTGTGACTTCTTGATAACAAAATTCATGTAGTAGACGTTATGCGATGAATGATTTCAATGCAACGTGTAGTCTGACATATTTGTTACCCGTAACAAAAAGATTTTGTCTATACCAAATCCCATCCAATACAACAACTGTCATTACAAACAATAAAATCATGTAATCTGAACAACACTTACTAACTAATAACTAACATTAAAGTATTGGTCCTCAATGCCTTGTATCAACAATTCAAGCTGCTGGTGGTGTAAAGGTGTAGTGTTGTCCTGGCACTCTCTGAGCCTTTTAAAACCGATTAAATATTGTTTTAACACCACCGTCTACCTGAGTATTGTTGATAGCCCTGCTGATCCCATTATGACTATGACTACTTCCAGTAGGTAAACAACCCATCACACAAAGATAAAATCATCTTAAACTGTATTCTTGAACAAGACAGTGAGTTCACTAAACTCACATGTCTTCCACAGTCAAGATATTATAATCTAGTAGAGCATTTTAAATGTGGAAACATTTATATTTTTATTCTGGGGGTACAACCAGAAAATTTGCAGCCACTTGTTGATGCCATAATGTCAATATGGAGCAAAATCTCTGAAGAACAATATAAGAACCTTACATCTTTACAATAATAACTTGACTTCTAGTTTATCAATTGTAAGTTCTTTGAGTTATTGCAGAGATGTATGGATGCAGTCATCCAAGCTCATGGGAATCATACACAATATTTTTCCACTGCACCATGACTTTACATTCTATACTGTACGTTTTTTCTGTTAAGTGACAAGACTTTTGTCTAAGCAAAGTCAGAGCTTATTGTCCTAATTAAATAATTAAAAATCAAGTCATGATCATATTTTATTTTGGTAAAATAATTGTAATTTATTGGCCTTTGCCTTTCATATAAGCCACTTCTCATACCAAATCAGATCAACTAGAAGTCAAGTTATTATTTGTTTTTACCAAAACTTGATTAGAGGACAAGACTTTTGTTAGTGTATAGCTCAGATCATTCTATGCCATGAAGAATTAAGGAAGTTTTGAAGGCAATAGGCCCAGTAAGCAAAGTGTACCTAATAAAATAGCCATTGAGAGTAATTCAGCCTTCTGAAATAAAATGCACCTTTTTATCATTCTTTTAGACAGAGAAAAATATCCTGAGAAAGTCATATGTGGCACTCTGTTTACAGAAAAGAGCCATTAATAGCATGCATGTGGATGTGATATTGGCATTACCTGCAGATAGGCATGACTGAGACTCTTATCCACACTATAGCGCTTTCTCATCTTCACTTGGAGCAGGTTATTGATGAGGTCGGTAGCTATGGAGAAACGGAGAGATCACACAAACAGAATCTGCATCGATTGAAGCTAAATGATTTACAGCAGCGGACAGAAAATCAAAGGCGGATGTAGCGACTCAACATTCAGCCTGCTTTTAACGCATCGAATTTCTTTTTGTTATGAAGTAAATTTACAGGAACTGCCACACTAGTGTTCTCTATTCAACTTCTCATTTGAGCATGTTCTCAATTTGATTGGGTATTTTAATCTACTTCAAATGAAAAACTTGTCTTTAATTTGGTGTCAAGTGTTTGTACCGTCAGGAGAGATCTGTTTCCAGGGGTTCGGCGGGTACATGAAAGCTGCATTGTGGATCTGATCGTTGATGTCCTCATCCTCATTAAAGGGGAACGTCCCGCTCAGACTGACATACATTATCACTCCGACTGACCACATGTCCAGAGAGCGATTGTAACCCTGGTTCAGGAGTACTTCGGGGGCCAAGTAAGCCGGCGTGCCAACGACAGAACGACGGAAAGACTTTTCTCCAATGATGCGAGCAAAACCAAAGTCACAAAGTTTCACCTATAAATATTCAACGAGAGTGGGAAGCAGTGTTAAGTCACAGCAACCAACCATGGGTAAAAAAAGAGAAGTACAATCTTGCATTAAGTAACAGAGAAATGAAGCATGCTTCAGTTTGTTTTCTATGCATCATTTCAGAGTGTTAATCAGTTAAAACTGACCTGTGGGAAAGGATCAGCTGATGCCAACAGCACATTCTCAGGTTTGAGGTCACAGTGCACAATGTTTTTGAAGTGAAGATGTCTCAGAGCAGCCAAAATCTACAGTGAAACAGAAAATATCAGTGCAATAATGTAATTTAAAACCAAGTATTCTATAAGTTAAATTGATTTATAAACTAATTTCAAGAGGATCGTGTGCTTATGATTGACCACAGCCGGTCCTGCATTAGCTAATACATTAGTTAATATATGATCCTCCAATCAGACTATACCTAAGCCACTATAAATAATGACTGTTTTCCTTCCACTACCATCTTCTTCTAGAAGAAAAACCCCTTGCTCCCCTTCTCCACTCCCCTTTACCTAGATTGGGTGGTATGGCAATGGGTAACACTGTTGCCCCACAGCAAGGTATTTCAAGGATCATCGATAGTGAAGAATTGGGGGGTTCTCTTCATGATCCCCCTAGCAAGATGCCACCTAGAGCAATCGCCCATTTTGTTCCTAAACCCGCCACTGGGAGTTTGCATGTTTTTCCCTTGTGGGTTTCCCCTGGGTTCCTTCCAGCGTCCAAAGACATGTGTCATATGTAAAACCGACTAAGCCAAATGGGCACCATAGTCTACCTCCCAATATCAATATTTTTCCTCCTTAAAGCAGTTCACCTTTAGCTACATCAGCAGGGGAGTTTTTGAGAGCTACCTGAGTTCAATCTCTCCTCTCGCCCTGAGAATGGGTGGAGACCCTGGGCTTGAGGATCCCTTGAGTTTAAAGGGCCATGAAACCCCGGTTGAGGGTGTTTTCACACCTCTACTTTGGAAAAAGTCAGAAAAGTGGGCGTGTCCACGCACACACGCACACACACACACACGCACACACACGCACACACACGCACACACAGGGGAGAAAGTGATGGTGTTTACATGGACATCTGTAGTCGAATTATTTGCCAAATTATTAAATGGTGGACTTCAACTGCAGTTTGGGTCTTTCATTCATGTCCCTCGTGACAAACGAGATATTTGATTCGAGGAACTGCTCTAAGCGTGTATTTTTCATGCAATGTTTGATACCACACGGCGAATGTGAGAAAAAAAAAACCCTTAGCATATTCCGGAAACTTAGATGCACATGGCAAGTAGCGTCAGAAAGCCCGTGTGTTATTCTGGTCACAAAATGCGGTGAAAATCCTACACGAGGCTCTCAGGTAAACAATAATCCTTCTTAGACACGTAAGTTATTGTTGTCGAGCATCGCATACACTGTAATCCAAGCGTGACGCCAGCTGAGCTCTCACAGAGAGAAAATGAAAACAAAACTTAACTGCAGCAAACTATAAAAGCAACACTTAAACGCTTGTTTTGCCAACACAACGTGGCGTCTCTATCGTCTAAACACTGTGACAGTAATGAATATTAATGAAGTTGCACAATAGAGCGCGCTGATTGGTTTGAACCAAGCCTTACTTATGCATTAATGCAGCACTCTCTGAGACGTAATAAGGCACACTCTGGTATAGACACCCAGTCTGCACGCTGGAATACACGCTATTATGTCATATCCGTGACGCAGCTTCAAAATTCGTTTCAAACCGGAAGTACAAATTTGCTCGAAATAATGCAAAAACAACCAATTTACACTTTTTAGTGAAATTTATGTGTCCTAATAGTGTTTTTAGCAGTGTGAGACACATATACGACTGTCAACAGCTCAAAAAATGTGTTTTGGTGTTTCGTGACCCTTTAAGGCTCTCTCCTGGTAAAGCAAACCAGACTAGCTTATTTTAAATCATCAGCAAAGTGTGAACTCTTGAAAGTTAGGTTTAGTATGGACCCTTTTCGTTATGGACCCTTTTCACATTTCTGAGTTTCTCAGCAGCAGAAGTTGTCATAGTTGGGTAAACTTAAAGTGCAGAGAATGAATGAATTATTTGCTCAAATAATAAAAGAAAAACTCGACGATAGTGTTTTCAAGACAATCATAAATAAAAAAATAAAAGTGTGAGACTGAAAACAGCAGCAAGAAGAAAGAATAATGTCAATGTTTTTTTTTTTTTTTTTTTAATAAACTGCTGTGAATTCAAGAAGAGATAGACCAGAAGAATTTTTGGGTATTTTGAAAGCAGAATTCTTTTATGAGAACTTGCCTTTGCTGTCATTGTTCATCAAAAAATCTGAACTACTGCAGCCTGGCACTCAGTTAAATACACAGTTTAGAGAGCAGTGCTTAATAATACAGCCAAAAAATGCCATGACAGACTCAGTTAAAAAAAATTGTCTCCAGGTCTTGCCAATCTTGTTTCTGTGTCTTGAAAAACAATTTGTTAGACAAAAGACAAAAGCCATGCCTGATATGCCTCAAACTTACAACTTTCATTACTTTCGAGACATGATTCTGTATTTTACACATGGACAGTCAGACCTGATCAATCAGAATGCATCTTACAATGTAAAGCATAATTTAAATATATTGTATGTATTGTACATATGTATGTATTTGTTTTTTAAAAACAATAAAATAAAAGAATGTTTTATTCTAAAAGTTGGTGAGTTTTTTTTTTTATCTTGTATGTGTTTCTTTTTGGTGTGGTTCTCTTCTTTCTGCCTCTTTTCACTGTTTTTCCGACAGGTTTCATTATGAGTAAGCACAGGTGAGGTGAATCAGGTGTCGACGTGTGGGAGCTTGCCATTTAACCACATTTAAACCGGACTGGAAAATCGTTCAGAAAAATCTTTTTTGAAACTGTTGAAATTAATGCTGAGTGTTGACTCTTACACTATTGAGACCAAAGTACGGAGACACATGTAATAAAGGGCATCCGCTGCGTGAAACATTTGCTGGCAACCCCCGATTAATAAAGGGACTAAGCCGTAAAGAAAATGAATGAAAGAATAAACAAATTATACAACAGTAATTGGGTGCAAATATGATTTAATACATACATAAATATAAATGTACAAAAGTTTTTAAAAACAATATCTAATAAAAAATCTAATAATAGTGATATTAATCTTGTGAAAATGGTCCATGGGATGTTTACATACGGATCTGAAATGATTCTTTGTACAGTAATGGAAACACTGCACATTGCACAAGCAGTGTTTGATTAAAAATGTCAAACGATGACAGAAACTGCAACAATTAGAGTGAAGATGCTACTGTTTAATTCTTAACTAGCTGGCAAGGTCTAGTCATAATAGTCATATTCGGTAACATATGATATCAGGATGCACGATGCTAGAGCCTGTATGTAAAGTGATCAAATGTTGCATTCATTCAATCGATCAATCTGACCGATACAGCAAATATTCAAATAAGGATGTTAAACAAGGCTGAAGAAGCAGTTTATGAATACACTGCATTAATTATTAACCTTTGGTAAATCAAATGATCCGTGAGCAATGTAAAATATAATACAAGATAACCCAGGATTTTTTATTTGAAGTGTGAAGAGCCTTTTGCTGTTTTGCCATTTTGTTATCTCTGTGTAATTGTGTATGCTCATTTAAGCAGAATGGATTCTGATGGGATGTTTGTATTTTAATTGTTCATCATCTTGGGGGGAAGGTTTTATAAAATTTTATGAGAGCAAAAATTTTGGCATAAAACTAATGTTGTGGTCCTTTTTTCTTCGTTTTTGAGATGTATACATTATATGGATGGCAGGATTTGATTTTGTCCTTCAGAACTGGATCCTTATGAATTTGGCCTTTCCCTATGGAGCCTGGCAAGGCACAGTCCAAAATAAGGTACTTGTGAGCGTCCAGGTGTGGACCAACCATCTGTAGAAGGTGGTCAAAGGCAGGGTGCTGCTTTTTCAGTAATGTTCTTTTGTGTAATACATGCTTCATTCAATCAATGTTATGTATTAAAATATTGTTTTCCATGTTTTGAGGGATATTTTGTGTATTCCGACCTACAATAACCTCTGATTAGCTATTTCAGAGGTTACTTAAGGTCTAACTATAAAATCTATGCATCTATTTTAACTTTAGTTTTAGGCTATACCTAGATCCAAACAGCTATTTTACAAGAACCCTTATGATGTCCACACTGATTGGCATGATTATGCATTCACAATGGTATGAAGTGTTATAAGGGTGGTAAAATGTATATGTACATTATTATTTTAATTATCATTATTACGAATTAAGATGCAGATAAGAGAAAACTATCTATATCTACACTATTATAGGGCTGACCCCCACAAACATAATGTTTTAACATCTTTCAGGGGGGGATCAGGCGTTAATTGGAGGTCAGTCCACCCAAACCCTCCTGTAATTCGCACCTTGGTCAAAGGCCAGGGCCACAATAGCCGCATTTCCACTGTTGGGCCAGTGCAAGCCAGGGCTTTTAAAGCAGCAAACTCACTTATAAATTAAAACTTTATTATTTTATGCAACAGCCTTACATTTAAAAGGGAAACATAAAGGGGATCATAAGCAAAAAGACCCCAGCCTATAAGGCTAGATGTTTTCTTTCCCTTACTTATTTATTTGTTTGGCGCATGTACTCATATGCGATCGGAAAACTAGTGTCCGTCTCTCCTTTCACTCCGCCCGAAGCCCCAGCTGGCCCTCTTTGGCCCAAAGTATTCGGCGGGCTCGCCCTGGCTCGCTCGCTTTAGGCGCTATATTGAAAGCATGGCTGTGACCCAATCTTGGGACACAAAAACTGACTCTTTGGATTTGGAATAACACATTGTGGGAGGCACAGCTTTTGCAGGAGTTTAAACAGAAATTATTACGAGTCTGGCTTTTATCTTCAAACAATATGGGCTTAAAACTCAATGAAACCTTTCTAAAAATTTGGGAAGGGCTGGACTGCTATAGAGTTGCTCATGCTAAGATGAGGCAGTCTGGGAGGAACGGCCTCTCCAATATGAAAATAAGTGATGTTCCGTTGTCAGACTTCTGTGCTCTTCACATATTGTCTTTAATAAACACCATATTTGAGCACAAGGATGTCCATCAGTGCACATGACACTAGGATATAGGACAGAGGTCAATTATTTCATTTGATCTCTGACTCCATATTTGGACACTTGGGTAAAGAGAGGGGCAGAGCTGTCAACAATTTCCCACCTGGTGTTAGAGCTCGGAAAAGACATCAAAGAGCTCCTTTACATTGAGTGAAGGCTTAGGCATCAGACACCAATGTGGGGAGGTGTTTTGTGCTTGTACCACTGGTAGGCAGGCCTGAGAAAGCTGCTGGAGAAATACATTTTAGCTTGCCTGGGAGCACTTTGGAATTTGGTGCTGTAGAAAGTGTCAGAAGAGAGTGAAGTCTAGAGTTCACAATCTGAGATTACTGCCCTATGAAGTGGTCTTCAAACTCAATTCCTGGAGACCCGCATCCCTGCAGAGTTTGGGTCCAGCCCTGCTTCAATACACATATCTGTGGGTTTCAAACAAGCCTAAAGCACTCAATTAGTTTGATGAGGCATGTTTAATTGGGGTTGGAACTAAACTGTGCAGAGCTGTGGCCTTCCAGGAACTGAGTTTGACACCTTTGGCTTAAAGGAATAGATAAGAATTGATTCTTTTGATGTTGTTAGATTTTTCCTTATTTGACAACTAAAAAGCATACTTTAATAAAAAAAAAAGACTTTATGGAAATGAATATGTAAAAGTATGAATGATCTCATTTGATATGAAATAGATTGCAAGCATTCTGTGGTTGATAATGTGGGGAGTCAACGGATCGTTCCAGAACCGAACAAGCCACAGACCATGTTATCCTTAAAAGATTGGTTGGTGCCTACGAGTCTGAGATTGATTTCATTTTCAAAGCAATCCACAGGCACCCAGCAAAAGGCAAATCCACAGGGTACCTAGCGAGTCAACATCACAGTTGCGTGTTAATTAACTTTACACCCTAAAACAATAAGAGGCTCTACAATCAAAAACCCACCAAACCGGTTTTTGAGAAGTACCTTTTGGTTCGCTTGTCCTTTGGCGTCTGCAAGGAATACACATTCTCAGGCAGACACAGAAGCGATCAGAAACGCTTCCAAAGTTTAATGGACATTTAAGTAAAACAGTTTATTTGAGTAATGTATGTTTACTTTATGTTTCTGTAGGTTTTTGTGTGTACATGTTCCATGTGTTTAACAAAACTGTTATAGATACTTCTTGAGCAATAGCCCTCAGTGACAAATGAAATCTACAGAATGTTTGTGAAATACTTTGTTTGGTATCGATTGAAAGCTAGGAACATTTTAAATGCATTGGTTTATATGAAGAAACCATACTATGAAAAGTGTTGACGTTATAAGACTTTATTTTAACCACTATGCTATCAAAGCAGCACCCACACCAGGTGTCAACCCGGCCTCCTAGAGGGCAGAATTGGGGTGTGACTCCACCCCGCACCTTATCTGATTGGACAAGCATTGTGTAGACCCAGCCTCTACCAAAGCCTATAAAACTTTGAACAAAGAAATTTCATCGTCGTCTTTTGCCGGTCATCTTTGCCAGTCGTCACCGCCGTCGCTGCCCGGACGTCGCTCTTCTCGTGCTGTGGCCGTTACATCGCCTCGCCGGAAGCCTCGTTACATCACGGAGCAGACCGCGACCTTCACTTGCTGCCGGCTCGACCCCCGATCTGCTTGTGCAACCGCTTCAACAACAAGCCATCGGGTCAACACATCCAAACTCTGAAACTCATCCTAACTACAGGAACCCAGGAAGGACTTCGAACGCCGCCTTGTCCAACATCCGTATCCCTAGCAACCGACTAAGGAAACCCCTCTTCACCGACAAGGGAATTCCATCACGTCACTGAAGTTGCTACGCTGACCAATCAGCTTCGCCGGGATTTCCCTTTGGACCAGTCAAGGAAACCAAATTACATCAGAACGCAAGTAGCACAAACAAGGTTTCTATCCATTGCTGACTCTGGTGTGAATTATGTTTAAGTAGTAAAGAATAGCGAAATTCTCTGCTTTTATGGTTTCTCTCAGGTTGCAATGCTAAGAACTTAGCAAAGGCTAGAAGTTAAATCCACTCAGTCAAAACTCTCCTCAAACTGCTTGTGCGTGTGTGTATGTATGTGCATTTGTTTGTTTTACGTAGATTAGTACTTTGTGTTATAGAGTAGCAATAAACTTTTGTTTCGTTTTAAGATCCGTGTTGGTGTGTTGTGTGCTTTATAAGTTAATGCCTCAGCTTCAGATACTGCTACCTTGCTTATTAAATAATTAGATACTGTTTTTATATTGTTATTGTTGGCCACGTAATAATATAATACAGGATTGCTTTACACTAAACGTTCTATTTGCTGGACAAATACTTAAGTTAAGTGTAAGCTTTAAATAATTCTATGTGAATCATGTTCGAATCTTTGATTCGAATCCCCAAAGTTTAAACATGATTTAAACCAAAGAGCTGATTCTTACAATAATGTATTAAGGCTTGGTGAAAAGCAATCCTAAATTTAGTGTATTCTTTAATTAAAATCTTGACCTTGACCATTTATCTTCGCACATGAATGCATGTTCTTAAGACTCTATTAGCATCACAGTTCAGTCTGACTCACTCAAAAACAGCACACAAGTTCTGAGAAATGAAGATACATAGAAAAGTGACCTCTGAGAAAATAATGTCTGCTGTGTCTGATGCAACAGCAAGCTATCAATCTGTCAACTGTCATTCTGACAAGATGAGTTTTGATCTGTGGATTCTCAACTCAGTGAAGAAACTACTTACACAGGTACTTTTTGAAAATCATTTGTAGTCATTGAGTTTCATGTTTTATTACTTTTTATTTATCAAAACAGTGAAAACTTTTAAGGGCAAGTCAGAGTGACTCTGGTACTAACAGAGTTTCTTCAATGAGCAGTCGTGCGTAAAGATAAATGGTCAAGGTCAAGATGAATAATGCATTACATTTCATATGTCCCAAAACACATTTGGAATATGGTATTTGTCGCAAAGAACTGCTTAATGCTTGTCACTGTTCACTACTGTTATCTGGATGTGTACGAGCAGAATATTTCCATACATTTCTCCTTTTGTGATCCAAAAACCTCAAGAAGCATAAATGTCATTTAAACAATGCTAACATGAGTAAATTGTTTTTTTTTGAACCATAAAAAATATATATAATACATAAATTAGTGTTTTTGAACCATACCATAGTTAACACTTGTACAACCCTGTTTTTTGACTACACATAAATCTGTTAATCAACCTCAGTCCCGATCAAAACCACTAAATTGTTTCTAGAGTTCACACTTAGATGATGATTGCTTAAAAAGTGGGTTTGGAAAAATGTCCTGGGAGAGAACCCTGAGCTCATAAGATCCTCGAACCTAGGGCTCCCTCCCGTTGCAGGAGGGGAGTTTGAGCTCAGATAGGTCTTGAAACTCCCCTGCTGTATTTGCTAATGAGCAAATATGTATTGTTCTTAAGATATAACTACTTACTAAGAGCATGTCTACTGTGCCGATTAGGATTAGTCAATTAACTAAAGTTGCATGTTTTTGGACGGTGGGAGGAAAACGGGGGCCCCGGGGGAAACCCACATGAGCATGGGGAGAACATGTAAACTCTGCACAGAAATGTTGGCTGGCTTGGTAAGGACTAGAACCAATGATGTTATTGCTGTTATGCAACAGTGCTAACTACATGGAGCACCGTACCACCCATCTAGGAAAGGATGAGTAGGGTGGGAAGGGGGGATTCTTTAAAATGAAGATGGTTGGGATATATATTTAGGGTGTTTATAGTGACTTTGGACTTATAGTGACTTAGGAATCGTCTGATTGGTGAATCATGAAATGGCTTATGCATGACCAGCTGTGTTCAATCATAAGCATGTGATCCTCTCGAAATTAGTTTATAAATAAACTTCACTTAAAAATGGCAGGATTTTAACTTTTTAATTGCCAAGTTCACAAATTATGTCACTGACTTGATGGGAAAAAACACAAAATTATGTGTTTTTAATATAAAATAATAAGCAACAACATTGGCTTTGATGCATAGTTCAATTTTAAACTTTTCTCACAAATTTACTGTTTGTGGGTGTTTTTGCCCCATTGACTTGCATTATAACCACATTTGATGGTGAATAAATACACATTCTTTGTTTTTGTTTACTCCATGTAGTTCTGAAAGCTCAGATGCATATTTTGATTTTCTCAGACACACCAAGATAAGTGTGTAAAGGTCACTCTCTCACACTCACAGACACACATACGCACACTTCAATTTGCTGTTATATTCCATATAAAACCCAGAGAATGATTTTTATTTATTTTTTGCATAGGCCTATCTATGAGTTAATTCTGCCAATTGATGATCAACAGTTAAAATTACAATTTTTCCAACAGAGAAAACCACCAACAATCAAAAATGTATAATTACTGTATATGGTGCCATTACTTAGTAATAAAAAAATGTGATTATAATGAAAGTTAATAGAGCAAAAACAGCCACCAACAGTAAATTAAGGATAAAAGACTTAATTGATCAAAAACAATGCATCAAAGGCAATGTTGTTTCACATGTTCAAGACTTTGAAAAAAAGGTACAAAAAAAAGTTTTGTGTATGTTTTTTTTTTCCCAAATCAGTGACATCCTTTATGAATTTGGCAATTAAACAGTTAAAATCCTGTAAACTTTCTGAGCAATTTAGTAGTTTTGATCAGGACTGAGGTTGATTAACAGATTTATGCAAATAAAATTGAAAAACAAAATGTATATAATGCATTTTTACATTATGTTACATTAAAACATAATGTTTTACATTATGTTTTCATCTGAAACATAATAAAAGGATAGTTAGTTTGCCCAGAATGAATCGTTGAGATGTTTTTATTATTATTATTATTATTATTATTATATTATTTCAAAGCATTTCTCGAAATGTGTGTCAAAATAAGATTTGTCTCCAAATCTCATTCCACTAGCTGAAACACAGAAAATGTTATGGCCAAATTACGACTCAAAATCACCCCAGAGTGGAAAAAACATGCCCAACAGTATATAAGGGTTTAAGTAATTCTATGGTTGATCTAATGCAACAACAGCACAGTTGCTGTAGTAAAAATGTATGTATTTATTATCAGTTCTCTATAGCAATGGTCTCAAACTAGATTCTTGGGGTACTGCAGCTCTGCATAGTTTAGCTCCAACCACCTCCAACTCACACAGCTGCTTAATAGTCTCTCGTAGTCTTGAACACCTTGATTGGTTGCATCAGCTGTGTTTGATTAGGGTTGAAGCAAAACTGTGCAGAGCTTCGGCCCTCCAGGAATCGAGTTTGAGACCTGTGCTCTACCATGCTGAAGCATTCATTAACAAAGAAAATATAACACTTTACTATAGCATGCTTCAAAAACAATATTATTTACTAGTCTACTACTATATGAGGAATACAACTGCTGTGCATGCTTAGACTGAACAGACTAATAGTATGCATTATAGCTTATATAATCACGTTTAGAGCGTTCAGTCTGAAAAGCTCTTAAGAAGCACTCTTTCACACTAACCACAATACAGACCTGTGTTATAAGGAACTTGGTGAGCCTCTCAGGAAGTCTTCCTTTCTCACTGGACAGAATCATCTCAAGCATGTCACCGTGAAGTTTCTCCATAACCACAAACACCTTCTCCGGTGTCTCAAACATACACTCCAGATTCACTATACCCAAATGTCGCAGGCTCTAAGAGAAGAAAAAAGCATGCGGTTAGGTGAGTCACATTGTTGCCTATTGGCATTCATGACCTCATGCTAGCTCCCCACACAATCAGAGGCCACACAGCACGTTTAATTGTGTTAAATGTGTTCATTATCATTCGGTCAATACAATGGCACTCATTAGCAGCACGGCTCTATGCATGTGTGCAGATTTCATTGCTGGTGGTTCTCAATCGCCCCCTGCTGGTCACCTGCAGTATGGCCACTTCATTCCTCAGTTGACTTTCCTGCTTGGTGGGGAAGCGAAGCTTGTCAATCACCTTCACAGCAACATCCCGGCCGCTTTTCCGGTGTTTTCCTGAGAAGGTTGTGGAAATGTTGAGGTTTTAGTGTGGAAATAATTGTTCTTGAAGTGCATCATCATTAGTGGTGCTAGATAACCCAGGCCTGTAGCCAGCCTGGTGGAAGGGTTGGTTCTTTTTTCTCTAAAGGTGGACCTTTTTGCAGTTAAATGCTTCGTTTTTTATTTAGTTGTGAGATTTAAATATTGCACTTTAAGCACTATCTTTTAGCTGTATTAGCTTGTCAGATGGTCATCATGATCACACTTCTAATGTACCAAAAACACCTCCTAAATATTTTAAATAAAGAAATGTGAAATAATATATATTCAAATACAAATTTATTATATCATATCATTAAAAAGTTTTCAATTAAAAACTGTACTATTGTAATTTATTAGGCAAATTACAAACTGGCCAGTTACAACAATAGCCAAAATAATATTAAAATTCAATTTAATTTCAGCCGCTTTCGGTGCTTCACACTTTTTTATTGCTCATTTAATTTTTCAAGAACAAGGAACAAAATTTAGAACAAAAGTTACCTGTAAAATGTTTTCTAAAAACAATAGATTAGCGAAAGATGACCTCACTTACATCAGACTGTGTTTTCTTGCACAGCTGGATTTTGGACTTACGAAAATTAATTGACTAAAACTGATTATCTGAAGTAATAACTAATTTCTTTTATTTGCCATGATGACAGTAAATAATATTTGACTAGATATTTTTCAAAATACTAGTATTTAGCTTAAAGTGACATTTAAAGGCTTATCTAGGTAAATTAGATTAAGATATATTTTTTTAAGATTTCCTAACAATTTTGACCTGCAAATGTTTTTATTTTTTATTTATTAAAACCTGCTTTGATTCTAGCCAAAATAAACCAAAGAAGACACTAATATTTATTTATTTATTTTTTTATCAGAAACACTAAATATTTTAAATATTTAAAAAAGAATTTTAAAAAAATCACAAAAGGGCTGATATTTTGACTTCAGCTGTATATGTGTGTGTACAATATATATCATGGACATACCTCCATAAACCACACCGAATTGTCCAGAGCCCAGAACCTCATCAGCAAAGATCTGGTAGAACATTCCAATGTCCTGTTGGGTACATCATTTTAATCATTATTAACTTAATCATACTGTAATCATCTTTGTCATTATTATCATCACAGTATGTGATGTTTCACAGCTTTAAATGTCAAGTTCACTCACTCACCACATTTTCTTGAATCTGGCTGTTAGACACAGAAATGCTGACTGATGCCTGGCCTGAAATTAAACAGATTAATAACCTTATTAGCCTCAATTCATAATTTCCATATTAAGTCTCAAGTAAAGATCAATGACAAATAGGGATGGCTGAGATGATGAATAATTACAAAATAAAACTTACTATGTCAAGTTAGAAATGTACTTTTTCATATTCTTGCTGTTGTGAAGCAAATTTGATTTATATATATATATATATATATATTATATATATATATAACTTAATTTCGCTATACGAAAGTGTAGTGACAAATAAAGGCTTGATTGATTTGATTGATTTAAATCCAGAATGCTGCTGCCAGGATTTTGACCAGAACCCAAAAATCAGAGCACATCACACTTGTCTTCAGGTCTTTACAATGGCTCCAGTTACATTCAAAATAAATTTTAAAGTATTATTACTTGTCTAAAAATCACTAAATGGCCTAGGACCTCAATACATTACAAATATACTCACTAATTACACACACACACACACACACACACACACACACACACACACACACACACACACACACACACACACACACACACACACACACACACACACACACACACACACACACACACACACACACACACACACACACACACACACACACACACACACACACACACACACACACACACACACACACACACACACACACACACACACAAAACCTCATTGGATGAACTCAATTTAATTGAGGGCAGGATTTTATCCAATAAATTTGTTTAGCACCAACTAAAAGAAAACAAGATGTTATCAAATAAAACGTTACATGTGTATTTTTATTTAACTTAAACTCAAAGGTCTGATATTAAT
The DNA here is from genome assembly GCF_052040795.2 of Danio rerio. Lineage (NCBI taxonomy): Eukaryota > Metazoa > Chordata > Actinopteri > Cypriniformes > Danionidae > Danio > Danio rerio. The sequence goes on along the minus strand of NC_141035.1, from coordinate 14,178,614 downwards.
ATTATGTTTGTCTGTTATGTATCGTACATTTTGAAGTCTCTTAAAGTTATCCTAAATGAACTATGAGATATTTTTAAGCATATTTCATGAGTAACATATACAGTTGATTGAGACTGATCTCAAAATTAATTTTAGGACAGTTATTGCTCACTGAACTTTTGCTAATTAAGCTGTCAACACTCAAACATGTATGGTGGTCATCTCAAAAATCAGAGCATTACATGATCTTCTAAATATTCAAACTAAAGTGAAGATTCTAAGTCACTCCATTAACATTAAACACCTACGATTACTTTTATTGTCAACATTTCCCACTTGTAATTCAATCCCACAAAAAGCATGCTGGGAACTACATATCCCCAGACCAGGTATTTATTTGAACATAAAACAAGTAAATTAGCCAAAGAAAGGATAACAAATGTGTTGTTTCAGCTCATTTTAAATAGGTAGATTCAACAAGATGCAGTTTTTTGAGTGTTTTAACAGAATTCCTCAGATCTTTAGGATAATATAAACTAGAAATTCCAAGGGTTCAATTAAAGCAGGGTGAATCTGCCTTCAGCTACTGTGCCCCCCGCTGCTGGAATCAGCTTCCAGAAATGATCAGATGTGCTCCAACATTAGGCACATTCAAATCAAGACTGAAATCACATCTGTGTTATGCTATGTTCGACAGATCGCACCATGTTTTTCTTTTTATTTCCATTCCTTTAAAACCTGTTTAACACAGTTTAATCTTTTTTTAATACTTTTTATTCTTTGTTGTTTTTATTTTCTTGTTTCTTTTATTCTTGTTTATGTAAAGCACTATGAATTACTATTGTGTATGACATGTGCTATATAAATAAACTTGCCTAGCCTTTAATTTATATAATTATATAATTTATATATAATTCTTTAATTATTTTTTATTAAATACATTTTTTTTTTAAATTATGAAATGTAATTATCAAAATAAAAGAAAAATGCATTTAATAGGGGGCGAGTAGGTAGCGCAGTAGGTGTTGCCTCACAGCAAGAAGGTCGCTGGTTCGATCCTCGGCTTAGTGGGCGTTTCTGTGTGGAGTTTGCATGTTCTCCCTGCGTTCACGTGGGTTTCCTCCGGGTGCTTCGGTTTCCCCATCAGTCCTATGTAAATTGGGTAGGCTACATTTTCCGTAGTGTATGAGTGTGTGTGAAAGTGTTTGTGGATGTTTCCCAGAGATTTATTGCAGCTGGAAGGGCATCCGCTGTGTAAAAATGTGCTGGATAAGTTGGCGGTTCATTCTGCTGTGGCGACCCCAGAATAATAGAGGGACTAAGCCGACAAGAAAATGAATGAATAAATGAATGAATGAATGAATGAATTAATTAATTAATTAATGAATAAATGCATGCATTAGGGTTATTCATGTGGCAAGAAATAACCAAGAAAAAAATTAAATATCAGATAAAAAGGTAAATATAAATAATATACTTAATGTAATTTTTTTTTTTTTTTTCATTTTAAAAGTAAATAAACACACTGACACTGAATCTATGAGTTTCCACAGTTGTTGCTATCAGATATGGCTGTGATCGGAAGTTAACGAGAATTATTTGTTATTTAAATTTAACCTTTCTAGACTTTACCAAGTTTCTACAAGGTTATTTTCTATGATATAATTTCCTATCAATAAGATGGTTTCCTGCATTACGCCATAATGAAAAAATATTGATTAATATAATTTTATTAAGTTATTCACTCATATACTAAAAGCATAAAGCATGTTTAATACCTACAAAGATATAGACAGTATGGAAACTATATTTCCAAATGGAATAACACAGTAACCAAGAACTAAATCCAATAATCTCATAATAAAATGACCTATCATTCAGTAAGAAAGTTTTTTTATGATTGCCCGTATAGCCTGTGGGAATTGTGTTTATGTACAGTTCACAGTATCTCATCTTTCTTCCAGAATCAGTCTCACTTACGGTGAGGTGTGTGGCCTTCAGCCGGAGGATTATCTTGGAAAATAACTGGCATGAGGGCCTGGCGTATAGCCGTCTCCCATCCTTTGGCGACTTCTCGTCCAACTCCGCTATTAGGCACAACGCTGCTGGGAGAGACGGGCAGGCCGGATATGCTGGATGACGGGGACGAGGTGTTGGGGTCCTCCCCAACAAAGTAGATCATGGTTCCCGTCATAATCTCAAAGCAATGAGGGCTGGTGCCAGCAGGGACGAGAGAGAAATCACCTGCCGACCGCACTTCCAGGATTTCCGAGAGAGGGATTTCCTGTGGAGGAAGACGAAAGCCAAATTAGACCCTCCATCATTCAGAGGTTAATTTCACAGCGGGATCTGATAATTAACTTAACCAGGTAATTCGACATGTGAAGTCACCTTAATAGACAAATAGCTTGTGAAAGCCATTCGTAATGCATTATTTCATGAACCCAGAAAATTCATGCTTCATTTGTCACTTTAAATGTATTAGGCATAATAAAACAAGGCACTTCCAAACACACATTACCTAGTAGTTTATGTGCAGTTTAACTCAACATTAAAGTCTTCTGTTGAGCTTTTTTTGGATATTATGTTTCATGCTATGATAAACAAAGACGGGGCCCAAAAATGCAGACCTCCCAAAAAACGTAGGGTTGTTCTTTACAATAATTTACTTAAAGATTAACTGATACTTCTAAGATGATCATTAACTGAATAAAAAGAAAAAACCACTAAAGTCCATTAAATCTTATATATGAAATATGTTTCACTTAAATAATTCATACACTAACAAACATAAGAAGTGCGTGACAAACTGCGTTCACTTTATTGGCATGACATACTTGGGAATGCATTGTCAAAGCATACAGCAGAAAAAAGGCAATGCATGTAATATTAGCAGTAATATTGTTGAGACTTGAGGAGCTGCGCATTTGTAGCGGAGGCCAGCTAGTGAAGTGCTGTGCTGGTATACCTCATTCCTCTGACCTCTAAAGGTCCTCTAGCCACAGATGTTAGAGGCCATGGCCTTTAGCCTCTTTGTTAAGAGCAACCGACTTTCATGCGGAAGGTGACTGGTTCGATCCCAGCTCAGAGCCAGTGGGGTGGTGTAGAATTGGTGGGGTTACACATCAATGGATTTGCTCTTCGGTGTTTGGACTTTAACCCACACTGAACTGAACTAAACTGAACTTCAACTCTGAAAACTGGACTGACACTGTTTTAATTCAATAGAGCTTCTATGTTAAGCTGCTTTGACAAAATCTACATTGTAAAAGTGCTATAGAAATAAAGATGAATTGAATTGAATATCAACCATTATGATAATGAAAAAACAACAATAACAATAAAAAAATAAAAATAATAAAAAAATACATAAATCTATATAAATCTCTCGCTCTCTCTGTTACAGTTCAGTTCAATTTAAGTTCAATTTACTTTATTAGCATGATGTTTTTATAGTATCGCTAAAGCAATTTAACTTTGTAATAAAATATGGAATGTGTGAAGAGTCCAAATGCAAAAACATCTAGGTGCCATCTGAAATTTTCTTCTGAAATGAGCATTTTTCTTGGGTTTTATAGCTTAGGTTTGGTAATTTCACTCATATGTTTTCATATTATTATATTATTTTCATTGCCTTTAAGGTGAAATAACAGAAGATAAACACAAGTGGCTGAACATAATCAAAAGGGCTAATTTTATTATTAATTTTAAGGGGTTTTCATCTTTATTATGATACAGGACCATGGAGATTTCAGACAGAAAAGCATTGAGAACAAAGAGAGGGGAAGAATCGGCAAAGGACCTCGAGCCGGGAATCAAACTCGGGTCGCCGAGAGCATTTATGTGCTATATGTCAGCGCACAGTATCACTAAGCTATCGGCTCGACTAAAAGGGCTAATTTAAAACGAGATTTTGGAGGCACGTAAAGGTTTTTGCATCTGAACTCTTCATATTTACTTGCTTAAAGAAAGGGACATTATGGACATTTTTAAAGATAACATGCTTATTTGATTCGTAAAGCTTTTTACTGGTATTTTTGATTTCATTGTATTCATTCATTTATTGATTTTCTTTTTGCTTATTCTCTTTATTCATCATGGGTCGCCACAGCAGAATGAAACACCAACTTATCCAGAATATGTTTTAAACAGCGGATGCCTTTCCATGCTGCAACCCATCACTGGGAAACATCCACACATACACTATGGCCAATTTAGTTTATTCAATTGACCTATAGCGCATGTCTTTGAAGTATGGGGAAACTGGGCACTCTGAGGAAAACCGCGTAAACACAAGGAGAACATGCAAACTCCACACAGACATGCCAACTGATCCAGCCGTGATTCAAACCAGTGACCTTCTTGCTGTGAGGTGATCTTGCTACCCACTGCGCTACTGTGTTTCCTTCATTGTATTCTCATTTGTAAAAAAGACAAAAACAAAAATGTAATACCACTCAATCCTTTTAATGCTATAGCACTGTCTAATCTGTTTTGATTATGCAGTGAGGGGGTCTGCCTTCACTCTTACAGGGGGATGTGCAAATCACAGTTAATAAACTGTCTTCTAAAAAAAGAATCGATTCATCAGCAATTATATTTTCTCTTTCACAATTGCTTCTCATAGATTCTATATATATGTGCATAATGTCAGCCTTTGGTCTTCATTGGCTGCCCAAGAACTACGTCATTTGTGACTCTCAAATACTTCATTATTTCAAGAAGAACTGTTTATTGTTGAGACATTATATGTTATATTTATATTTAATCTTAACATCTGATTGGCAACTGCGTTCAACAGAAACGTGTGTGATTGGTGCAATATAAGGAATCTGCTACGATATGCACAGATCTGCAGATTGAAACTTTGGATTTCCTTTTCACATTTGACTTCAATCGTACCACAGATAAGGAAGAAAACATTTCTGGAAGCTGAATTGAATTGACGTTTTTATGGAATGATGGATCAGTGGTTAGCACTGTTGCTTCACAGCAAGAAGGTCACAGGTTCTAGTTCCGGGGGACCAGTTGGCATTTCTGTGTGGAGTTTGCATGTTCTCCCCATGTTGGTGTGGGTCTTAGTGTATGTGCGTGTGAAGTGTGAATGCGACAGTGTATGGGTGTTTCCCAGTACTGGGTTGCAGCTAAAAGGGCATACGCTATGTAAAACATATGCTGGAATAGTTGGTGGTTCATTACCCTGTGACAACCCCTGATAAAAAAGAGAACAAGCCAAAGAAAAATGAATGAATTGTTTGTTTATCATAATTTATTATAGACCATTTTATTATTATTTTGTTGGTGGTAAATTTGAAGAGCTTTTGCAACTCTTTTCTTTTGAAGAGCTTTGCAACATTTTTATTGATACAAATTATACACAATGTGGCTTTGGCAGTTTCTCAATGTTTTGTTGGCAGAACTTTGTGTTTTGTTGTTCTGTTGTAATATAGCACTCTGTCTGTTTCATTGAGCTGTTAATGTTTTGGTGATCATTTTTTATGCGCCATTATATATTTTTTGATGACAGCATTGTTTGATGTTGATCAGTTAATTATTTTAACATTTCATTTACAGAACTGATCTAATAGCATCATTGCTGTCCTGCAGTGTTTACAATTGCTGAGCTAAACTCCAATGATGACTTTCAAATATAATGAGTGTATGGGTGTTCCCCAGTACTGGGTTGCACCTGGAAGGGTATCCACAGTGTAAAACATATGCTGGAATAGTAGTTGGTTCATTCCGCTGTGACGACCCCTGATAAATAAGGAACTTCTTGTTTAACAAAATTTATTACTGACCATTTTATTATTATTTTTGTTGGTGGTAGATTTGAAGATCTTTTGCAACTCATTATAGTTACAAATTATACACAGGGTGGCTTTAGCAGTATCTACATTTTTTGTTGGCAGAACTTTGTGTTTTGCTGTTCTGTTGTAATATAGCACTTTGTCTGTTTCATTGGGCTGTACATTTTTTGGTGATTTTTTTATGTTACTTTGTATATTTTCTGATGACAGCACTGTTTGATCTTTATCAACTAGTTCTTCTAATGTTTTATCTTAAGAACTGATCAAGCAGGTGCCATCATTACTATCTTACAGTATTGTTGAGATAAACTTCATTGATGAATTTTATATACAGTGCATGCGGAAAGTTTTCATAGCGCTTCACTTATTTTAAGTTACAGCTTTATTCCAAAATGGATTAAATTCATTTATTTCCTTAAAATTCTACACACAATACCCCATATTGACAAAGTGAATTATTTTTTTATTTTTTTTAATGTTGCAAATTGAAAACCTAAACAAAAAAACAAAAAAAATCACATGTACATCAGTATTCACAGCCTTTGCCGTGAAGCTCTAAATTGAGCTCAGGTACATTCTGTTTCCACTGATCATACTTGAGATGTTTCAGCAGCTTAATTGGAGTTCAAAATGATTTGAAAAGGCATAAACCTGTCTATATAAGGTCCCAGGGTTGACAGAGCATGTCAAGGCACAAACCAAGCATGAAGTCAAATGAATTGTTTGTAGACCTCTGAGACATGATTGTCTCGAGGCACATGGCTGGGAAAGGTTATAGAAAAAAAATTGCTGCTCTGAAAGTTTTAATAAGCACAGTGGCCTTCTTCATCCTTAAGTGGAAGATGTTTGGAACCACCAGGACTCTTCCTAGTGTTGGCCGGTCATTTAAGCTGAGTGATCAGGGAGAAGGGCTTTAGTCAGGGAGGTGATTACCTGATATTACCTGATACCTGATTAATCTGTTTTAGAATAAGGCTGTAACATAAAAAATGTGGGAAAAGTGAAGCGCTATGAATACTTTACAGATGCATAGTATAATAGGGATGTAACGATTCACAGTGAGTCAGTTGAAAATCGATTCAAATTTGTGACGATTCAAATCGGTAGAAATTTTGAATGAATCGTGATACATTTTTTGAACTAGGGGCGCAAGCTGGTTTTACCTGCATATCAGCGGGTGGGGCGGCAGAGTAAACTGACAGAGGTGAAGTCTGCCAGACAAACACAAACTGTGTGTAAATACTGCAAAAAGACGTTTACATAGACTAACAGAATAGAAAATATGATGCACTGAAAGAGAAAGTTGTTCTATTACAGAAGAAGGTATTAGATTATTTTACCCTCTCCTTTTCAAATTAGTTTAGGAATACTTCAATAATTTGCTTATTATTATTGAATATTTAATCTTAAGTGTATCACACTGATACGTATACTAATCAATTATACAAGTAATATTAATTATTCACCTTCATAATATTTACCTGTTAACCACCTCCATACACACTGCTCTCTGGTTTAGTATGGAAGATTTACCTCTCCATACCAGCCATCTGAGTCCCCAGTGAGTTTTTTCAGCAGCAGGGGACATTGTAAATGTCCAAAGACGTTAGCTTGTCCCAGAAAACATAGATATGTGAATATTTATTTTAAATATGCAAAATCTCAACACAGTCACAGTTTTAGTTTGTTTATATTGACGAGTCTTCTTTAGTTTGGATTGTTTATTTTTTATTTTTATTATTTTTTTATTTGCTTTTTAAAATAGCGATTTGGTTATGGCAGAAAATATATTATTTTGCAAAAAAATGTGCAGCGATTAAGAAAAAATTAAAGTGCTCTAATTTAATATAGAAGTAATTATAATAAATATAATAATATCTAATAATTTTGTTTAAAAAATCATCACTAAATCATGAGATTAGTATCGTAAAGCGTATCAAATTGTGAGTCAGGTGAATTGTTACATCCCTAATATAAAATGAATATAGGTGTATGGGTGTTCGATACAATTCAAGCAGTCAATTACAACAGATTTGGCTATATCTGACCAATCAGAGCTGAGCAGACTCTTGAAAAGGTGGATTTAGAAACAATTAACCTTTAAAACAAACTGCTGAAATTTTCATAGAAATAAGGCAAGTTAATATGCATATTATAAGAAAACTAAATAGCCTTTTTATTTTGGGTGGATGTTGACTGATTTTATTATATTACCCTCTGGAATACTTGAATCTGATTGGTCAATTCTGACATTCGAGGTTTGTTAATGGCCAATAACAACCAAACTAATAGTATTAGGAATCATCTTGAGTGTATTTATAATCATATAGTTTATTTTTGTGTAGGCTGCATCCAGCCATTTGTTACAATTTTTCTTTGAAATTTCCACAAGTTTTTTAATAACTAAAGAGCTAGATAACGTTTACATCTCAGATCAAAGATTTGTGTCTAATTGTTTAATTTTATGGTGGTAGCTGAGTAAAAAGTGGTATAATGTACATTCAGATGGTTCTTTTGTAAAAACAAAACCACTTCAGTGGCGTTTATTCTGCGATAAAAACTAATACAAATAGATAAACTTGATAATATTTTATATATAAACATTCAAATATGAACAGACCAGAAATGGATTAACATTATCCCTCAAAAATAGATGTCTAAAACAACGTTTGAAACCTTTAAAACAGCATAAGGGGGTCACTTTAAAGTATAAAGAAGGGAGATTTGTACCTTGTAGTATTTGTTGGTGGTGTCGTTTTGAAACAGGATGATGCATTTGCAGTCCAGGCGCCAGTAGTGTCTCTTCCTCTGTTGAAGGGGTGAGG